>NW_023270451.1:52637478-52961067 GCF_011800145.1 Mirounga leonina
CTTTCTTTCTTTCTTTCTTTCTTTCTTTCTTCTTTCTTTCTTTCATCATTCATTCAGAAAGTGGTGGGGAGAGGGGCAGAGGGAGAGAGAATCTTAAGCAGACTCTGTGCCCAGCACGGAGTCCCACGTAGGGTTCGATCTCAGAACCCTGAGATCATCACCTGAGGTGGTATCAAGAGTCAGATACTTAACCAACTGAGCCACCCAGGTGCCCCAGGACACTTTTTTTAAAAAGCTGCCTAGAGGGCGCCTGGGTGGCTCAGATGGTTAAGCGTCTGCCTTCGGCTCAGGTCATGATCCCAGGGTCCCGGGATCGAGTCCCGCATCGGGCTCCCTGCTCCTTGGGAGCCTGCTTCTCCCTCTGTCTCTCTCTCTCTCTCTCTCTGTCATGAATAAATAAATAAAATCTTTAAAAAAAAAAAAAAAAGCTGCCTAGAACATTGACTTGTTTGGCGGAGGATTCTACAGTGAGGCTGTGTAGCCCGTTGTGAACCTTGGAGGGGAGATGTTTTTCTATGATGTAAACATTTTTAATGGTCTCATGCATTTAGAATTTGTCTGAACATTTTCTTTTTTCTCCTAATAGAAACAAATGTTGGGATAATAGCTATGCCTACCTTGGGGACTTCCTCCTACTATGCTCTGGTACTGAAAGGACACCAGTGGAATGGAGTATACATTAACATAATTATATTCGTTCTTTCATGCAACAAATTATGTTAAGTGCATACTGTGTACAAACATTGCATGAAATATTGGAGGGAATAGAGGTAGACAAGACAATTTATTCCTCAGGGATTTCTCAGTTAGAGAGGCCAACAAGTGAGTCAATAGTCACCAAGTAGAGTGAAGAATGTTTTGGCAGTTGTACCACTTGTTACGTGGGAGAACAGCAGGGCGACTAACTCAACCTGCCACAAGGATTATGGAAAGTATAGCTAACATTTAGCTCTGAAAGACAAAGAGGAGTTGCTGGGGTTGTTAGGGAGAACAGGGTCTGGGATAATGTAAACTAGAATGTCCAGGATGTGCTGAAAGGGACTGACAATAGATGGGAGTGGATGTTATGAGAGATGAACTGAAGAGGGCAGCAGGAGCTATTTCAGGGAAAGGCATGGATGTGGTGTAAAAATGAGGTACTCTGCTGAGAACTATGGGAAGGTACTAGGAGTTGTTTCTTTCTCCCTTCCTTTCTTCCTTTCTCCTCCCTTTCTCCATTCTATCTGCCCCCCATCCCGCAACTCTCTCAATCTCTCTAAATCTTTATTAGGTATAATAAAAACCACACATCTTTAAGAGGTGAAATTTAATAAATTTTTTCACAGATTTCTATACCCATAAAAGCATCGACACAATCAACATAATGAACCTATCCATCATCCCTAAGGTCTCCTCCTGCCCCTATGTGATGTGTTTCTTCACCATAGATTAGTTTGTGTTTTCTAGAAATTTATATAAAAGAATGGCAGAATACGTACTTAAAAAATCTGGCTTTTCACTCAGCATAATTATTTTGATATTCACTGACGTTGTCCAATACTCGATTGTATGAATATACCACATTTGTTTATCTGTGTACCTGTTGGTGGACATTAAGGTTGTTTTGGTTTATAAAGCTCCTAAGAACATTCCCACATAACTGTGCACAAATACGGTTTCACTTCTCTTGGGTAAACATCTAGGAATGAAATAGATGGACAATATAATAGGTGTTTAGTGCTTAAGAAAATGTCAACCTTTTTTTCAAACTGTCTCATGTTTTCTCCAGCAATGTGTGAGAATTCCAGTTGCTTCATATCTCCACCAACACTTGATATAGTCATGTTTTAAATTTTAACTGTTATAGTGGATATCTAGTGGTATATTATTTTGGTTTTAATTTGCATTTCCCTAATGACTAATGATGTTGAACATCTTTTTCTTTGCCTATTTGCCACTGACATACCATCTTTGGTAGTTTCTATTCAGATATTTTGCTCATTTGCTTTTCTTTTTGTTATCATTTAATTTAGAGGGTTCTTTATATATTCTGGATATGTCTTTCAACAGAAATGTGAGTTGCAAATATTTTCTCCCAATTTGTGGCTTATCTTTTATTTTCTCCATAGTATCTTTTAAATAGCAGAATTTCTTAATTTGGAGTTTTTCAGTATTTTATTTTATGGATTGTGATTTTGGTTTGTACCTAAGAAGTCTCTATCTAAACCAAGGTCACAAAAATATTCTGTGTTTCTTTAGGAAGTTTTAGATTTTTTGAGTTAGTATTTAGGTAATCAAATTTGAATAAATTTTTTATAGTAGGTACCCTTTTTAAGATTTTATTTATTTATTTAACAGAGAGAGAGAGAGACAGCAAGAGAGGGAACACAAGCAGAGGGAGTATGAGAGGGAGAAGCAGGCTTCCCACTGAGCAGGAAGCCCAATGCGGGGTTCGATCCCAAGATCCCAGGACCTTGGGATCATGACCTGAGCCGAAGGCAGATGCTTAACTGACTGAACCACGCAGGCACCCCTTTATAGTAGGTACCCTTTATAAAGTTGAGGGAGTTCCCTTCTTCTTCTGGTTGCCTAAGAGTTTTTTTTATGAGGAATAGACATTAGATTTTTGTCAGATGTTTTCTTCTGCATCTACTGAGATAGTCCTATGTATTTTTCTCTCTTAGTTTGTTGATGTAGTGAAATACATTGATTTTTCAAATGTTAAACTAGGCTTGTACTTCCTAGATCAACCCAAATTGGTCATGATGTATTAGACTTTTTATATATTGTTGAATTTGATTTGCTAAAATAAATTTTCCATCTATGTTCATGAGAGATTTTGGTTTGTAATCATCTTGTGACATTTTTGTCTAGTTTTGATATCAGGGGTTTGATAACTCAGGGGTTAAAGGAGAAATTAAAAGAGGAAACTCTAAACTTTTTTCAATTCAACTAAAATGAAATTGCAACATAATATTTATGAGGTGCAGCTAAAACAGTAGGGGGATTTATAGCATTAAATGCCTACACTAGAGAAAGAAGATCTTGAATCAGTAACCTCAGCATCAACCTTGAGAGATTTTGGTTTGTAATCATCTTGTGACATTTTTGTCTAGTTTTGATATCAGGGTCACCTTGTTCTCTTAGAATAAATTTGAAAATAGTCCCTCTTCAATTCTCTGTATAGATTTGGCATTATTTCTTCCTTAAAACTTGGTAGACATCACATCTGAAGCCATCTAGACTGGATTTTTCCTTGTGAGAAGGTTTTAACCTGCAGATTCAATTTCCTTAATACTGAGGGGGCTACTCAGATTATTTCCTTCTTCTTGAGTAAGCTCTGGCAGTTTGTGTCTTTCAAGGAATTGGTCCATTTCTGATTTTTGGGGGACATACATCTGTTTATATTATTTGCTTATCTTTTTAATATCTGCAGAATCTGTAGTGATGTCACCTCTCCAATTTATGGTAATATTGTCTTTTTCCTCATTATTCTGGTTAAAGGTATATGTATTTTATTGATTTCAAAGAACTTGTTGATATCTGCTCTTATCTTTATTATTTCCTTTGCTCTGTTCCCTCTCTAGTTAATTTAGTCTTTTTCTAGTTTCTTAAGGTTGATGCTGAGGTTACTGATTCAAGATCTTCTTTCTCTAGTGTAGGCATTTAATGCTATAAATCCCCCTACTGTTTTAGCTGCATTTCATAAATATTGTTATGTTGCAATTTCATTTTAGTTGAATTGAAAAAAAGTTTAGAGTTTCCTCTTTTAATTTCTCCTTTAACCCCTGAGTTATTTTGAATCTGTTGTTTGGTTTTCAAATTTTTTTAGCATTTTTTTCTGCTATTGCTTTCTAATTTAATTACATTTTGGTCTGAAATATATTTTGTCTGGTTTGAATAATTTTAAATTTATTAAGATTTATTTTATGCCCTGGAATTTGGTCTATCTTAGTAAATGTTCTACATGCATATGGAAAGAATATGCATTTTACTTTGGTGTGGTGAAGAATTCTATAAATGACAGTTTTGTCTAATTTGTTGGTGGTGCTATTCAAGTCTTATTTTATCCTTAGGTTTTTAATCTACTCATCCTGTCAATTAATTGAGAGAAAAGAACATTGAAATGTCTGACTATAATTATGGATTTGTCTGTTTTTCCTTGTAGTTCTATTGGTTATGCTTCATGTGTTTTTGAAGCTGTGCTGTTGCATGTTTAGACTTCTAGGGTCTTCTTGATGAATTGATTTCTTTGTCCTTCTGCAATAATCTTCTCTATCCGTGGTTATATTTCTTGCTATAAAATCCATATTGTCTGATATTATTTTAGTCACTCCAGCTTTCTTTTGATTTGTGTTAGCTTGACATATCTTTTCCCATTCTTTTACTTTTAAGTTAATTGTGCCTTTAGGTTTCTTGTAGATAGCCTATGGTTGAATCTTGATTTTTTTCATCCAATCTGATGATCTCTGACACTTATTTGGGGTTTTAGATCATTTATATTTAATGTGACTACTGATATGGTTAGGTTAAAAATCTATCATTTTGCTATTATCTATTTTCTCCATGTCTTTGTTCCCTTTTAATTATTTTCTTCCTTCTTTTGTATTGAATATTTTAAATTTCCATTTAATTTTCTTTGATTTAAAAGTTAAGACACCTAGTTCTGTTTATTTGTTTTACTTTTGTTTTTCTAGTGGTTGCTTTAGATTTATTGCATACATTTTAAAATATCACAATCTAGTTTCAGATAATATAATACCATTCACATAGAGGGTAAGAATTTTGCAACAGTTTACTCTCATATCCTTCCTCCTGGTCTTTTTGCTATTGTTGCCATAAATTATGTCTACTATATTATAATGCCTCAATATTTGTTGTTACTTTGTCTTTATGGGTCATTTATATTTTAAAAAAATTATTATATTTGCCCACGTATCTACCCTTTCTGGTGCTCTTTATTTCTTCATGTTGATCCAGATTTCCATCTGGCATCATTTTCTTCCTGCTTGAGATATTGCTCTTTCTCTTTCTCTCTCTCTCTCTCTTTCAGTAGTGCAGGTCTGCTGGTGATGAATTATACTATTTTCTCTATATCTCAAAAAAACTTTATTTTACCTTAATATCTGAAATATATTCTCACTGGTTAGGAATTCCAGATTAGTAGATTTTTTTCTTTCTCTACTTTAGAGGTGTTATATGCCCTTCTGTTTAGTATTACTTCTGATGAGAAAACTGTCATTTTACCTTTATTTCTCTTTACACATGGGTATTCTTTCCCCCTTCTTCAACCTACACTTTTTTAGATTTTGGATGTTTTACTGGTTTTAAACAATTTATTATTATCCTAATGTTATTTACTTTATGTTTCTTTTGCTTGGGGTTCACTAAGTCTGTTGGACTTATTTGTTTGCATTTTCCTCAAATTTGAAAAATATTTGGCCATTTAAAAAAAATGTTTTTCTACACTCACCCTACATCCTTTGGGATCCCCCATTACCATTACATGTGTCTTAGACTGCTTGATGTTATTCCATAGTTCAGAGATTCTCTGATTAAAATAACTTTTATAATATGGAAAAAAAGTGATGTGAACCTGAATGCAGTCTGTGACAGTTGGAACATGAGGTAATTAAATATTTTGTAGCCATTTAAAAATAGAGTTTACAAGGACCAAATGGCATGATTGAAAACAAGTTATAATATAACATTAAATTTTAAAAAGCAGGGTACTAAATCATTTATATTATATTTTACTAAGTGAAAAAAGGAAACCTCCTGTAAAACTCTATGTTTTGGGACAAAAGTGTTGCAGAAACACGTAGCATTGTACTTATTGCATAGTAAAATCATGAGTGATTATGTTTTTTACCATTTTCCTGTATTTTCTGAATTTTATTTCATAAGCCTTTTCATTATAAGAAAAACAAACTTTTAAAGATATTTAGAACCTAAAATAAGTAACACTGGACATTGATTGATATTACATATATTAGTAACTAAGTATGAAGGGAGTGTTTTGGCTAACCTTTTTTAATTTGGGACTTAGATAACTAACCATATAGCCATATGGGAGAAGATACTGAGTTTATTTTGAAGCTGTTGAATTTGAAGTACTTGAGAGATAGCTGGGTAGAAATCTCTAGCAGAGTGCTGGTTTCAAGTTTCTGAAACTCAAAAATGAGTTCTTGGCCAAAAATACACATTTGGGAATCACTGATAGTAGTTGAAGATGTAGATTTAAATAAGGTTACCTAAATGTCGTAATTCTTAAGATTTTATCATATTTTTAATTTAGCTCCTTAAATGGACACACTACTGTATCAGAATCATAATTAAGCAAATCTCCTATTCATTGGCTTAATAATAAATTACAGAATAATTATATATTTATGATATAGATTTAATTTTAATATAATTGCTTCCAGCATTATAGTACTATTGGTTAATAGTAATAATTCCCAAAGTATAAAAAATATTCCAAGTTTAGAAACTAATACTGCATGATGATAGTGCCTGATTAAAAATTTTATGTATATTGAATCTTTGACTGCCATTGTACTCTAAGCTTTTTGAAATCAGTGTTTCTTGTTCACCTTTCACACAGGCTGGTACATAGTAGAAACCCAATAAATATCTGCTGAATGTGTGACAAAGACAGTGTAGCAATGAAATGAAACTGGAGATTATATATATAGAGAGAGAGAAAACTGTATCCCCCTGGATGTTGTTTCTTGCCCACTTTCTCTTTTTCTCTTTCCTTCTTCACTACATTCTCTTTAATCATTTCACATAGATAAAGACTGAAGAAGTAAAGCATATTTTTCCAACCTTTTGTTATGTATATTTTCAGACATACAGTGAATTCAAAGAATTTTACAGCAGCCACATCATTAGGTGGATTTTGACTATTTTGCTGTTGTTTTATAATATTTACTCTATCATATATCTATTCATCTATCCCTCTAGTAATCTTCAATCCATCTTATTTCTTGATAAACTTAAATTAAAGATAGTAGTTCAGCTCCTTTTAAGTATTTCAGTATAAGTATATTTTATAAAATATATTAAAATTAAATATTAATAAATTTTAAATAAAACTATTTTAAGAATTTAAACTTTTTGATAGTCTTTTTAAGATAAAATTGACACACAGTGGAAAACACATAAGTAAATACTTGCTGAGTTTTGGCAAGTGCATACAGCTGTGTAACCCACACTCCCATTAAAATATCATTCCAGAAAGTTCTCTCATGCTATTTCCATTCAATTCCCTCCAACACTATCCCAGAGTAAACTGGTGTTCTGATTTGTTATCACTACAGATAAGCTTTGTTCTAGACCTTATAAATGGGAACATAAATATGTTTTGTATAAGGATTCTTTCCTTAGCATGTTTTGATTTTTTTTATTTTACATTACCAGTATTTTGTTCTTTTTTATTGTAGAGTATAATTTCATGATTTAATTTGTATTTAATTTTATATTGTAGAAAATAATTTAATTGTATATTGTAGAACATAACTTCATGATTTAAATATTCCACAGAAAATTCCACATTCTCCTACAGAAGCACTTCAGGCTGTTTCCAGCGCGAGGCTCTTATGACTAAGCTGCTGTAAGCATTTCTGTGCAAATTTCTTGGTGGGCATATGTTTTAACTTCTCTTGGGTAAATACCTGCTGGACTACAGGGTATATGTATGTTTACTTTTATTAAAATGAATAACCTCTGGACATCACTTTTCCAAAGTAGTTTTACCGTTTTACATCGCCACTAGAGATATATGAGAATTCCAGTCGATCTACATCCTTACCTGGTCTTATCAGACTTTTTTTTTCTTTTTTCTTTTTTTTTTAATTTTTTTATTGTTATGTTAATCCCCATACATTACATCATTAGTTTTAGATGTAGTGTTCCATGATTCATTGTTTGTGCATAACACCCAGTGCTCCATGCAGAACGTGCCCTCCTCAATACCCATCACCAGGCTAACCCATCCTCCCACCCCCCTCCCCTCTAGAACCCTCAGTTTGTTTTTCAGAGTCCATCGTCTCTCATGGTTCGTCTACCCCTCTGATTTCCCCCCCTTCATTCTTCCCCTCCTGCTACCTTCTTCTTTTTTTTTTTTCCCTTAACATATATTGCATTATTTGTTTCAGAGGTACAGATCTGAGATTCAACAGTCTTGCACAATTCACAATGCTTACCAGAGCACATACCCTCCCCAGTGTCTATCACCCAGTCACCCCATCCCTCCCACCCCACCCCCGACTCCAGCAACCCTCAGTTTATTTCCTGAGATTAAGAATTCCTCATATCAGTGAGGTCATATGATACATGTCTTTCTCTGTTTGACTTATTTCGCTCAGCATAATACCCTCCAGTTCCATCCATGTCATTGCAAATGGCAAGATCTCATTCCTTTTGATGGCTACATAATATTCCATTGTATATATATACCACATCTTCTTTATCCATTCATCTGTTGATGGATATCTTGGCTCTTTTATCAGACTTTTTAACTTAAATGGTTGTGTAGTCTTACTTTGAATACTACTAGCATTCATTGGCATTTCCCTTATGATTAATGATCTTGAGCACCTCTTCAGATGCTCATTGGCTATTTGTATAATCTGTAATGAAGTATCTGTTCAAATATTTTGCCTATTTTTTATGCAGTTGTTTGTATTATTTATTGAATTGTGGGAATTCAAAACTTAGATAAATATTAGAAGTGAAGGACAACATTTTAAAGACTGTATTTCTCTCTGAAACTAGTACAGGATCTTGCACAGAGGAGTGATAAAAATAATTGCTACTTTTAATTTGAAGTGCACACTCCTAAAAAAAAATAAACATAACCTGAAATTTGAAACTTTGAAAAATACTTTATATATTGTGCCCACAATTTACTACACTCTGCTCTCCGACCAGTAAAGAACTTAGTTGGCTTATTCTTTCATGATTTGATAGAATTATTTTGTTTTTGCTTTTGTTAATTACTTTGTTGGAGAGAGCATCAGGGAAAGAGAAGCAGCTTTTTGTGTCTTGCAGGGGACTATGCCTAGGGTTGTCATGTCAATGTGACTATTAAAACCTTGGAAAGGAGAGATTTTTGCAGTCAGGCTCCTACAGGCTTCAGAGGACTGGTTGAGTTGTTAGAAATCACAGAGAAACCTGGGAGTTATTTGTGATAACAGCCTAGCAAGACAAGAGTTTGTTTTAAATGAGATGTGCGAATCATGACTGAATGTTTTACAATATAGTCATAGTCAGTGTTACAAGCAAGGCACACCTGAGGGGAGGTGGTTTGACTATAACAAACACATAAGGGGTTAGTGTTCATTCAATAGTGGCCAGTTTGTTATTGTTTGCTTGTTTATTTGTTTTAATAGTGGCCAGTTTTGAATAGAGGGTAGATTTGTTAGTTGGCTGACATTCTCTTTTGCCTTTCAGGAGCCTCAAGGACCAAGTATGACAGTGATGTTCAGTGATGCTGGTGATACTGAGCCTGAGGTAGTGCATCAGAGGACTTGCATGTAGCTAGAGCTCTGCTACTTACTTGCTCTTTCATTTGGGGGAAGTTACTGAATCTGTCTGAACCTCAGTTTCTTGAAGATGGGGATGATGATAGTGCTTATATCAGAGCAATGTATGAAAGTTACTGAGATGATACATGTAAAAAACCTGGTACACAAATTAACACTCTGTAAATGGAAACTAGTATTATTGTTACTTTTCATAGTAATATAAGTAGTAGTAGCAGCAACAATGTTAGTACTCCAGCTTTAAGGAGGATGTAAACACCAAGCCTTTCCAAGCAACGTAGCCTTGGTGACAAAACATTTTTATCTTTCTCAATTTGACTTAGATAGAGATATACTGGTTCATCTTGAAGGCTTTCTTCCTTCTCTTATATCCAAATCAGTTGCCATGGTCACACTTCCTTCTTCATCACAATTTTAATTCCTAGACCACCTCTGTCTTTCTTCCTTTTGGAAAAATCAGCACTTAGAGAGTCAGCACCTGAGGTCATTGACTTAAATTGTCAGCATTTTCCCACCCCCGAGGATCATGAAACCTGAGGGAAATGAAAAATTGTACCTTATCAGAAAAATGCAGAGGCTCCTGTCATAATACTCCCTTAAGGTTTGCAATTAAACCTGGCTCTAAGGGTGAGGGATGTTTCAAAAGAACCAGGGACATTCTCCCTAGATCCAACTGTGGTTTTCTTATACTTGTTTAAAGCAAAGACAAGAGAACTTAGAGCAAGTACTTTGAGTGACCAAGAGGTAGGGAGAAGTTACTGTTCTCAGAGGCCTCCTCCCTTCTGGGCTTCCAGGCCTGGAGTTTTGAGTTGTGACACTGTTGAGCCCACTTCTGATGAACTGACCATGTATGTATCTTTCTTTAAATGCTAGGGAGTTAACCCTGTTTCCTGCAGATCTTGCTTGAGGTTTGGCTCAGCATGAGGTCCAGCAGCCTGGACATACATGTCAGAAGTCAACACGATTCTGTCAGAGTCATGAAGCCTTCAGGTGTATGTTCAGGCAGCAGGAGAGGAAGGGAAGCATATGGGCTTCTGCTTACTCTCTCTGCCCCATGCCGGGGTCAGTATTGGGCTGTACCAAAAAAAATGTCCTTTCTGATTCCTCTTGATTCAAAGAGACTTTTTAATACAAAACAAAACTCTTCTAATAATCCAACCTGAGTTTATTGGGGCCCATAAAAGAAGAGGTTAATTCAACAAATTTCTTCCAATAAATAAACCTGCTAGAGCTAAATTGGTGAACACCAAACCAGCCCTACAAGAAATATTGAAAGGGGTCCTCTAAGCAAAGAGAGAGCCTAAAAGCAACATCGACCAGAAAGGAACACAGACAATATACGGTAACAGTCACCTTACAGGCAATACAATGGCACTAAATTCATATCTTTCAATAGTTACCCTGAATGTAAATGGGCTAAATGCCCCAATCAAAAGACACAGGCTATCAGATTGGATAAAAAAATAAGACCCATCGATATGCTGTCTGCAAGAGACTCATTTTAGAACCAAAGACACTTCCAGATTGAAAGTGAGGGGGTGGAAAACTATTTACCATGCTAATGGACATCAAAAGAAAGTTGGGGTGGCAATCCTTATATTAGACAAATTAGATTTTAAACCAAAGACTGTAATAAGAAATGAGGAAGGACACTCTATCATACTTAAAGGGTCTATCCAACAAGAAGATCTAACAATTTTAAATATCTATGCCCCTAACTTGGGAGCAGCCAATTATATAAGGCAATTAATAACAAAATCAAATAAACACATTGACAATAATACAATAATAGTAAGGGACTTTAACACCCCTTCACTGAAATGGACAGATCATCTAAGCAAAAGATCAACAAGGAAATGAAGGCTTTAAATGACACACTGGACCAGATGGACTTCACAGACATATTCAGAACATTCCATCCCAAAGCAACAGAATACACATTCTTCTCTAGTGCCCATGGAACATTCTCCAGAATAGATCACATCCTAGGTCACAAATCAGGTTTCAACCAATACCAAAAGATTGGGATCATTCCCTGCATATTTTTGGATCAGAATGGTTTGAAACTAGAACTCAATCACAAGAGGAAAGTCAGAAAGAACTCCAATACATGGAGACTAAAAAGCATCCTACTAAAGAATGAATGGGTCAACCAGGAAATTAAAGAAGAATTAAAAAAAAATTCATGGAAACAAATGAAAATGAAAACATAACTGTTCAAAATCTTTGGGATGCAGCAAAAGTGGTCCTAAGAGGAAAGTATATAGCAATACAAGCCTTTCTCAAGACACAAGAAAAGTCTCAAATACACAACCTAACCCTACACCTAAAGGAGCTGGAGAAAGAACAGCAAATAAAGCCTAAACCCCAGCAGAAGAGAATAATAAAGATCAGAGCAGAAATCAATGAAATAGAAACCAAAAGAACAGTAGAACAGACCAACAAAACTAGGAGCTGGTTGTTTGAAAGAATTAATAAGATTGATAAAGAAATACAAACAAATTATAAGAACATATTATGAGCAACTATATGCCAGCAAATTAGACAATTTGGAAGAAATAGATGCATTCCTAGTGATGTATAAACTACCAAAAGTGAACCAGGAAGAAATAGAAAACCTGAACAGACCTATAACCACTAAGGAAATTGAAGCAGTAATCATAAGAGCCATCTATGAAAACCCACAGCGAATATCATTCTCAATGGGGAAAAACTAGAGCTTTCCCCTTAAAGTCAGGAACACAGCAGGGATGTCCACTATCACCACTGCTATTCAACATAGTACTAGAAGTCCTAGCCTCAGCAATCAGACAACAAAAAGAAATCAAAGTCATCCAAATCCACAAAGAAGTCAAACTCTCACTCTTTGCAGATGATATGATACTTTATGTGGAAAACCCAAAAGACTCCACCCCAAAACTGCTAGAACTCATACAGGAATTCAGTAAAGTGGCAGGATATAAAATCAATGCAAAGAAATCAGTTGCATTTCTATACACCAACAACAAGACAGAAGAAAGAGAAATTAGGGAGTCGATCCCATTTACAACTGCAACCAAAACCATAAGATACCTAGAAATCAATCTAACCAAAGAGGCAAAGAATCTATACTCAGAAAACTATAAAATACTCATGAAGGAAACTGAGGAAGACACAAAGAAATGGAAAAACGTCCCATGCTCATGGGTCAGAACAAATATTGTGAAAATGTCAATGCTACCTGGAGCCATCTACACATTTAATGCAATGCCTATCAAAACACCATCAACTTTTTTCAAAGAAATGGAACAAATAATACTAAAATTTGTATGGAACCAGAAAAGACCCCGCATAGCCAGAGGGATGTTGAAAAAGAAAAACAAAGCTGGTGGCATCACAATTCCGGACTTCAAGCTCTATTACAAATCTGTAATCATCAGACAGTATGGTACTGGCACAAAAACAGACACATAGATCAATGGAACAGAATAGAGAGCCCAGAAATGGACCCTCAACTCTATGGTCAACTAATCTTCGACAAAGCAGGAAAGAATGTCCAATGGAACAAAGACAGTCTCTTCAACAAATGGTGTTGGGAAAATTGGATAGACACATGCAGAAGAATGAAACTGGACCATTTCCTTACACCACACACAAAAATAGACTCAAAATGGTTGAAAGACCTAAATGTGAGACAAGAGTCCATCAAAATCCTAAAGGAGAACACAGGCAGCAACCTCTTCGACCTCAGCCACAGCAACTTCTTCCTAGACACATCGCCAAAGGCAAAGGAAGCAAGGGCAAAAATGAACTATTGGGACTTTAGCAAGATAAAAAGCTTTTGCAAAGCAAAGGAAACAGTCAACAAAACCAAAAGACAACCCACAGAATGGGAGAAGATATTTGCAAATGACATATCAGATAAAGGGCTTGTATCCAAAATTTATAAAGAACTCATCAAACTCAACACTCAAAGAAATAATAACCCAATCAAGAAATGGGCAGAAGACATGAACAGACATTTCTGCAAAGAAGACATCCAAATGGCCAACAGACACATGAAAAAGTGCTCAACATCCCTTGGCATCAGGGAAATACGAATCAAAACCTCAATGAGATACCACCTCACAGCAGTCAGAATGGCTAAAATTAACAAGTCAGGAAATGACCAATGTTGGCGAGGATACAGAGAAAATGAACCCTCCTACACTGTTGGTGGGAATGCAAGCTGGTGCAGCCACTCTGGAAAACAATATGGAGGTTCCTCAAAAAGTTGAAACTAGAGCTACCATACGACCCAGCAATTGCATTACTGGGTATTTACCCCAAAGATACAAATGTCGTGATCCGAAGGGGCACATGCACCCCAATGTTTATAACAGCAATGTCCACAATAGCCAAACTATGGAAAGAGCCTAGATGTCCATCAACAGATGAATGGATAAAGAATAGGTGAGATACATATATATATACACACACACACACACACACACACACACAATGGAATATTATGCAGCCATCAAAAAATGAAATCTTGCCATTTGCAATGATGTGGATAGAACTAGAGGGTATTATGCTAAGCGAAATAAGTCCCTCAGAGAAAGACAATTATCACATGATCTCTCTGATGAGGAATTTGAGAAACAAGACAGAGGATAATAGGGGAAGGGAGGGAAAAATGAAACAAGATGAAACCAGAGATGGAGACAAACCATAAGAGACTCGTAATCTCAGGAAACAAACTGAAGGTTGTTGGAGTGGAGGGAGGTGGGAGGGTTGCAGTGGCTGGGTGAAGGACATTGGGGAGGGTATGTACTATAGTGAGCACTGTGAATTGTGTAAGACTAATGAATCACAGACCTGTACCCCTTAAACAAATAATACATTATATGTTAATAAAAAAATAAAAAGAGAACTGCTAGTGCTAGTGAAATTGTGTTTTCTTTCTTTATATCTTTTAAAAATGAAAATTTTCTTTTCAACATCTAATTATGTTTTGTAGGATTAGGATCCAGAAATCTGCTCTTTCATTTAGTGACCCAGAATTTGCTCTTATAGAATAAGAATGACTAAAAGAAAGAGACATGAATGTCAAATGAAGAAGAAAAGAGTAAATTACATGTTAATTTGGCTTTGAGTTTTCAATAGCTTTATTTGAAGGATTTTTTGAGCTAAAGATAAAATAATAATTCAGTCATTAATCTAGTTTCCTTCTCTACCCTATTTGCCCTGCATGGTAGTATAAGATCTACCAAAAGTGATAACATTGCTACGTTAAAATATTTGATAAAGAATAATCCATCTGGAAAGACCATATACCAGAAAATAATAATATTTCCAAAAATAATAATTCAGGAAGTAATGTCCTTGGAATTAAGATGGTCAAAATTTTATTTGATCTCACTGAATACTTTCTGGTCTGTGGTAGTAAGAATATCAAGGAGAGTCCCTTCAATTATGAAAACAGAAATGTACTTTGATCTCAGGGAGTGATCACATTCCATGAAAACATTGCATTAATGACCTTCTTCCTGAAAGGGGTTGTAGAGGCTTCTGGTGGCCATGAGTCTTTTACTCACAGGCTCCTGGTGGGCCCAAGATAAGAAAACCTTTGAAGACCATAGGAGTGAGACCCTAGCATGGGGAGATAGGAAGTGTCTGTGTCCAGCAGTAGTTGGAGCTCTATTGAGCCTTAGGTCCCCCTTTAGGTGGATTATCTTATATTTTAAGGAAATCTGGCAGGTCTCAAGGATGTAAGGGGAAGGGTTGCAACCCCTTTTTATTTCTCTTCTTCTACAACTGTGGTTCTAATCAGTCCTATGATTTTGTTTTTCACTTTGGTGTTCAGAAACAAATTTCTAAATGTACAGTGACAGTTGTGATTACCACTGCTCTTTGTCTTGAGAATTAAGTAGAATACTAACTCATAAGCAATATACCTTAAATATAATTCTTGATACACATGTAACACTTTTACCCATTTGTTCATTTTTTGGGAAGAGTGGAGCTTTATTCTGGCTTTGAAAATTTGTTATAGAACATATTTATACTTTTTGAATCTTTTATAAAAACAAAAATCATCTCATAATTTTCCCAGCAAGAATTAATATCTGTTACCATATCACTATATATTCCTCAAGTCTTTTAAGTTTTGTGCATATATAGCCATTTTATTCAGTAGCCCAAACATAGTGGAATAGGAACATGAAATCTTTAATTTTTCTTCTATTACTGTCTATCTTGTAGACTATGTTGCTGAATTCTTTAACAAAAACTTGAGTAGATTCCAAAACTTTCTGGTCACTTCCAGTTACTAAAGCAAATAAACAACAAGAAGCAACAACAAAAATAGACTGCTTTCTTCTCTAGTTGAAAACTCCTGTCTCCTATCCCATGTAAAGCACTTTCTTGGCTTCATCTTTAGCCGTGTTTCAGATGTAAGGCACGAAAAGAGAGTACACTTTGATCTTCGTATTCTTTCCACTCCCTCACCATAGAGTGAGAGATGTGTGGTCTGCTCAAATACCCCACCCCCTCATTCCTGCACCTGGGAATTAGCATGGAAGTGTTGTCTACCTCTGGGCCAGAAAGAGGGAGCTGAAATAGGACTAACTTCACTTAGGTGATGAATACTGCCTGTTACTTGTGGAGCCTGCACTCTCGATGACTCTTTCAACTCCAATAATTACTTATTTATTTTTGTTTATTCTTCCACTTATATAGAGTAGGACTTGGGGCAGTTGAAGAGAGGAGCTAGTGAAGTGGTTGGAGTAGTAGAGCTTACTTAGTAATCTCTTAATAAACTCCAAGGGAGGTTTCTGACACCTCTCATTGGTGTGTCTCTTTGGAAAATGAAGGACTTGAAGCTGCTTTGTCCACAGTTTTTGATCCTAGCAGGTAATTCTAGCATTATAAAAAAGTCTTGCTTAATAACATGTACACCAAGGAAATGAATGTAATGCATTGAAACATATTAACATACTTTTCTCTTTTGCCTTTTTTCATACATGTTCTTCTCCAGTGAGAATAAGGTATCCCTCTGCCTGGAGGTTGTGAGTGTGGGTGGGGGGAAGGGGTGGGGGCGGTTCTCGGTAGGGATAGGGGATGGGAACAGGGGTGGTAGAACTAAGTGTTACAGCAAGAATTCAGTGAGAACCTTTTCAGCTTCTAACTTCCAAAATAGAATTTTACAACAAAACACCAAGCTTGAAAGCCAGGTATTATATGGAGAGACTATTCTAATTTCATTGTATTAAGAATCAAAGTATAAGGAGTCCAATTATAGAATGGCTCATGTAATGTACAGAGATATAGTTTCCCTTCCACCTTTGATGGCCAGGACATGAGAGAAAATAACATAGGAAGAGAAGGAAAAATTAGAGAAAACGGACCATATTTAACGCAGAGGCTATGGCATGGAGAATGGAGAGAAAAGCAGAAGGGGATAAAGTGTGTTGCTCCCAAGCCCCTTTCTCCAAACTTTGACCTAGAATGTCAGAGGAATTTTAGATAAGTTGAGAAAAATGCTGAGTTTTTTTTTTGAACTGTACTTTTTATTTTTTATTATGTTAATCACCATACATTACATCATTAGTTTTTGATGTACTGTTCCATGATTCACTGTTTGCGTATAACACCCACTGCTCCATTCAGTACGTGCCCTCTTTAATACCCATCACCAGGCTGACCCCTCCCCCCACTCCCCTCCCCTTTAGAACCCTCAGTTTCTTTCTCAGAGTCCATAGTGTCTCATGGTTCTTTTCCCCCTCCGATTTCCCCCCCTTCATTTTTCCCTTCCTACTATCTCCTTTTTTTTTTTTAACATAATGTATTATTTGTTTCAGAGGTACAGGTCTGTGATTCAATGGTCTTACACAATTCACAGTGCTCACCATAGCTCATACCCTCCCCAATGTCTATCACCCAGCCACCCCATCCCTCCCACCCCCACCACTCCAGCAACCCTCAGTTTGTTTCCTGAGATTAAGAATTCCTCGTATCAGTGAGATCATATGATGCATGTCTTTCTCTGATTGACTTATTTCACTCAGCATAATACCCTCCAGTTCCAACCACGTCATTGCAAATGGCAAGATTTCATTCCTTTTGATGGCTGTATGATATTCCACTGTTGAGTTTTTATCCCAATACATCATTGGGAAAAGATTGTCTCGAATGGGACCAACAGCAATAACCTGGGGTGACCACATTAAAGTAAATTCAATAATGCTCCTAGTTAAACAGGAGGAAGGTAAGACTTAAAATTTCTGAGATGTTGCCAGTTCCTATAGGTCAGTATGGAATCCATATTTTCCCACAGCCCCCTAACTGAAAGTAGATGTGTTGAGAGACAGTGGAGTTTTTCTAAAGCTGCCATGCAAAAAGGCAAATTAATTAGGAGAAGATTCTATGACATGTATAGTCTAGGACAGAGGAGACTGATGTAGAAGACTAGGGAATAGGAGGCCTCTGTTCTTTTTCTAGGACAGGGAGTACTAATTTATGATCACCAGAGCCAGAAAGGAAATTGATATTAATCAAATAAAGAGAGACAAGACCTTGAATTCTACCAGGAAGACATGCAGTGGAGACCTGACCTTGGAGGGGGGCAGAGGTAATAGCACCTGTCCAAAACTCCCTCCCAACTGTCCCTGTAGCCATCATGAGAATACAATAAGTTCCACAGACACCAGATATCATCAGGAGCAAGAGAAGGTAGAGGGAGAATGATATAAAATCCTAGACATTCAGCTAGACCAGAGCTAAATAAAGAGACAATGGAAATTAGTGTCCCAGACATAAAACCTAGTGTTTTCTCTTTTTCAACTGCTCAGTGTTTGTGTGTGAGTGTGTGTGTGTGTGTGTAGGGAGGCTGGGATTTTAGACTTCAAAATTATTTATGGCATTGCTTATAAAAGTTATAAAAAGAATATCAAAGTTTATTCTAACTATTCACTCTTACAAAAAAAAAAATACTACCTTTAGGGGCACCTGGGTGGCTCGGTCGGTTAAGTGTCTGACTCCTGATTTTGGCTCAGGTCACAATCTCAGGGTCGTGATTTTGAATCCCACAGTGGGCTCTCTCTCTCCCTCAGCCCCTCCCCCCTGCTCATGCTCCCTCTCTCTGAAAAATTTAGAAATGCTCTGTTTAATGTTCTGAAAATACATTTATGTACTTATGAGCAAGTATGTTAAGATAAATTTTTAGACCTAGAATTCTTCAGCCAAACGTTACATGTATTTTCAGTGTTGGTATATTTTGCCAACTTACTGTCATGAAGACTATACCAATTTTCATTGCTTAAAATACTGTATGAGAAAGGCTTACTTTGTCACTCAGTTTTTCTGGCAATATCCAGTAAAGTTGGAAATGCTTATAACCCAGAACTCATGTTTAACTTCTGAGATCTGTAACAGAGAAGTTATTTATGTTTACCAGAAGACATGCATCAAGATACTCACTAGTTTTTGAAACATGAAATGTTTGTCACATGAAAAATTGGATATAAACCAAATATCCACCAAGAGTAATGGATAAAGGGTGATGTATTCAAACAACGGGATTCTGTATAAAAGTTAAGATGAGTACACTAGGACGTGAATAGATTTCAAAAACATAGTAGGGATTTAAAAAGCAAGTTTTAGAAGGTAACATACAACATATTACTTATAGATATGTATATTATTAAATGGTAAAAAAAATTATTTGAGATACATTCACCCAGTGAATGATAGCAGAGAGGTTGACTTTAGGGTGGGAAGAGAAGGACTAGAGGACCATACAAACAGGAATTCTACTTTATTACGTTTTTTCTTTTATTATTACATATTATCAACTGTTAAGAAAATGACATCAATATTAACCAATTCTGTGTAAGACCTATATAAATACTGATTTCTGCTGATAACTTTTTTTTTGTATTTTTTTAAAAAAGAGAAGGAATCCAGATCCCTTTGTTCCTAGCCCCTTAGAATTACCTTAACCAAACAGATTTTAGGGCTCATGCCTATTTATTTTACTAATGTTACACATACAGTAGTGGAGTGTTTAAACCTGCTAAAGTCTCAAGGCTAATATTAACAATCCAGTCTCCCTGGTTTGCTCTGTTTTCTTGGAATATTTTTCTTTTCCCAAGTAAAATTCAGTAAAACACTTTGAGATTGGTTGGTCATTTTTCATTATTAGTTAAATCCAATGTTTTCATTTCCTTTGCACTCTTAAAGTAATAATGAAAATTGCTTAAAGTAATCATGAAAATGAGTAGATAGTGAAATTCTCACTGATTAAATGGGATGAGTGAAGCTTTTAATGGAAAAGTTTGTAGTCAACCAAGCCGGTTCTGGACTGGAAACCAAAATATTACGGGAACTTATGAAGTGACTATGGACCCTGGCATTTGTGTTGCATGTGTGAAAATTCTCTTTGGAGTTACAAAATATAATAACCTGCCAATTGCTTGTTCTATTGCATTTGACAAAACCACCTTGTTTTATGTACATTGTTGGAGCTGCTGACTGAAATGTGTAGAAATAGATGAGACACTGAAAACCTAATTTGATTTAAGAATGCTGAAGAGGGAGCCCACAGCACCAAAATGATGGTTCAGCTAGTGCTCATAGATGGGCTCCTAACCTGCAGCTACAATATTTTTTGAGCCCCCTGTGAGTATTAAGTTAGATTTGTGGGTTACACAGGAAGAAAGGCATTATATTTGTTTTGTAAGGGAAAGAGCATGGGTTTTGGAGATAAGCAGGTGGTTAGGACTAAACATCCCCTCCAACAGACCCCTTCAGGTCTGGCTAGATTACTGTGCAAAATAGGGGTCCAATTTGACACTCCTGCCTGCAGAGTATGAGTTCCTGTTTCCTTAGCATTTGGTATATTCAAACTTTTTTAATTTTGGCAGCCATTGGCATTTATTTATTGTTTTATTTGCATTTCCCTTATTGCTAATGAGGTGTAGCATATTATAAGTTTATTGGCCACTTGGCTTCCTCTTCTGTGAATTGTAGCTTCATAGACTTTATTCATTGATTTGACCTTTTCTTATCGATTTGTAGTTCATTGATATTCTGAGTGAAAATCTTTTGACTTATTATATTGCCAACTGTTCTTGCAGTCCTTAATAAGTCTTTTAATTTCGTTTATGGAGTCTCTTGTCATGCAGAATCTTAAAATTTTGATATTGTCAAATTTATCAACCTATTTCCTTCATTGATTATGCTGTTTGTGTCCTGTTTAAGAAATTATTTACTGTATCAAGGTCATAAAAATAGTCTTTTATAAATTTCTTCTGAGGGTTTCAAAGGCTTTTTGTTCTTTGGGTTTTGTTTTGTTTTCATGTAGTTCTCCAAAATACCTCGATTTCACTTCAAAGTAAAATTTTAAGTAAGGATCTAATTTTTTCCATATGGAAAGCCAATTTACTTGTGCCATTTATTAAATATCTAACCTTTCTCCATGATACTTAGTTCATTTCTATTTTATATACCAGGTTTCTACATATTTTGTGGTCTACTTTGACATTTGTTATTTTCTAAATACATAATTTTTCATAGTTTTCATTATGATTTATTCTTCAACCTATATATTATTTAGCAGTATGACTTTTAGTTACATATTTTTAAATAGTTCTGTTATTGGCTATTTCTAATTTAATTGTTATGTGATAATAGGATATGATCGGTAGATTAGCTGTTTTGGGGAATTTGTTGAGACTTCTTTGCAGGCTAGTGAGTGGTCAGCCTTTGAAAATTTTTATGTGCAGAACACTAAATTAAAAAAAAGAAGAAGGAAAGGAAATTTTTTTATTATTACACTACATCAAAAACTAATGATGTACTATATGTTGGCTAATTGAAAAGAAAAATTTTTTTTAAAGATTTTTTATTTATTTGTTTGAGAGAGAGAATGAGAGAGAGCGAGCATGAGAGGGGGGAGGGTCAGAGGGAGAAGCAGACTCCCCGCCGAGCAGGGAGCCCGATGCGGGACTCGATCCTGGGACTCCAGGATCATGACCTGAGCTGAAGGCAGTCGCTTAACCAACTGAGCCACCCAGGCACCCCGAAAAGAAAAATTTTATGTGCACTTGAAAATTAGTTGAATGCAGAGTTCAAAACATACCTAATAGATATAGCATGGTAATGTGTGGTGTTCAAATCCTGTATAGCTATACTAGCTTTTGGGTTTCTAAAACATAATTTAAAATGTTCAGCTTGGATGGTGGATTACTGAATTACCCTTGTAATTCTGTAATTCTGTCAGTTATATGTTCTGCCTAGTGATGTTGGGTTGCATAGAAGTCAGGATTTGTGTATTTTCTTTATGTATTTTTCATTATTATACATTGTGTACTTATCTTCAGTGAATTCATTTTTGCTGTTATTTTGTTTTCCTTTACAAGTTTCCTGATGTGAATTCAATTCTAGAATGTGGTTTCCCATTTCCCTCAATCTGCCCCATGGTTCCCGCATTTCTGATTTATTTTCATATTAACTTATTGGGTTTTGATCTTGCTTAATTACTTCAGTGTAGAATTCCAGTTTCTTGTGGTTGACTCCTTTTTCATCCATGGCCCTATGTGAACTGTAAGCTTCTTTTTTTTAAATTTAAATTCGGTTAATTAACATATAGTGTAGTATTAGTTTCAGAGATAGAGTTCAGTGATTCATCAGTTATATGTAACACCCAGTGCTCATTACATCTGATGCCCTCCTTAATGCATGTCACTCGGTTACCCCATTCCCCGACCCCTCTCCCCTCCAGCAATCCTCAGTTTGTTCCCTATGATTAAGAGTCTCTTATGGCTTGTCTCCCTCTTTGATTTCATCTTGTTTTATTTTTCCCTCCCTTCCCCTGTGCTCCTCTGTTTTGTTTCTTAAATTCCACATATGAGTGAAATCATATGATAATTGTC
Source organism: Mirounga leonina (assembly GCF_011800145.1). Classification (NCBI taxonomy): domain Eukaryota; kingdom Metazoa; phylum Chordata; class Mammalia; order Carnivora; family Phocidae; genus Mirounga; species Mirounga leonina. Next base: position 52,659,905 of record NW_023270451.1, read on the forward strand.
TTTCTCTGATTGATTTATTTCACTTAGCATAATGCCCTCTAGCTCCATCCACATCGTTGCAAATGGCAAGATTTCATTTTTTGATGGCTGAGTAATATTTCATTGTGTGTGTGTGTATGTGTGTGTGTATTCAATGGACATCTCAACTCTTTCCACAATTTGGCTATTGTGGACATTGTTGCTATGAACACTGGGGTGCAGGTGCTCCTTAGGATCACTACGTTTGTATCTTTGGGGTATATACCTAGTACTGCACTTGTTGGGTCATAGGGTAGTGCTATTTTTGACATCTTGAGGAACCTCCATGCTATTTTCTAGAGTGGCTGTACTGCTTGCATTCCCACCAACAGTGTGAGAGGATTTCCCTTTCTCCACATCCCCGCCAACATCTGTCGTTTCCTGACTTGTTAATTTTATCCATTCTGACTGGTATGAGTCAGTATCTCATCATGGTTTTGGTTTGTATTTCCCTGATGCTGAGTGATAGTTGAGCAGTTTTTCATGTGTCTGTTGGCCCTTTGTATGTCTTCTTTGGAATTTTAAGCTTCTTAGTATATTCTCAGAGTCAGTTGGTGGAATTTTTCAGGTCCCATATCCAGTTCTTCTTTGAAGTCTTTTGTGTCCCTCAGTATTATGCTACTAGAGCAGCTCTAGCAGAAGTTTGGACTGTGAGCACCCATTCCCCTTTTCTACAACCCTTCGACATTAAGGTTTATATTTGCCTGTAATGGCTTGCAAACCATTTATCTGCAACCTCTGATCACCTCACTCTATGTGTCCTGTTATTTCAAGCTCCTGAGTTTTCAAGGAGCTCTTTTCAGTTTTATGTTTACTTACGTATTTTCAATTTTTTCAATGTAATTTTACTACAGTTCCTCTTCAATTTCTGCGCAACTGTGTTTGTGTGTCTGTGTATATAGAAGTGAGATGATAATTCCAAGTAAGTTAATTCTGCTAAATTAACCACATATACCCAAATGCATGAGTATTTTTTTGTTTTTAATTTAAAATAAAAAATAATGTCTTAAAGACATCAGATAACAGATTTTTCTTTTTTTGACATATTTTTCTCATTTAACTATTAATGATTCTCCTGACCTTAGATATACTCTAAAATAAGTATTTTGAGCGGTGCCTGGGTGGCTCAGTTGGTTGAGCAGCTGGCTCTTGGTTTTGGTTCATGTCATGATCTTAGGGTCCTGGGATCAAGCCCTGTATCTGTCTCCACACTCAGCAGGGAGTCTGTTAAGTATTCTCTCTCTCTCCCTCTGCCCTTCCCCCTGCTCATGCTCTCTCTCTCTCATATAAATAAGTCTTTAAAAAAAACGGGTGCCTGGGTGGTTCAGTCAGTTAAGCGTATGTCTTCTGCTCAGGTCATGATCTCAGGGTTCTCGGATCAAGCCCCTTGTTGGGCTCCCTGCTCAGCAGGGAGTCTGCTTATCCCTCTCCTTCCGCCCCTCCCCACCTGCCACCTTTGCTCATGCTCACTCCTACTCTCTCTCTCTCAAATAAATAAAATCTTTAAAAATAAAAATAAAGTATTTTGAATAGTGGCATAATAGTACATGGACGAGGTAAAAATGCTTATATCTACTATTTCCCTATTGATAGTTTTATTTATTGCTACTATATGCAATGCTATAGTAAAAATAACTTCCACTTATTATTATATATTTGCATTTTTAACCTATAAAGTAGATAGCCAAAAATAGAATTTCTTAGTTGTAATGTATGCATTTTATTTTACTTCATTTTAATAGATATATAGATTATTCTAATTTTTTTCTATAAAATTTACATCTCCATCAAAAATATTTGATATTGTCAGTTTCACTGCATCCTTTCAGCACCATTGGGTATTACTGCAGCTTTTTTTTAACTGAAGAATAGATGGCATGCAATACTGCATTCATTTCAGGTGTATAACAAAGTGATTCAATAATTATATACATTATAAAACATTCACCATGGTTAAGTATAGTTACCATCTGTCACCACACAAAGTTATTACAATATTATTGACTATAATCCCTATGCCATACTTTTCATCCCTATGACTTTGTTATTTTATAACTGGAAATTTGTACCTCTTAATCCCTTTCACTTATCCACACCCCCCTCCTCCCACTCCCCTTCCCTTCTGGGAACCATAAATTTGTTATCTGTATTTATGAGTCTGGTTCTGTTTTGTTTATTAGATTCTATATATAGGTAAAATCATATAGTATTTGTCTTTCTCTTTTTCTGGATAGTTTTTCTTGCAGTTTTTAATTTTTGTCAATCTTATAAGTGGAATATGGTTTTAGTCAGCATTTCTCTGGCTACATGTGGGATTGAGTATCATATCAGAAATCATTTGGATTTCCTTTTCTGTGATTTGTCTGTATTCTTGCCCTTGATCATTTTCTTTTTATAGATTAGTCATTGTAGATGATATTGAGGATGTTCATATGGTCAAATATAGGTATTTTCTTTGATTAAATATGGATTTTGTGTGTAAGAAGTTGTTTCCAATACTGTTTATTCAGATACAAAATTTTTTATAATTTAATTCTTTTGAATCTTTTTAACTTACTATATTTGAGTAGTTAAGGGTCTTTTTTGGTCATGCAGCTGATTATGTTGTCATCATTTATTTTTTATAAATGGGAAAGCTGACTTTGACTAACAATTCTTGGTACTATCAAAGTAAATCATTATTTTATCCAAATAGAGTTATTTTTTTATCCTTTTTACCCCTCCCTCACCTGTATTTTTTCTTATCATAGAAATCTGGAGTTATATAATGGTTTTCTAATTTAGGCTCTGACTCAGATCTTCAGATCAATAAGAGTCCTCTAAATTAGATTCTTCACTTTAACTAAGAGTAGTGGTTCTTAAACTAACATACATCAGAGTTATCCAAATGCTTATTAAAACATAAATTGCTGTACTACATACCCAGAGTCTGCAATTTAGCAGATTTAGCATAGGATCAAATAATTTCCATTTCTAATAAGTTCTCAAGTGATGGTGAGGCCACTGTTCCAGGTACCACACTTTGTGAACCATTAGCTTAGGAAAATGGCCTTTAACTCCAGAGTCATCCAAAGCACTATTAAAATATTTGGAAGTTGAAGTCCTACCCCAGATCAATTACATTAGCTTCTAATTTAGATAATGTTTCCTTGGCTCTATCCTGTGGACAAAATCCACAGTCAGCTCGTTTTATATATGGGGATGGGGAGTGGCCTGATTATCTCAGCTTTTTGGAAGAAAGTTTTGTAATTAGTTATTCTGAACATCATTGCATTTTTCATTCCTGTTCTTCATAGTTATTACTTCTAAATGCAGAGTTTCTTAGCAGCTTCATTTGGAGGAACAGTTCACAACTTGGTCAATCCACTCCTGTACCTGTTTTAGAATGTGGAGTGCTTTGCTCTGGTTTCATAATTCATGAGAATATTCATCTAGTATTTTTTGTCTCTTAAGTATTTATGTTTGAGACTTGGAAAAAAATTATAAAAACAACAAATAATTATAGCTGCATGAGTAGGTATGTTATTATTAACTCTTTACAGATAAGTAAATTGAGTCTCCAAGGAAGCAAGGGTTATGGTCAGGATTTCACAGCCAGTATGATTAGGAGTCCCAGTTACTTACCCAGTTGGGTACACTGAATAGTCCTAGAATGTGTTGGTTCACAACCTCCTCGGGAGCTTCCCAGGTGTAATCTGAAACTGGCCCCCAAACATGGAGGGCAAGGAGAGATCAAAGAAAGAGGCAGTCTACTCTAGGTTGGTAGGTGGTAGTTTTAATAAACAAATGGAACTTACATATGAGGCATGTCTTAGGTGGCAGCAGGATGAGTGGGTCCCTGCACCCAACTGCCGAATCTCACAGATTCACGTAGAGGCCTCGAGTTCAGTCAGTATATTCTCAGGTATTCTCAACAACACATCACTCTCTCAAGGCTGTGTCCTTGGAGCAGCCTCTGGGAGTGGGAAAGGCAAGTGGAGCCCACATTCCAAGGACAGGGGAGCAGGTGAAAAGCCTCCAAGTACCCAGTCCAGCTCACAGGTCAGCCAGTGGTTATGTCTTCTTTAAAATCTTCCCAAGGCAGGCCTATGTGGCTCAGTCAAATAAGCATCTGACTCTTGATTTCGGCTCAGGTCATGATCTCAGGGTCATGGGATCAAGCCCCAGGTCAGGCTCTGCACTCAGCGGGGAGTCTGCTTGAGATTCTCTCTCTCTCTCTCCCCCTCTGCCCCTTCCTCCCCACTGCACTCTCTCTCTCTCTCAAATAATAAATAAATAAATCTTTAAAAAAAAAACAAAACCTTCCCCAACAAGATGAACTGTCAGAGTGATCTATTTCTCAATCTTGTCTGAATCTACTTACTGGGTAGCAGGCAGTTGGCCAGAAAACCACCTCCTTGACTCTAAGCAGGGAGGGCCACCTTGTTGAGTTCAGTGAATGGGGCAAGGAAAAAGACAAGTGTACTCAACATGTATACAAATGGATTGAAGAGACAGAGAAGCCCACTTATGTCTTCCAGAACTTTCTCAGCATTTCTGTTCTGATGATACCCTCTTTAGATTCTTGACAAAATTATAGACTTAGATTTCTTCTTATGTCTTCTCCATTACTGTGTGGTATGTTGAGAAAGAATAAGGTTAAATTTTTGTTCAGTTCATCAACCTGAAAAGAAGGACATCTGAATTTCTGGCTTTAATTCTACAACAAAGAATCTATGACCTTGAAATAAATACTTTATCTTATTGGATATTTTTCTTCTGAAAGTGTAATAATTTTAAATAGGTAATTTTAAAAAATTATTTCTGATTCTCGCATTATAAAATGGAATGATATAGCTCCAAGTATGACAAGTAAAATCTTTTAGCAACAATGAACTGTTCCCACAACATTATTCTCAGATTTCTTATGTGTCTCATTATACTGATTTGTTGTGATCATGCAATAATTTCTCAGCCCCCCAAAGAACAATCTGTTTACCTGGTTTTTATAAAAATATTAGAGAAAACAGAAATCACTCCCAAACCAAAACCAAAATGGGGTGGGGGAAGGAGAGAGATAGAGAGAGAATGAAAATATGAATCTCTGATCTTGAGGTGCTGTTAGTCAAACAAATGAGAAAAGAAATAATTCCAAATGACTGTATTTCAGTTTTACTGGAATTTATTAATGCATATATAAAGTGTTTTGTGGTGCATAGTTAGAATTGCTATATCTATGCCATATATTATCAGAGTGACTGCTATTACCAGAATACATTATATTATAAACCTCTCTTCTGTTTCCAGGGAGATGAACTGACAGTGGCATACAGATGTCTCCAATGGCAGGCAGTGTTTCTTTTTGTTTAAAATACTTTACAAAAGAATCCCCAATCAAGAGAGCACTTCTAAGCATGTTCACCTATGAATACATACACTATGCAGACATGAACTTGACTATATAGATAAAGGGATATGGATATATAGGGAGACGGTGTTCATTTCATTAATGGCTGAGTAGTTGAGGAACTTAGAGAAAAATTTCAAATATAACTCCCTTAAGCTCCTTCCAAGATGCATGCATTCTCAAGTAATTATACCATATACTTCTGATTTCTAAGGACAGCTATTTTTAAAATTCTGCATATATGTTTTCCGTAATTTGCAGAGTAGGGAATACATTTTGTACAGTGGCCAAACATTTTCTTTTGAAAATTATCTGCTCGTTTTAAAAGCCTTTTCCTTAAAATAAATAATGAACTGATATAGTAAGCAGCTTGGAGATTAGATCAGAATTAAAATTTAAAACAGTAGTAGTTAACATTCATTCCTTTTGCTGCGTATTCCTTTTTTTTTTTTTTAAAGTGGCTGAAACTGTAGCTGTACCTATGGTTTCACTATTCAGTTTCATTAAACAACAGCTGTATAAATATGGTCAGAATGTCTTAGTTTGGATCCCTGAAAAGTAGAGTTTGAGACAGAGATTTATATGCAGTAAGTTTATTGAGAGAATGTTCTCAGGAACAACACCTGTGAGGGAGTGAAAAAGGCAGGATGGGCAGCAGGAGAAGCTGAACTCTGATGGACCTGCAGCAAAGACATTGGCCAAGTTCCCAGGGAGTTCTGGAGCTGGGCTGGTCCTTCCGAGCTGTGAATCTAGCCAGGCGAAGTGGCCTTGTCTTTGGATCCTGCACAGAGCAGTCACTGGATGTGGGCTACCCCACAGAGGGGAATGCAAACTTAGGTGAGGCAGCTTACTTCGGCAAAAGGCGACTTCTGAATATTTTGTTTAGGACTAAGTACTAAGACAGGCATGGCATTAGAGAACCAGAGTTTTATGCTATTTTCCACAAATTATGGCAGTCATTGGAGAAATATTTTAGAGAGTAGGAGTATTAGATGGCAGTGGTGAATTTCCATTTAGTAATTACACGTAAGTATGAAAATGTATTCTAAAATTATGTGTATATAGAATATGCTTTGCCTAAGGAACTCAAAGTTTAAGTCATCAAATTTGTTTGAATCAAGATGTTTCTTATAATGGGATAACTAAGAATAAATATGCAATCTGAGTAGGGAACATAAGTGAATGTAAGGAATGAATATGAATTTATGTAGATCTTTTCACTACATATGTTTGCAAAGGACATCATATATTTTGTGTACCCTATGAGTGTTTAAAAGGGCTTTCTTATAGTTGTTAAACTGACCTAGTATTAATTTGACTAAAGTGGCATATATGCATACATCCAGAATCTGACCTTGCCTTTCAGGTCCATACCATCAGCACTCTAGGACAAAACCTGTCATCTCTTGACTGGATTATTGCAGTAACCTCTTACATGTTCCTCCGTCCTTGCTCCGTATGCAGTCTGGTTTCAGCACATCAGCCTGCATGATATTATTAAAATGTAAGGAGATGATAACTACTTTGCTTAAAAGCCTCTCCTGGCTTCTGATGTTATTCAGTAAAAACAGAAGTCCTTATGATGGCCTCCAGGGCCCTACATATCGTGACTGCTTACTTCTCTTCCTATTCTGCCATCGCTAGCTCTGCTCTGGGCATACCAGGGTTTTTGCTATTTCCTGAACATGCTGTGTCTCAGGGAGCTTGCACTTGCTATTTTCTCTGTCTGGAATGCTCTCTCTCCAGATAATTGCATGGCTTGCTTCCTCACTTCCTTTAAATACTTACTCAAAAATCTTCTCAGCGATTCTTCCTCTTGCCATAGTGTCAAAAACTATTGTTTGGCACATAATGGACACTCAGTAAATTTTTACTGACTGAAAGAAGATTTAGATGACAAATGCGAATATATAGTTAGTGCTTTTACACAGTTGGTTGCCAGCCTCCAGTTGCTACAAGACATAGCTAACACTAGAAGGAAGAAGAAAAGAATTTCTCTGAGGCCCACCTCTTCTGCTTCCCTCAGAGAGCAAGGGTTTTCAGAATAGTGAGAAAACTTAATTAATGTTAATTATGCTTTGGGCCTTCCTGCATGAGTCAACAAGAAAGCTGAGAGGAGAGATGGCTCTCCAGAATCATGTAGACACATTTGTGCCCAACTGTGAATCTGAGAGACAACACTGTTATCTGTGGGTGTCAAAAAGAAACTTAGGGCTGGTGAGAACAATAAAAATGTCATGCTGATTATTAAGAAACTATATCCCATTTTTTTTTCTCCCCAAACTAACCATTACCTAGTTCCTGTTTAAAATGGGACAAGAAACTCCAAGATCAATTTAAGAGATTAGCTCTAGGTTAAACCCAAACTCTGCTATCTATGAAATTATCTCTGTATTAACTATCTAAAAAGCGTTTCAGTGTCATTTGCAGCATGAATATAACAATTCTTATGAAGTCATAGGAGAAATGCTTTAGAATGTCAGCTTTTTGAAAAGTATGTTGAAATTTGGTTTTCAGTTTGCGTTAAAAATTACTTTTTTGTAACACCATAGGATGTCAAAGGCAAAGCTTTCTTCTTGCATGTGACATCTGTCAATTTTATAAATCTCACAGGATCTGTGCTGTCACATGTTAGCTCTTCTCCTCTGATGCTTCTAGAACCAATACAACATCAGAAAAATTGTTTCTAACTGCTGGTAGGCCATTTGAGGCATAGTGGGAAATTGAGAACAAAGTGTGTGACTGGTGACTATATAAGGCTCCTGTGAGCTCTACTTTCTCCATGTGTTATCCGTGACCATCACAGTTACAATCATCTCAGGACTATAACAATGAGGAACTCTGAAACAAATGTCATGGGCACCACAGGCATTAACCAGTCTGTGGCCTCTTACTTCAAGATCACTTTGGATGCTATTCTAAAACTATCCAATATAGTGGGACCCCCCTCCCCTGCATGTCTGTGCTGACAGGAAAGCATAAGAGATGGCTTATAGCGCAGTTCTTCTCAGTTCTGAATACTAAAGATGGGGCATGCTGCTTATCCTTTTTACTTTCAGCAAAGCCTCAGAAAAACCAGAATAGCTTATGGCCCATTAGAATGCAGGTGGTATCGGATGTTAAGCACCTCATCACTGTGGCTAAGTACCCAGGAGCAAAATCATGACTTATACATTTTCCAGTCTTCCTTGGCTACAGAATTTTGAAGTTTGGGGTCTCGACAGAAATCGGATTTGGATAAGCACAGATGCTGACACAGTATTCAGATACCCCCAAATGTTCAGTTGCATGGCCAGTCCTTCTTAGTGTCTCAGGAAGGGAACATAAGAAGGCCGATAAGCCATATATATACATATGTATATACATATGTATATATGTATATATATGGCTTTATTAAAAATGGCATTTATTAAAAATGGGATTTCAGTACCCAAGGGTGGCACTGATATAGGGTGGTCCACTGTCTCTCTGACATTGTGAGCATATCCTGTTTCTTTGGACACTGCTGTGGCATCATAATAGCCTGTATGGGTTGAGGGCGATCTGTGCCTGAAAGGGAGAATGGAGCCCACCATGCCCAAGCCCTGGCTGCGAGAGGCCCTCTAAAACCTAACAGCTTTGCCGGCAGACATTTGCCAGTCAGAAGCTAAAGAGGGTGGACGGCTATGGCATCATAATAGCCTGTATGGGTTGAGGGCATTCAATGCCTGAAAGGGAGAATGGAGCCCACCATGCCCAAGCCCTGGCTGCTTGAGGCCCTCTAAACCTAACAGCTTTGCTGGCAGACATTTGCCAGTCAGAAGCTAAAGAGGGTGGACTGCTATGGCATCATAATAGCCTGTATGGGTTGAGGGCATTCAATGCCTGAAAGGGAGAATGGAGCCCACCATGCCCAAGCCCTGGCTGCACGAGGCCCTCTAAACCTAACAGCATTGCAGGCAGAGGGTGGATGCTCTCCATTTTTCACTCTGCTCGGCCATCAGAGGAGTTACCTCCTCTATGTGGAATGCCAGCATGTCCCTAAGGAAAGTAAACATTTTACCCAATCTCAAATGGCTTTTTGTCAACAGGACTCCAGAATCTTACAGTTTGAGATGATCTGCTTGCACATTGCTTCTTTTCATGAACGTTTTGCCGTCACATAGCGTCTAATGTAGCTCATCTTAAGGATTTGAATCTTTTTTCTTTTTTTTTTTTAATAATTTTTTAAGCCAGTTTTGTTTTTTGTTTTTTTTTAAGATTTTATTTATTTGAGAGAGAGAGAATGAGTGAGAGAGCGCACACATGAGAGAGGGGAGGGTCAGAGGGAGAAGCAGACTCCCTGCTCAGCAGGGAGCCCGATGCCGGACTCGATCCCAGGACTCCAGGATCATGACCTGAGCCGAAGGCAGTCGCTTAACCAACTGAGCCACCCAGGCGTCCCAAGGATTTGAATCTTAAGCCAGAAGTGAATGAAAGTCCTCTGCCCCTTACTGGAACATCTGACTCTTTTCCAGCAAGCCCCAGATTATATGAGTGGAGCCACGGAAACTTGTTCCCACTTTGTTTCTTTAGGCCGGTTCACTTCCAAACAGCACAGTTCGTAGCACACCTCCCTTTCTCCGTAGCCACAGTACTCAAGTGTGGGATCATCAGGTATCTTAGTGGTATGGGGCAGTGAGGCATGGGATACCTGGACACACAAACTGTACAGAGGGTTCTGCACATTCTATGTGCTTTGGACCAAAAGGGAAGAATAACATTGACAGAATAGGCTGTGGTGAGGATTAGAAGGGATTAAAGCAAAGCCTGGCTGGAAGCGTCTGTTAGCCATGTGACTCTCTGAAGGTATTATGAGCTTCTCAGATAAAAGGGAGAGGCGCGGGCGCCTGGGTGGCTCAGTTGGTTAAGTGACTGCCTTCGGCTCAGGTCATGATCCTGGAGTCCCGGGATCGAGTCCCACATCGGGCTCCCTGCTCAGCGGGGAGTCTGCTTCTCCCTCTGATCCTCCCCCTCTCATGCTCTCTGTCTCCCATTCTCTCTCTCAGATAAATAAATAAAATCTTTAAAAAAAAAAAAAGGGCGAGGCACACACAGTATCTTTCTGAGAACACCAACACTGTTTCTCTCATAGGCTATTTGACTGTATCTCTACATGACAGACTCTATGGAAATGGAGTGGGAGAATTGTCTTGTTGTTTGCAGAAAGAAATAAGGAGAATTTTTTCTAATATGAAGAGATTAGCTTCTTGCCATTCAGCCCTCCCCACCTTTTATTCAGCAAGGTTGACATTTGTCATCCATGCCTTTATGGAAGAGCTCAAATATAGTCTAACTTCTTTGTTGAACATCTCACTCTAGCTGCTGATAAAATCTACTGTAAAGGAACACAAAGACAATCTCATGAAAATGGAAAGAAATGATTCTATGTACCATAGAGCAGATAAGAACAGAGGCATATATTACACTTTGTTCTGCCTTTGGATTCTTAGCCTATCCAAAGTCCAAAGCTAAAAGTTGTATCGGTATTCGTGTAACTTGGGAATGTTCCTTGCATTGAGGCATCATTTGACAAGGAGATAACAACCTGCATTAAGAAAGTGAGAGCATCTCTTGGAAGACTGGCAGGAATGGTAATGGAACAATGTGCCATGCAGATGAAAATCAACAGTTCAAAGCGAGAGTGGTATTGAATTCTCTTTGGACTCAGGGTGGAATTTTTGGTTATTCTAAAAAGCAAACAGTTTTACTTTTTGTCCAAACGTAAGACTACCTGGTAGAAGGTACTAGACTATTGTAGATTCCATTGAGGTAGGTCCTCTCTCTCCTTTCTGGGCACATGCCATGCTCATTCCCAGCTCCTGGTCTTTAACAGTACTGTTACCTTTGCCAAAATTCTTTTCTCAACCATCTTCCCAGGCAAATACCATCCACCATTCATAATATAAGCTAATGGTAGTTACACAATACCTTCTGTGTCTAATCACTAAATTAAACTTTTATATATAGTATTCATTGCAATCCTGATCACAACTAACTCTATAAGGTAAAAACTATTATTATAAATTTACAAATAATTAAATTGGTGCCATAGCAATCCAGCAACTTGCCCAAAGCCATTCAGTTAGTGAATGGAGAAATCCAAATTTGAATCTAGATTCTCTGCACCTGCCAATGCTCTCTTAACCATTATGCCACATTGTTTCCTATAGTAGGCCAAATATCCTTGCATGTTCATAAAGCTGTCACTATAAATTCCTGTCCATAGCCATATGCTTTCTTTTAATTTCAATTGTACACATTGTTTGCAACATTCATGCCAGTGCTTGACCTTATACTATCCTAAATAATTATCTAAGGTGTTTATTAAATGAAAATTTTCCCCATAAGGTTATATCTTCTTTAAGAGCACTATATATTTTTCATTCTGCTAGTGTATTTCTAGCACTCTACTGGCTTGATAATAAATACTCAGTAATACCTAGTGATTGAACAAACTGGGTCAGTTAATATAGATGTAATAAAGTGATAAAACATTAAAAATGATACTACATTCATCATTCTGAAACCCATTTTGCTAAATATTACTAAATTATGGCCAAGGAAACTTTCACCATACCTATAGGATCACCCTTTAAAGTGTCAAGCTGATCAGAATACTGTAGAAATTCAGCTCTATTCTGCAGGCAGAACAAGTGAGTACATTCCTGTACAACAGTTCAGTAGTGAATAGGTCAGAGGGCTGTCAAGTAAGACACTAAAGTGATGTGCTGAAAACAAGCCAGAAGCAATACAAAAATCAATAAAGACATCTGAGAAATAGCTGGGGTTGACCAGACCTTCTGGGCAGGATGTGATCTAGTTTATCCAGAAACCAACCGCTACTACAGAGACCAAATAGAAGAGACCTAAGTGGCATTAGGCTTCCTTTTTTGAGGCTCTGGGAGATATAACAAGATAAACACATATGTATAATTGACACTTCTGAGTGTGCTGGTCATCGGTGAGCCTGTAAGCTAATTCTGAGGCTCCTGAGGAGCATCCTTGGCATAGAACAAGAAGGAATTAAATGTCTATTACAGCAGATGCCCATAGTCTAGTGATTAAGAAGATATGCTATGGTGAGCGCTGTGAATTGTGTAAGACTGTTGAATCACAGACCTGTACTTCTGAAACAAATAAGACATTATATGTTAATAAAAAAAAAAGATAGTAGAAAGGGAAAAATGAAGGGGGGGAAATCGGAGGGGGAGATGAACCATGAGAGACTATGGACTCTGAGAAAGAAACTGAGGGTTCTAGAGGGGAGGGGGTTGGGGGGATGGGTTAGTCTGGTGATGGGTATTAAGGAAGGCACAGACTGCATTGGAGCACTGGGTGTTATATGCAAACAGTGAATCTTGGAACACTACATCAAAAACTAATGATGTAATGTATGGTGATTAACATAATAAAATAAAATTTAAAAAAGAGAAGACAAGATATTTATGTTTTGCCACCCAAACTTAAAAAAAAAAAAAAAAAAGATGGGCTCTGAGCTGAGGCTGTTTGACCATCACTCACAGATGTGAGAACTTGCACAATTTATCCAACTGCTCTGTGCCTCAGTCTTTATTGCAAGTTATAACACACAGTAAAAAGAAGTCCTATCGTATTAGCTATTTTAAATAAGTTGATAATATAAATGCTATTATTACATTTCTTAGCACAGTGTTTGGCCGTAATAAATATGTACTCAATAATAAAGATAATACAGTGATAGAGAAGGATGAATGTGGCAGATGTAGGCAGTTAGAAGGTATAAAACCACTCATTTATTCAATAAACATTTATTGAGAATCTACTTGTCTAGGTGCTATGTACAGACTCTAAACAAAATCAGTCTGGGCCCTACCTATATGGAGCTTAAAATCTAGTGAAGAAGATAGGCCGTAAACAAGTAAACATAGAACTGTATAGTTCTCAATTATGAAAAAGTGTTATGAAGGAAGTTATGGGGCTGAGAGTGAGAAGAATGGAAGAGAAGTTATTTTAGTATTTTTTTAATTATAGTTGACACACAATGTTAGTTTCAGGTAGACAACAGTGATTCCACAAATCTATACGTTATGCTCTGCTCACCACAGGTGTAGCTACCATCTATCACCATACAACACTATTAATACCCTATGCTGTATCTTTATCCCCGTGACTTATTCATCCCAAAGCTGGAAGCCTGTACCTCCCACTCCCCTTCACTCATTTTACCCATTTCCCCACCCCCACCCCTCTGGAAACCATACCTTGTTCTCTGTATTTACAGGTCTGTTTCTGGTTTTTGTTTGTTTGGTTCTTTAGATTCCATATATAAGTGATATCATGGGGTATTTGTCCTTCTCTGTCTGACTGACTTAGCATAATAGCAAAGAAAACCTATTTTAAGTTGGATGGCAGGGACAACCTTGTTCAGGGCATAACATTAAAGCTGAAACTTTATAAAGACCAAGAGAATGAAATGATGACAACAAGTGGAGTGGAAAAGACATCCAGGCAGAAGGAGTCCCATCACTTCAGGACCTAAGGAAGGAAAAATCCTGACTTGATCTATCAGATGGAAAGAAGGCTAAAATGACAAAGCAGAGATGGATAAGGAGAGAATAACTCAGAGACAGATTGGGAGCAGGAGAACAGGTGTAAGTTGGTTCAGGGCTTCATAAGCTACAATGAGGAGTTTGGATTTAATTGTAAAGGCGATAGGAGGTTACTGAAAGAATCCAGTTTAGGTTGTCTGCTTTATGGTGCTCCTGAGGCAAGAATGGAAGAATGAAGACCAATGAGGAAGCCATCCTAGTAGCCCAAGCCAGAGAGGACAGTGGGTTGTGGCTTAGGCATGGGTGAGAGCAGTGGTAAAAAGGCAGGTAGATGGAATTGATATGTATTTTAGAGGAAGCACCTATAGGGCACACATGCAAAACCACATTTATTTTGTATATAAAAAAAAGGATATAGATTGGGCACCTAGGTAGCTCGGTTAAGCCTCTGACTCTTAGTTTCAGCTCAGGTTGTGATCTCGGGGTAGTGAGATCAAGCCCTGGGTAGTGCTCCATGCCCAGCTCTGAGTCTGCTTGAGATTCTCTCTCTCCCTCTCCTTCTGTCCATACCTAACCCCCTCACAAGCACATACAGTCTCTCTAAATTAATAAAATATTTTTAAAAAGGATATAGATTAATGATACCAGTAAAGTGCATGGTACTTCTAAACAGTATAATATGAAGATAGCTTTTAAGTCACTTTTGATCTGAGGCTCATTGTATTTAACGTCTTATCAATTCTAAGATGTGCAATCAACAGTATTATATAATTGAAGACAGATTGAAGGCAATGCCATATTCATCATTTATTTAAGCAGCATAGAAAATTCCCAGGTTTTAAATTTATAACATTTTGTCCATGTGTTATTTTAAAATTATCCAATGAAACTACCTTTCAAAGACATTTTCAGGCTCATGCTAAACAGGACCCTAAAGCTATGATATTTGGAGCTTCTGACATCAAAGCACACTGCAGACAGGACACAACAAGAAATGTTGTGTACCAAGTGTTCTTGCTATAAATTAGTTCCCATCAGCTGAGAGAGCAGGATAGGGCTGCCAAAGAAAATGTAGTGGAGCCCATAAACTCAAGGTTGTTACTTATTTCCTGTTAGAAAGTTATTCAGCAAGGAGTACCTTTTTAAAACATTTATAGGAATTGGGCAACCAAGTCCCTTTGTGATGTTTTGCAATTTCACCCCAAAGGTTTAACTACATTCATAATAATACCATAATTATTTTCTACCTGACTACACCCAGATTTTTAATTTTTAACATTATTATATTTTGTACTATGATAACATTGCCCATGCACTAGTTATGGGACACATTACTAGTTTCGTTGATGTAAATCTTGTTCTTTGCTAGATCATCAGGCGGCCTAGCCTTTCCAATTTCATGTGGGGGTTTCTAGGACTGTGGACTGGGAGCTTCCATCAGTGAATCCTGCTAAGAACTGACTATCCTATGCCAACAGAGCGTGAGGTTGCTGCTGAGTTACTACAGCTGACAGACCCATCTGGCTTGTAGCCATGACAGATAAAGAGCTCATTTTGAACAAATGGACCATGTGATCCAGGTGGCAATGAGCTGGAGTGGCAATTCAGAGCCAGCTCTACACATAGACTGAATGAGCAGCTGTCTATCTACTGGTATTCAAAATAACCTTAGAACCCACTCCCCAGGCTTGCCTCTCCAACAGCTTCCTCACTTGATACTACCATATTGGCTTACCTGACAACATCACTAACTCCCGAGAGTGATACTACTGAAGGCTCTACTAAAATGAATGTTTCTTAGGGAGAATTGCCTTTAGGTTTCTAGGCTGTCCCTACATCATACAACCAGCCGCACAGAAAAATACGTTTCCAGCCTCCTTGGGTTATCGACAAGCACTCTTCTGAATTCATCTAAAGTTACTTGCTATCTCCATCTGTACTTCTTTTTGAATCTCCTGATTTCAACTTAGGTCTTCCTTCTAGATCTTGTATTTCCATAACAACTATGAAGAGGTCTTTAACACTTAGAAACAATTATTTTATCATGTAATAAATACTTTGGCCATAGTCTGGCCTTGAAGGGATAGGACAGTGTTCAAATATAAGTTAATGAATGTGGTTAAGGAAGGAAAGTTGTTTTACATTAGATGTTAGGAGGCTCAGAATTATGGAATAAGGAAAGTAATGGACAGTATTGGATCAGGACAGTTAGGAGTTTAAATATAAGCACAGAATGGTTGACTGTAAGAAGGATTTAACTCAGGAAGTAGATAGAGGGGCTACATGAGTTAGTTTTACTTTTATCACAATTTAACTAATCATTAGAGCTACAAGGTTATTTATTATAGAGTTCTATAAGTAGTAGATAAAATCAAAGAATGTTTGCCAGTGTATTCCAAAGTGTCTTAATCAGAACATTAATTCCATGAGATGTTTTATGAAAATAGGATTCCATGGACTAAAATCTGTGAAATGCTATATATTCAGTCCTCCTCTTAGAGACTGACTTGACACATTAGCATATTGGAGGCTTTGAGATGTCTAGATTAAAAAAAAAATGATTTGACTTGTTTAACCTCTATTTTTCCAAGTAGAAGATTAGCTTCATGGAACATAGTTTAATAAATTTTATTTATGCAGTTTAAGGAAGGAAGAAAATAGCCTTTATGAATACTCTAGTAATAAGCAAGAATGTAAACCAGGGCTTACAAAATTTTGAGGTCTCAGCTCTAACAAATCTATTCTATTTATTTATATTATACAACCATGTTCTGCTATATACATTATAGCATACATAAAATAGACATCCAGAAGTTGGGAAAAAATAAAACATATAAAATATGTATATTTAATTTTTTGGCAGTTGAAAAACATTTTTCTCTTGCCAAAGGATTTTAATTAATGATACTTTTTAGTGAACAATGTGCTTAAATATTTTTTTGATTATTGAAATTCTTGGTTTAAATCCTGGTTTAGAATTTATGCTACAGTGAATCAAAGGAATAGGTCTAAGTTGAGTTTATTTCCATATTAGTTTTAAATGACTGTTATATATAAAAAAAGTTACCTCAAAGATAAAAATAAGAAACAAATGGAATATGGCATTGAATTACATTAACTAATACCTGACGGGAAAATATGCATACATGGAACTCAGAATGTCATTAACAATGGTGGTCATGAATGCATACTTTAAGTAATCTTTTTGATTATTTACATAGTTTGGGCTTCTTGTCAGATCTGGTAATGCCCCCATATCCTTTTCTGTGGTGTTTAGAGAGCCTATCCCAACAATACAAGTGTCTTCTTTTTTAATGATCTTCTTAGCTTCATAGGTAGAATTTAGTGATTCATCAGTTGCATATAACACCTATTGCTCATTACAGCGAGTGCCCTCCTTAATGCCCGTCACCCAGTTATCACTTACCCCCCACCAACCCCCCCTCCAGCAACCCTCAGTTTGTTTTCTAGAGTTTAGCATCTCTTATGGCTTGCCTCCCTCTCAATTATACATGGTTCCTCAGTAGGAACATTTTAAGGCTTCCCAGACATTTCAACAGGGTTAGTTTATTTAAAATTACATAATATCTCTATTTAACTAGACACAGTAAAGTGTAAAACACCACAATATGCCAAAAGCAAGTGAATAATTGAGGTCTCAGTTGTCACTTTACCCTCACCTTTCTTTCAGGATACTCCAAATGCATAGATGACATGTGATTATGTGACATTCAAATTAATAAAGACCCAAGGCCCATATGTTAATCTTAAATAGTGACAAAACATCCTTCTTCTATTTTTATATTTGAACATACATTCCAGTATTCTTCCATCTTTCATTTGTCTTCCTCACCACCTGGGCTACATGCAACACATTTTGGAGACCACTTGCCCATATTTCTAGGAATTTCAATTCTAATCTATGACAGGCCTGTCATACTTCTCAGAGTAGTGTTTTTTTTTTAGTACCTGAGCAAATGAAGCCACAAATGAAATTTCCCTTAGCCACCAGGACTGCTTCGGGTGTGTTTTAAAATCCCCTAGACAACTAGTACTCCCAGTTCAACAGAGTTTAGCAGAAAAAGGTTTCTGGGGGAAGTAATTTGGACCTGGATGTGCAAACAGACAAAATACCAAAAGTTTTTAGAAAGGAAAGGAATGATATTTCAGCTAAGAAGAGGAGCTATCAGAGCCATTTTCTTTTATATGACAATAACTTTATGGGATATTATTATTTTAAGTGTGTATGTGTGTATACACACATATACAGTGCTTTACTAGAGTGGGGCACATGCAAAACTTAGAAATTATATGTGCAAGAGACTTTCCCAGATTTTTAGTTTTGTGATAGTTCTGTTAAATCAAGCCACATTAAAATTTATAGTTCCTTTCACTTCTAGTCTTATTCTTAAAAGTACCTCCAGAATATGGATATCTTCACATTTCATGTGTTTCTCTATACCCTACAGTGGTGCAAGAGTGGCTTATGCCCATGCATTTCTGTGTTGTTTATTTTTTCTTTCGGCACATTGACATTCTATATAATGACATTCTTCCTCTTCACTTGGAAATTATCTTTCCTCTCCACTTGACCCTGCTCATCTCAAACACCAGTGGTAATAACACAGTGGGGAGAGTCATGATTCTATTACCTTCATGTGTGGTCCACGGTAGATGTGCAGTTAGAAGATCTTGATTTTTTCTCTAAACTCTTAAAATTCTTTGTGGACATGACAGACACATCCCATATCAACCCTCAGTAATACATACCCTTGTATAGTCCCCTTGTCTTGGGTGTGTGTGGGA
Organism: Mirounga leonina; assembly: GCF_011800145.1. Taxonomy (NCBI): domain Eukaryota; kingdom Metazoa; phylum Chordata; class Mammalia; order Carnivora; family Phocidae; genus Mirounga; species Mirounga leonina. The sequence goes on from NW_023270451.1 coordinate 52,678,664, forward strand.
GGGGGAACAGTGACTCTCTTCTAATCAAGTCAATAAGGCAAAGGTGATGGGATGTCACTCCCATTATTATGTTTCATTATAGAGGAGTCTATTTTAGCTGATTGGAAAGACACTTTTCTCCATTGCTGGATTGATGAAGTAAAAAGCCATGCTGTGAGAAGGCCATATGGCAAGGAACTCTGTGTGGCCTCCAGGAGCTGAGGACAACTTCTGCCTAACAGGAAGCAAGAAAACAGAGACATGAGTCCTACAACATAAGGAGATGAATTTTGCAAACAATCTTGAAATAGCTTTCCCCAGTCAGGCCTTCATATGAGAACCAAGCCCTGGCTGACATCTTGATGGCAGTCTTGCAGAGAACCCACTTACCCTATTCTGATCTGCAGAAACTGTGAGACAGTAAATGTGCCATATTTCAAGCTTACATTGTAGGAATTTGTTACATAACAATAAAAACTAATAGAGGGAAAAGTTATTTTTATTTTTTAAGTGTCTATAAACTTCAGTTTTTCACAAGTAAGCTTACAGGCATGAAATGTTATTATTTCTTAAATTTTATAAAAAGAACCCTTGCCTCCATTTGAAAAATTGTACCCTCTTCTGGAGATTATGCCCTTTCCCCCACCTCTGTAAAGAGATAATCCCTTCTCTTCTCTGGAATCACCAGTACAAAGAATATACAGTTTAACTTTGGTTTCACTCCACCAAATTTGTAGTTCTAGGCTGTTTTACTTTTTAAGCTTGAATGATAAAAGCAATAATAGCTAAAAACTTATGATGTTAATGAGTTTTGTTTTTTCTTTCCAAACAACAGGTGAATCCACCCCACCCTGATATGGACACCTGTTTATTCAGAATCACTCGATTGGTAGAGCCCTAATATTACTTCCAACACTAATACTCTGTGATTTTTGAGGTTTAAATTTATTCAACCCTGTGGGGCACCTGGGTGGTTCAGTCAGTTAAGTGTCCCACTCTTAATTTCCACTCAGGTCATGATCTCGGGTCATGGGATTGAGCCTTACCTTGGGCTCCCTGCTCAGTGTGGTGTCTGCTTGTCCCTCTTCCTCTGCTCCTCCCCCCACCTCCCACTCATATTCTCTTTCGCTTTCTAAAATAAATAAATAAAATCTTTAAAAAGATAAATTAAATAATAAATAAATAAATAAATAAATAAATAAATTTATTCTAACCTGTGTGATACCAAAACAACAGGCTCTAGGGTCCTCAGCTCCCCAGTCACACTCCTGGTTTTCATACCATGTGCTCTCCAGAAAGGATCAGACATTTTATGTGTATGAGTAAGTGATTTTTATCATGATCATCTGTGTACCACATTTGTCAGAGGCTGTTTAAATTTAAGCCTAAACTCTAGTTGTGAAATACAGGAATTCTCTCCTTTATTGAGGAGTGGGGAAGACCAGATTTGTGGCTTCTCTGAAATCATAGCTTGAAGGCAGTGTTCAATTCCTTCTACATATACAACTGGTTTTTAGGATTTTCTTACTAGGGTCAGACTATTTTCCTGGGACTTGAAGAATCTTCTGGCCTCACTTACCTTGGGAATCTGCATCCATCATCCGATCATTTAAACATGCAGTGACAACTCTGAGTTTTTCTATATAACACCCTGGTGGTGACTGAACAATGTCTTTCGCACCTTGGCGGTTTAAGAGTTGGAGTTTGCCTCCTTTAATTGTATATGTTACTTAAAGTGTACCATTTATGCAGAAGTTGGTCCACAGTATTTCAGGATTGGAGAAGAACTAGAAAATTAAGTCTATCAATAAACCATATACTAGTGAATTTCCTGCAGCTTTCAAAATCCATACTTAAAAATAGGGCGGTAAGTGTGGAGGTAGTTTATGTCATGCCATCTTCGATTTGATTCCTCGTGCAACCATTGCCAGTTAAGTAGTCTAGAGCAAGCAGTTTCATATCTCTGAACCTTAGTTTACTCATGGTAAAATTAGAGATTTATAACTGTAACAAAATGGAGAAATTTTATTTTCTTAGTAGCTGATGAGAAGAGGTATTCATTAAATTATGTGGAGTAGAAGAATGTCCAACAATGGGGCCTACATTTCCAGTGGAAAAAAAGAACATTACATTGTATAATCAGGAGATTGAGAGAGAGGAGGGGCAGAAATGACTAATCTAATGGATCAGGCAGATCCGGAGTAGAAAGAAGGCTGCATGTGAAGGAGTCACACTCTATTCTGTCTCCTCGAGGACAACTTGGCTAAAATCTGTATTGCTCAGTAATTCTTTCAGTATAAGTGGGTTTTCTGCCCTCCACCCCCCCCCCGGAAAATTCAGAGCAATGCTAGGTTCTGCAACAAAATTTACAAGAAAGGAAAACAGAGATATGCAGGAAAAACTAACCTCTGATTTACATAGTTTCTATATCTTTTTTTAAAAAAGATTTTATTTATTTATTTATTTGACAGCAACACAGCGAGAGTAGGAACACAAGCAGGTGGAGTGGGAGAGGGAGAAGAAGACTTCCCACTGAGCAGGGAGCCCAGGACCCTGAGATCATGACCTGAGCCGAAGGCAGATGCTTAATGACTGAGCCACCCAGGTGCCCCTATAGTATCTATATCTCAAGGTTGTTGTGAGAATTAATCCAGATAGGGTAAGTAAAGTACCTAGTACAGCACCGGACAGGTGTCTGCAATAAATAGTGGCTATCAGGCCTGCTACTTCATCACTTTTTACTGTGGGAAGATCACAACCCCTGTGCAATGATAATTAAAATTTTCTTTTACAGCTACAGTAATGCAGAAGTGTTATTGGTATATAATAACAAAAATTAAAAATTGTAAGCAGAAATAATATATTCAGCATCACATATTTAAGTGAAAAATGTAGTGGCCCTTTGAGACTGAAATGGAAAATTAAAGGATAGGAAGGTTTAATAAAGAAAGATCAGGCAATCCCCAAGAGTATGTAGGAAGGGGCAAAATCTCATTAACAATCGAGGAGGACATTGTGGATTGTCATTGAATAAAATCGTAATAATTTGCATCGTAATACATAAAGTTGAGTTATTGGTTTCCAAGTTTTCCCTAGCTACTGAATGATTTACTATCTATCACATCAACACTTTCTAAAGAAAATTTCCCAATGATAAAATGTCACAGTTGGTTTAAAAATGCCCCCATCTGGCATCATAGTTGGATTCCATTTTAGTGCCAAGCCATGGACATGATAAAGAAGAGATTGCTAAATTGCCTGAAAATGATAAAAACTGGTAGTTAAAGGGAATAGCCACCAGGAAGGCAAAATTTTAAAACTCTCATATAGTACTTGTAGGAGTAAAATGTGTTCAAGTGCTTTGGAAAAATTTCTTGGGAGCATCTGTTCAAGTTAACTGTACGTGGATCCTATGACCTAGCAATTCTACTCTTAGTTTTATGCCCAACAGAAACGCATACACATGCTCCAAGAGACAGACGTATGTAAGAATATTTTAAGTCTATTAATAAAAAACTGGAAACTCAATGTCTATTAACAGATAAAATTGTAATATATTTATATAACAAGATACTATATAGTGATGGAAATATATGAACTATAGCTATGTGCAAGAGTCTGAGTGATTTTTACAAGCACAGTATGCGGTTAAAAAATAGGTATTGTAATTCCATTTGTATGAACTTCCAAAACCTCAGATGTGATCTATGGTTTGAAATCAGGATAGTTGTTGAGAGGAAGGAGGGGCATTGTGTAGTAATTAGGAAAATATATTTGTAGTTTATGACCTAAGTGGAGGTTCTGTGGGTGGGCTTACCTTTTGACTCATTGAGCTATATATTTATGATTTGTGTTCTTTTCTGTATGTGCACTATAGTTCCATAAAAATGTTTTTGAAAGACAGAATGGGAGAAAAATTTAACAAAGAGTAGCAATTATAAAACATATTTATCTCAGACTATGTGTCAGGCACTTTTCAAGTGCTTTAAATATTATATAAATACACAATATTTAATCCCCCAGATAACCCACTAAGATAATACTCACCTCCATTTTACAAAGAAGAGACCATAGATGCAAAGAAATTTAGTATTTTCCCCCATTTCTCACAGCTAGTAAAGTAGAAGTGGAATTTAACCTGAGATGTTTGGCACCTAGGTCCTGTTCCTCACCCTACACTGGAAGTCTAGTAGTTGCCAAGTACATACTATGACCCAGAAACTCTGCAAAGTACTTCCACATAGATCACAGCTGCTTGGACAACAGGTATTTATAATGCTTTATATTTAGCAGAGTTACATCTTATGTCAGGGTCAGGCTCTAAGTCAAAGCATAAGACGAATATCGCATAAACTCGAAATTGTTCTCAAAAATTACTTGGAAAGTACCTGCATAAACTTTGAGTAAGTCCAACACTGTCAGTTCTGCCTTCATTGTGAATGGAGGACTGTTTGTTCAGTTGAACATGAAAGGATTGGGCTTGTATTTAGGGTCTTTCTTGTACAAGAAGTGGTTATTTCATGAAGAATTACATTTAAATCAGCATGGAGAACTATCTCATTATGAAAAGCATGTAAGCACGGACATTAGTTAAAGGAACAAGAGATTCAGTCCTCCATCATATGTTCAATATGAGATATGTGGAATCACTGACATGATCTACAGTTTTATATCCTTCTCTTTTTTTTCCTCTTCTGAGGTCATATGGATGAATTAGCATAACTTAAATGTGTGAGAAGCCCCTCTCACTGTTTCAAAGAGGAGAGTTCTAACACATGGAACCTGGGCTTTCAAAACCATTGGGAGAACTCTTGAACAAAGATTAGGGAAGCCCCTGCCAGAGGGATAACAACTGGAGTGCCCCATGAAAGCTGCTGTGAATCTGAGGCATTTGGGGAGGTAGGGTGCACGGATGATCATCTTATTCACCTGATGTATCAAAGTGAGGGTGATTCTCAGGAACCAGTCCCCCTAAAAACAGCCGCAAATCTCAGTCTTATTTGCATGGGGTGCTGTTTGGGGCTGAATTGTGTCCCTCTATCTCCCAGTTTATGTGTTCAAGTCCTGACTGCCACTACCTCGGAATATGACTGTATATAGAGATACGGCCTTTAAAGAGGTAATTAAGTTAAAATGGGGTCACCAAGTGGGCTGTAATCCAATATGATTGGTGTCCTCTAAGAAGAGGTTAAGATACCAGACACATACATTCACAGACAGACAACCATGTGAACACGTAGTGAGAAGACAGCCATCTGTAAGTCAAGGGTAGCGGCCTCAGAAGAAATTAATCCTGCTGACACCTTGAGCTCATCTTCTAGCCCCCTGAACTGAAAGGAAAAAAAAAATGTGTTGTTTAAGCCATTCACTCTGCAGTATTTTGTGATGGCAGCCCAAGCAAACTAGTAAGGCACCACAGTGGGCAATTCTGCAGCTGCTGCCAGTGAACATTGGTTTCTCCATTTCTTCTGCCTTCCATCACAAGTGCCTCTCATTGGAATATTATTATCCAGAATTATATGGGGAAGGGGATTCTGAGAAAAGGGGGTTCCAGAACCAGTGATGCTAAGCTGATATCAAAGAGCTCACTACAGTTGATCCCCTAAAAATCTAGACCTCTAGAATACCTAAAAGTTGAATGTCTAGTAGTCTAAAAATCTAGAACTCTAGACAAAAATCAACATATCTGGATGTTTTCTTTCTTTTTCCAGAATAGAAATGCATACATACTAATCCTGCTATTTCTAAAGGTAAATCGAGAGCATTGTAGAAAAGAAAGGAGGGGATGTAGGAGTGGTTGTGATATTGACTGCAGCCAGAGAGGAAGAGGCATTTTTAAGACAACATTCACTGAAGGGTCTTAAAGAACCTACAAACTCTGGAGAGTAGTGTACTGGCTGTAATTGTGATCAAGAACCATTTGGATAAAGTATTTGAGTTCAACAATACAGTGTAAACAGTCTTGAAAGTAGAACAAATGATTTAGAAAAGACCATAAATATGCATGTGTATGTTCAGACACTATGTGCAGTTCACTAAACTGTTAATTGAAAGTAGATATATGTGATGTATATGCACAGACTCCTGTAGTAGGGTTCTCCAGAAAGATAGAACCAACAGCATGTGTGTGCATATATAGTAAGAGGTTTATTATAAGGCATTGGCTCACATGATTATGGACACTGGCAAGTCCAAGATCTGCAGTGGCAGGCTGGAGACATAGGAAAGCCGATGGTTCACATGAAATCTGAAGGCAGTCTGCTGAAAAAATCCTTGCTTGTGGAAAACAGTCTTTTTGTTCTAATCAGTTCTTCAGCTGATTGAATGAGGCCTGCCCACATTATGAATGCAATCTGCTTTACCGGGAGTTTACAGATTTAAATATTAATGTCATCCAAAAACACCCTCCAAGTTGACCCTTAAATTTAACCATCACAACCTCCCACATTTAACTACAAATAGTCTAATATACGTTTGGGGCATTAATTCCTAATTCCTACTCACAAAAGAACTGGTCTTTACTTGGACAGTTTTGACTAAAAAGATGTGATTGTTTTGTCCCCAGTTTTTCCATCCTAGTTTTGGATGTTTCATCTTTCTACTTTGTGAGCACTGAAACCTCATGCCCTTATATGCTATACTATAGTAATTGCAAAGAATTGGTCCAGAGTTATGAGGTTGACACATTCTTTATAATCTTCATCAACTATTTATTTTTAACCTTCTTGGCCAATCTCTACTCCTATAATTATGTCCCAGCCCTGTGACAGGCTAAAGAGTAAGGAAATACTCGATCACTCTGTAAAAATGCCTCTTGCAGTTTTCTGTCACCAGGGCATGCCTTTACTTCCTGCTTCTGTGTTGTGGTCATGAGAAGGATTAACTATTTTAGTCTGTCTTGCTTCTGGATGGAAACAGAATAGCTTCTTTAAGATACCTTGTGACTACACAATCAGCCTCCTCTCTTTGCTTGATCAAAGAATATTAAGGAATTGATTTCATCCCAAAATGGATGAGTATGTATGACTTGTTATGAAGCTACTTTGTTTTCATTTTTGTGATTGTTCTGCCCATGAATGGAGGAAAGCTCTTTAGGATGCTGTTTCATGGGAGATACCACATATGAAAGATAATTTAACAGTGTTGTGGGGTACAATGATAAAGGCACGTGTATGTAGGGGTTCTCTAGTGGCACTGTGGAAGGTACCTTCTCCACATGGGCACTGGTGGGTAGAGAAAAGTGAGAGGTAAAACTTACTGAAGTAGGTGAATCCCAAGTTGACTCAGTTTCCGGATTTCTGCAACTTCTTGCAGGTACTTGCAGCCAATACCTCTTTTGGGGATGTTATAGGAGAGTATCATTTATGTAAAACAACTACCACCACCACCACCACCACAACAAAAACAAAAGACCAAACAACCTTGATTCCATCTTCCCCCTAAAATCTAGGCTGATATGAGCATGCAAAAATTAGAATAAAGACAATGGTCATTGTCACTGGTAACATCTGGGAACAAGATTGGAGGTAGGCTTTTACTTTCTAAATCATTAGCCCTTTTCTCTTCAGTAAGCATATGACTTCTATAACATAAAAAAACTAATCTACTTCTCGATTTTAAAAAGAAGTATTCTATAACCACATATTGGATTAAAGAGAGAGCTACTCCCCCTCTCAATAAAAATGCCATAAGTTGCTTGAGATCTCTTATTTCACTTGTGTTTACACATCTCTATGGGAGAGTGAGGGTTTGCCAACAGATACACCTCATCAATTTATCCACGGATAGTTGGTCTGATTGTTCTAAATAATTTCAGAAACCAGTGAAATTTGTGGTCCTTTAAAACTACAGCACTTGCTATGAAACTGCTGGTGACATTGTTGAACCAAATGTTACTATTTTTAACTGACCAGCTGCAAACCCCTCCCTCTTCCTTTTCCACGTCAGGGTGGGGGTGTGTGTCTTGAAAGAACACTTGATCAGCTTTTGAATTTCATTTGTTTCTTTATGCTACTAATACTAGCTTCACTAAAAACTATTATATAGCAGAATGATTTAATGCAAAGAAATGTGTCATTTTCAATAGTATTCTGTAACATCTTGTTTACATTTCTCCTTCTCTTCAATAATACTGATCGTTTTTGCTTGGGTTCATTAGATTAGCGCCAAGAAAGAAAATAGATTTGTCAGACATATGGGTAATAATTGATGACAATCAACATGCAATTGAATGTTTGGAGATCTAGAGATAGCAAAATACTTCTAGGCACTGTTGCTGTTGACACAACTTCTTTATTTGACTTAAAAGCACAGGTACCAGCTCCTTTTCCTCCTCCCATCTCCCATTTCATTTCATACATCCAGAATCCACTCTTCTTACATTTGTGGAGTTCAAAGCCTTTCTAAAAGCAAATCCCCCAGGCACAGTGACTTCCTTAAGTCTAGTTTGGAAGTCTGGTTCTCCAGAACTTCTGGATAGGATTTCCTACCCCAAATACATGTTATTATTATAAGGAGGTAATGGGACAATCTCTGTTATATTTCTCAGGGAATAAACCAGAAACACCAAATGTTGGTGGATAATAAGAGTGAAAGTCATAAGTTTCCATTTGTGGTATGTTTATTAGTGTTTCCTCAAAAAGATATGTCCAAGTCCTAACCCTCAATACCTGTGAATATGACCTTACTTGGAAATAGGCCTATTACACTGAGAACTGCAAAATGAAATCATCCTGGATTTGGAGCAGGCTTTAAATCTAGTGACTGATATCCTTTTAAGGGGATAGGACACAGACACACAGGAGAGAAGTTCATGCAAAGATGAGGGGGCGTCATGCAGCCCCAAGCCAAAAAAACCATTCAAGACACCAGAAGCTGAAAGAAGTAAAGGAAATTTTACCTCTAGAGTATCTGATGGGACTGTGGTCTTGTCAACACCTTGATTTTCAAATTCTGGCCTCCAGAATTGTGAGAGATTCTGTTTATGTTGTTTTTAGCCACTAAAATTGTGGTAATTTGGTACAACAGCCCGGGAAACTAATAGAGGTTTTGGTGCCAGGAAGTAGGGTGCTAATAAATAAATAAAAATGTAGAAGTTGCTTTTGAATTGGGTAACGGGGAAGTTGGAAGAGTTTTGACATGCATGATAGAAAAAGCTCAGATGGCACTGAAAAGATGGTTAGTAGAAATATGGAATTAAAGGTGATTTTGGTGAGGACTCAAAGGAGGAGTATAGTAGGGAAAGCGTCCATTGTTTTAAAGATTATATATATATTATCATGAGCAGAATGCTAACAGAAATGTGAATGTTAAAGGTACTTCTGGTACTGTCTCAAGGAATTGAGGAACACATCATTGGAAACTGGAGGAAAGGTGAGTCTTGTTATAAGGTGGCAGAGAACTTGGCTAAGTTGTATTCTGCTCTGTGGAGATCAGAACTTTAAGTGATGAACTTGGATATTTAGCTGAGGAGATTTCCAAACAAAGTGTTGAAGATGTGGCCTGATTTCTCCTTGCAATTTATAGTAAAATGCAAAAGGAAAGAGAATTGAAGTAGGAACTGCTGAGCAAAAAGGAAGCAACACTTGGTGATTTGGGAGGTTCTCAGTGTAGCCAGATTGCAAAGGATGCTAAAATTATAAAATTGATTATTGAGAACACATGTTCTTGAGAGAAGCCCAGGGGTGTGGCTAGAAAACCTTTTGCTGAAGAGATGAAGTATGGAACACATGGGTCCAGCTAACCATTTTAGCAGACACCAGGAATAGAGATGGGGTTATCCAGGAAAGAGCTGTGGAGGACCCTCTTGTCTACTGGTGTGGATGCCCATGACAGACATGGTGGACCTACACGGTTTTTGAGAATGTTTCATCTCTAGAACACTGCAAGGTTGAACTGAAAGGGACAGAAGTATAGAGAATGCTATGTAAAGATGGAGACAGACATTGGGGTTAAACCTACCACAAACTAAGCAACCCCAGGAACCACCTGAAGCTAGAAGCAAGGACAGATTCTCCCCTAGAGCCGTCAGTGGGAGGGTAGCCCTGCTGACACCTTAATTTTAGGCTTCTGGCCTTCAGACGTGGGAGAAAATAAATTTGTTATTTTAGGCTACCAAGTTTGTGGCAATTTGTTATGGTATCTCTAGGAAACTAATATATCATCTCTTTCTTTATTTCTGGTTCTGCCAGTGCAAATGAAAGGACCTCTCCTAAGCTCAGACTCTTAGTAGCTTGAATACAGTCTCAGGTATATTTATTCTGGCCTTGGATATTCCAAGAGAATAAATCCCCCTCTTGTCTCCTGTTAACTGTTTCTGTGAACAACTTGCAAAACATTATAAACTATAACAAAGCCTCATAGGCATCTAAATCTTATCATCTTGGCAACAATTAATTAGACATCATTTTAATGTTTTGAAAGACTTCTAAAAATTTATAGTCCTAGCGGGGCTAGGGGATGGGTGAAATAGGTGAAGGGGATTAAGGAGGGCACTTGTCCTGATGAGCCCTGGGTGATGTATGGAAGTGTTGAATCACTATATGGTACACCTGAAACCATTATTACACTGAGTGTTAACTAACTGGAATTTAAATAAAAACTGGACTTTAAAACTGAAAAAAATTACAGTCATGATGATAAATAAAAAATCACAGGTTCTTGTACATACCCTATCGGACTCTAATTGTCAGACTTCTTTGCTGGTGACAATGAAACAATAAATGACTCCTTCTATTCCAATTTCAAAACTTCTTAAACTTTGGTAGAGTAGGGAGAAAAGAGCAGGACAAAGGGCTGAGAATATCAGAGAAGTTTAGTGAATCTTTGGAGTACATTGTATGGATGTTGTTAGATTAGGTCTCTTTTTAAAGTAGTGTAAACTCATGCATGAATAGTCATTCCTTTAATTATTAGAGTGAGTGAATGGAAATAAAAAGTACTTAATAATAGTTCACCTTCTGGTCCATCATGTGTCTTAAGCCCATAATAATTATAGCAGTAATAATGATTTACATTAATATTTATTTATTTTATAATTTTTTATCATGTTATGTTAGTCACCATACAGTACATCATTAGTTTTTGGTCTTCACAATTTACAAAAGATTTATTAATAAATTATGTATCTAGGTATCTATAAAATTTGATTTTTACAAAAACTCTGCGTGCCATGTAAGGGAAGATGTTATTTTCCCAACTTACATATAAGGAAGTTGAGACACAGCCTTTCTCAGTTCACAAAGCATGTATCAGATCATTGACCAGAACTCGGGCCCCCTGATTTCAGCCAGTGATCCTTTGAACATTGACTGTGTAAACATGGACCAAGTTATATGAATCTAATCAAGTTATAGATTTATAGATTTTATTCTATTCCTATATTACAATTTGAAATTTTACACATATGAAAAACAATGTGTAAATCTCTTTGTTTAATGGCTTGCTTCTCTGAACATATGCTTTGATATTTTCGGCTTGATAATGAAGTGAAGCAAAAGGTGGAAATGAGCTGTATTTCAGTTTATTTGTTTCATTGTGAAAAATGGCATGCTACTATTAATAACAGTAGTTTAAGGAGAAAATGTTCACATTGTGTTGGACATAGGATGGTGATTTTTTTATGATATAAGAAGATGGAATAGATTTTTTTTATGTTATCTAGGACCTATGGGTGGAATGAGGTTGACCCAAAAGGGCAATTCATTATCGCAGGAAGGCCAAGGAAACTTCTAGGAAATACTTTTAAAATATTTATATACTGAGTTCCCCTAAATCCTTAAGAAAGAAAAATGATTCATGATTCAATGCAATGAAAGACCAGTGTGTTTTATGCTAGTAATTTGGCAGGTTTACAAAGGTAACCATTAAGGCTTTTTTTCTTTAAACAGAATGAATATGGACACATTTTGAAAGAATAGTCAAAGACATCCTTTAAAATTAATTATTCAGTTTTAAAAAAGAACCATTAAGGAACTAATGGTTTAGCTGAATTGATACCTGGAAAATAATCTCTCTCTAATAGAAATTTGCTTCAAACGTAGAATGCTTCCCAGAAAATTGCTAAAAATATAATAAATTAAGCATACCAGAGTCATAACTATTTTCTCCTTGCTGCTGTTGATGATGGTACAATAACGTATTTCCAGAATAATAGTTATTCAGGATGGTTGCAACATTGGTGAGTTGAAAATACTTGTCTTTGGGACATTTATACTCATGAGCCTGAAGGAAGTGGTTAGTCATGCAACGTGATATGTTTCTATATACATATGTAAATGCACATAAAAACAAAATGAAAACACCCACAGCATTTGAATGTTTAAATTGGAAATATAAACTTAAGAGTCAAGAAATTCAAATGTTAATGTTTTTGTACCAACCTTGACATACATGATGATGCATAAGGAGCTTTTCTGAGATGACTATCATAAACACAGACACCTCGAGTGGGAGGTGGAAGCACATGCTGATGTTCTCAGAAGGGGCATAGACTGTGGACATTGTTGGGTCTGGAAGTATAGGAGGTATTCTAGGAATGACTGGGGATCTCAAGAATGTGGAATGATCATCTCCCTTTTCCTGAATCCTCATGTGGTCTCTCCTTCCTGTCTATGATGAATGACTGTTTAACATTTTCTGATTGAATTTATTTGCTCTGTAAAGTAAGTCAAAATTTGAGTCCATCAGTTTATTTGATTAAGGCCTCAATAGCAGAAAAAAGAGAAACAGGCTATTTGGGTTCATGTGTTGTTTTTAAAAGACAACATTTGGACATCCAAACTGCTTTGATAGTCAATGCATGGTTTTACTTTGCAGATGGATTCTCCTAAATCAAAGTCATTAGTAACCACTCCTTTATTGTAGTTCTCATCTGAATATGCCAGTCGAAAAGATAAAAGCCTTGTTTAAATTATCTAAACCAGAGGATTCCAAAAAAGATTTAGAAATTCCTATTTCTAACTTGTCTGCTTTCCCCACCCCTAGCAACTGAGGCATGCAGCTATGTTGTCATTGATCTGCCACTGTTTATTTTTCTTACCTCTGACAACTACTGGTTCCCTAGTCTATTAATCTTTTGGGGGGGACTAGAATGCTGCTTATAGCCTATTCTCTTCTTTCTGTTTATGTTTATAGATCCAAAAACTTCTCTTGAGGGCATAGCCTTCCCTTTTCCCTTTGTTCAAGTTTGATGAGCTCACTCTACACCTAACTCCCATGGCAGCTTTGCACAGTGGCTGAGGTGGGAAATTGATGGAAATATGTTTGATAGAAAAAATAATAGCTGGTAGAAGATATTGGGTTGGCTGTCACAGGTGTTAAAGCTCTTGATGGGGAGGGAATACCAAAAGATACTACTAAACAGCCCATGAGCTCCTGGGAAGATTGGCCCTCATCATGAGGGAGCTGAAACAGGGCACATTCAAAAGATCTTTGTGTGCTCCTGGTGTTCCTCTTTGACCTCAGCTTGTTTTGATGCAACTGAAGAAATAACATGCTTGCCTATATGTGCTCCTGTCAAGATGCTGTCCTCCCCACACAATGCCCCAGGCACTATCACCCCCTAGGAAAACACCAGTATGAACTCCTTTGTGCCCTCTATCTGAATTTCTTCAGTCACACAGGAGCCCAAGACCACATGGATGCTCATTCTCAAACAGCTTGGAGTATTCTCTAATTAGGATGCATCTCCCACCTTCCTCAACCCCAAACCATTCCTCTTCAGCCTCTGGAATACACGGTCATCAGAAAAACCTCCCTTCATACTTCAGCTCTTCTCAGAGTATTCCCATCTTTAACTAAAATCTGGCTTTCCCTTGAAGACACTTAAAAAATCTTCTCAAGTAGCAGTGGCACCTTATACTACTGTATCTGGACTTAGGATAATTGTCTTTTCATGATTCTTATTGCTGTCAGACGTGTATTCCTTCTTCTCTTCTTTAAAAACCCTGATTCTTTTTGAAGTTGATACTGGAAGATTACCCACTATCCCAACTTACTGCAGTTTATCTAACCAACTCCCAGACTATTTTTCCTCATTTCTTGAAGATTTTATCACACAATTCATTCCATCACTACTTCTGTCACATTTTTTTTTTATTTTAATATTCTTGCAGACAATCCTGCTAATATCCTGACTTTTTAGTTCCTTGTTCTCTTTTTTGGCTAGAGTCTTCTGTGTACTTTACCCACTCTTGTGGGGTTATCCTAGACTTTGCCATTAGGTAATAGCTCTCCCTCCACAGTCTCAGTGTCAAGCACCCCACTCTCCAATCCCATCTTCAGATTTTTCTAACACATTCCTTCTATTTCTTTCCCAAACACTTCATTGGCCCATCTGAATTTTCAGCCCACTGGCCATACCATTTGTTCACCCCATACATTTCTCATCTCCCTCAAATTCTCATATTCCTTCCTCTAAACTTAGATTCTATATATATAGTTCACTTTTATGCTTACCTCTAGCTTATGCCTTCATTTACTTGGCCCCTTTCATTGCATCTTCTTAGATGCCTGCAAAATCCAGCTCTGGTCATAACTCAGCTCTCAGTCTGCTCAGCATCTACACAGGAGAAAACTACACACCAGTACTCCCTGATCTTATCTTAAATAAGTGAGCATTATCCACAAGTCTGATCCTAGTTCTGTCCAACAACGCTATTACTTTCCTTTGTAAATTTTCTCTTACTATGCTGGATAATTCTTTCATACCTCCTTCTTCATTATCAACCATCCATCTCTGCCACCATCTTCTCCCTAAGATAACAAACTTGCTTTCTATCTCCCTGAGAACATAGAAAAAATGAGAAGAGAACAGACACACTGCCATGACCAGATCTACCCATCTACATGTTTAGTGACAATGGAGGAACTCTCAGTGTCCCTTATCTAAGTCTAGGTCCATGAAAGAGGCACTGGGTTCCAAGCTTTCTGCCCACCTTAGGGTATGGCTTCTATAGGAGGCCATTCTCTCCTGCAGCACCCATTTTTCCCTCTTATCTTGATCATTCCCATCAGGTGATAAAGAGGCTATAATATCATCTCAAAATAATCTGGCTTCTTTATTTCTCTCAACATCAGCACTTACCAAAGAGCTACCCTTGGCTCCTCCCTGTACCTTTGCTGCGCCCAATTAGTTATGCCTCTTTCATCTCTTGTTTCCTGCTGCGACTTAGTTCAGTCCCTTCCTGCCATCTCCCTGAACAATTTGAGTAGACTACTATTACCTTTCCCTTCTTTGGTTCTCCAGCCCAAACAAGAGCACTGGGTTATAGCAACACATGATGAATATATGCAGATTTCAAGAATTGAATCTTATAAATTTTTTTGATATTCAGTATCTGAAAGAACACTTTCTATTACATTTTTCAAAAACTTCATAAGGCTACTTACTGCTTATTGAAGAAAATTAGGATTTCTTACTCTGGTAATGAAAATGCACAGTAACACTTTCTAATTTATAAATCTTGATGGCCTTGCTGAATTGTTGACCATTTATTTCCTCAGTGTGTACTGTGGACTTTTCCATTCCCTTTCTGTATACCTGTGGAAATTTTATCCATCCTTTTTTTTTTAAGATTTTATTTATTTATTTGAGAGAGTGAGAGAGCATATGAGAGGGACGAGGGTCAGAGGGAGAAGCAGACTCCCCGCTGAGCAGGAAGCCCGATGCGGGACTCAATCCCGGGACTCCAGGATTATGACCTGAGCCGAAGGCAGTCGCTTAACCAACTGAGCCACCCAGGCGCCCCTCCATCCTTTTTTAAAAGAAAAAAGTAATTATAAATAGTAATGTAATAAATATCCATATTCTCCCCCACTCAGAGTGAAAAACAGTTAATAATTTAGCATCTTTTACTACAGACATTTTAGCTGTCAAAAGAAAAAAAATATCATTGTAAAGAGGGTAAAAGGTCTTTAATCACTACCTCTAGTCTCATTTCTCATTCTTCCATATTATCCCCTACCATAGGTCACACCATTATCTTTATTGACCTATATTCTCTCATCTACTCTTTCTTTTTTTATCTATGAAAAATATATGGTTGAACATAATAAAAAAATTCTTATCTAAAAAAATATATATGGTTGAATGATTTCTCAATTTTCTTTTCTCTGGAGAAGAATCAAGGGGTGGGAACTACTAGGACATATTTCTGCATGAACTTGTCATATAGACATAGAATTCTCTACTCATCCTTCAAAGCCCAGATCTAGTACCACCTCTCCATGGTCCATCTTGGTATGTAGAACTCCTGTGACAATGTTTTTGGAAATCTTTTTTATGCCATGTACCATGAAAGTGTGTGTGTGTGTGTAAAACTTAAGTGTAAATGTACTTCTTAAGATTGGCACTATCTTTTGTCATTTTTGACACTATTTTTAGGCATCTACACCAGCATATTGCCTAGCAGAATGCACACATATACACACAACCCCCTTTACATGCACTCACATAGATGTATATGTATTTCTCTCTGTTCACTTCTCCTACTCCACATATATAAGAATAAAGGAATGAACAATAAAGTGGTTGATTAAGGAACATGTAATGCTTCAAATTCAGTAGGTGCTCATTATCTAAGTGATGTGCTATACTGCTAATTCTTCATTCCTTTATTACACATAGCACTAGTAAAAAGTAATAAAGGGCTCTTAGCTACTTGAAGTGTTCCCATAACCTATAGGAGCATCATTTGTCTTGGTGGCAGCTAGGAAAGGAGCAAAGAACAATTTGTCTTTTTTCAACTCATATTTCCACTTAAGTAGAGAGATAAAAAGCAAGAGACAGCTTGTACTAATTAGGAGGAGAAAATTTAAGAGAATATTGCTCTTGGCAGTGTTCAAAATACCAAGGTCAAACATGTACATTCTGTAACTCTTTGCTTCTCAATAGAATAGTGCATTGGGTGAGAGGATTTCATGGAGGAATCTTTTTGGATTCTACAACTAGGGCCTAGCAACAGAGAGTCAAGAGGTTGCATGTCAATTTCTTAAATGGTCACTGGGAAACCATAAGATCCTGTTTATTCATTAAACATAGTTCTTAAGAACATTAATCTAAGCCAGAAAGATGAATACATCTGGGTCTACTGCTTCTTTGGGGTGCCATTACATTAGTTAAAAATGGCTTAGACAAAGGTTCAAGGACTCCTTCTCCTTTCACCCCCATCTTTTTATACATCATATAATTTAACAATGTCAGGGCTTTTTGACTGACTTATGGCTCACTTGTATGTGATAACCAGTTACCAATTATCTAGTTACTTGCCTCCACAGAAAACCATACCTCCTGAAAAAAATCAATCTGTTCAGTGTCTTTTGGTCATTTATAGGCAGGTTAAGAAATAAAATAGATGTAAAGACTCAACAATTCTTACTTTGTTAATTTGAAAACCCAGGTATGCCCATAAAACTGCTCATCAATGCTATCAACTTCTTAGGAAAGAATCAATAAGCCAGCTTTCTGAAATGTTCTACAAATCAGTAACACAATACTACCAAAATTATCATAATTAATTGAAGCTAAATTGCACCTGTCAAAATAAATAAATATATTTTGGAATGTGGTTTCTATGATTTCTACTGTACACACTGATTGAATTTTTAATTTAAACATTTTGATAGCCCATAATGGATATCTTAGCGTCTCCCCTCTAATTGTTAAGGTTCCTGTGGAGATCATTAAACCTTAAGCAGAATTAAACACAAGTTTTCTTTCCATTTTAAACTGTTAATAAAAAGTGTTAATCCTCTTTGTTCAAAGGAGGCTTGAGTTCGTTTCCCTTCTTGTTTTCGCTATTCAGCATTGTAAAATAATTGCAGTATGCTTAGGTGCGATGTTACCTCATCATAACAATTTCCTCTTATCATTAAAACCATTAGGTAGGCATCTCAACAAAGGAAGCAGGCATTTAATAACCCCCACAAAGAGGGAGAAATCCCGTAACAGGTACATATTGTGTTTCCTAAGAACTACATTTTATTCTACCAAGTGTAAGCTCTGTGGGGGTAGTAGCTATTTCTAGCTTGTAAATGACTGTATATCATTTGTCCAGTGCTCAATATAACAAATGCTCAGTAAACATCAAATAAGTGATGTTTCTGACCTTATTTTACTCACACTAAATTATCCAAATTCTAAAGTAAGTGTTGTAAATATCTAGCCTTTACTGGTTTATACAAATTAACTATATCCTTGCTATTTTATACACTAACCTAGAGCCTTGACCTTAAACTTCTACATGAAGCATGACTTAAAACTGTGTTTTAGATTCTGTCATAACTCATCCACCTAAGTCCCACATGTGAGAGATTGGATTTTTGATATAAATCAGGAATAAAAGAATACCCTGCTAGGTGAATGCCATTCCTTTCTCTTCAGTTAGAAAACTAAAGTAAATCCTATTTCAGTGGGCCAAAAAGAAAAAAGAGATTAGCGCATAACAGAACTATTGCTTTTCTTCACCTCTATATTATACTTGGATTCTCCCATTTGAGATACCTTGGAATTTTCCCATTTTTTAGGGCTTTTTATTCAGGTCTTCAAATCTCTGTATGTGGTGTGTTGTCTAACAGACTGCCATTTGGTTTTCCTTTAAGGAAGCAACTTTGGAGAACATCACAGACACTAGCTTTTCATGCTATATTTAGAAGATAATTTGCTGTACCTTCTTGGATCGATTTTGCCATCTCAGTTATGTTGTGAGAAATAATTGACATTCTTCGAGCTATGACAACTGTATGTGGTGGATTAGTTCTAGTGGTTGACACTAGTTAGCTTCATATCAGTCACAGAATTTCACGAGAAACCCAGATTCAAATTTTATGCAAGACACAAGAGATTTCCAGGAATATAGCCAGAATGAACTTTAGTAAAAGAGCAAACATGCTCTGTCTTTTAAGATATCTTCAATTTTCCAAAGTCATGAAAAAGTTGAAAACTCAGTAGACTATTAGTAAAACAGTGTCTACTGGTCAGCGTATATTGTAATTGAGGATTTTCAGGGTATGACTATAGCTAAATATTAGGATTCACTTATATTAAAGCATTACAGCCTTAAAAATAATATAGTTAAAATTACTTTTTACAAATTAATCAAGAGTAAAACTTAGCCTATGAAAAATTAATTATTTCAAAAGGATGTAGTAAGAAATATTTTGTTTAGTTATATTTAAAGGAGTAGGTGATGGGGATATATTCTGGAGGCCATTTCCACTTGTATTCTTGAAGATTAATGAAATAATGATAGAAATAATAATATATATTAAAACACTGAATGGCAGAAGACATAGCCATAAGAGTTAAGAGGGACCTTGAAACTTCTATGAGTTGTATTTTTTTTCTGCTTACTTCTGATAAATATAAATTTTTTTTTATTATGTTATGTTAACCCTCATACATTACAGCATTAGTTTTTGATGTAGTGTTCCATGATTCATTGTTTGCATATAACACCCAGTGCTCCATTCAATATTTGCCCTCCTTAATACCCATCACCAGGCTAACCCATCCCCTCACCTCCATCCCCTCTAGAACCCTCAGTTTGTTTCTCAGAGTCCATAGTCTCTCATGGCTCATCTCCCCTTCCGATTTCCCCCTCTTCATTTTTCACTTCCTTCTATCTTCTTTTTTTTTAATATAATGTATTATTTCTTTCAGAGGTATAGGTCTGTGATTCATCAGTCTTAAACAAGTCACAGCGCTCACCATAGCACATGCCCTCCCCAATGTCCATCACCCAGCTACCCCATCCCTCCCACCCCCCACCACTCCAGCAACCCTCAGTTTGTTTCCTGAGATTAAGAATTCCTCATATCAGTGATATCATATGATACATGTCATTCTCTGATTGACTTATTTCGCTTAGCATAATACCCTCTAGTTCCATCCACGTCATTGCAAATGGCAAGATTTCGTGTTTTTTCTATGGCTGCATAATATTCCATTGTATATATACACACCGCATCTTCTTTATCCATTCATCTGTCGATGGACATCTTGGCTCTTTCCATAGTTTGGCTATTGTGGACATTGCTGCTATAAACATCGGGGTGCACGTACCCCTTCGGATCCCTACATTTGTATCTTTGGGGTAAATACCCAGTAGTACAATTGCTGGGTCATAGGGTAGCTCTATTTTCAACTTTTTGAGGAACCTCCATACTGTTTTCCAGAGTGGCTACACCAGCTTGCATTCCCACCAACAGTGTAGGAGGGTTCCCCTTTCTCCACATCCTGGTCGACATCTGTCCTTTCCTGACTTGTTAATTTTAGCCATTCTGACTGGTGTGAGGTGGTGTCTCATTGAGGTTTTGATTTGGATTTCCCTGATGGCCAAGCGATGTTGAGCACTTTTTCATGTGTCTGTTGGTCATTTCTGTGTCTTCTTTGGAAAAATGTCTGTTCATGTCTTCTGCCCATTTCTGGATTGGATTATTTGTTCTTTGGGTGTTGAGTTTGATAAGTTCTTTATACATTTTGGATACTCCCCTTTATCTGATATGTCAGTTGCAAATATCTTCTCCCATTCTGTCAATTGTCTTTTGGTTTTGTGGACTATTTCCTTTGCTGTGCAAAAGCTTTTTATCTTGATGAAGTCCCAATAGTTCATTTTTGCCCTTGCTTCCCTTGCCTTTGGTGATGTTTCTAGGAAGAAGCTGCTGTGGCTGAGGTCGAAGAGGTTGCTGCCTGTGTTCTCCTCTAGGATTTTGATGGACTCTTGTCTCACATTTAGGTCATTCAACCATTTTGAGTCTGTTTTTGTTTGTGGTGTAAGGAAATGGTCCAGTTTCATTCTTCTGCATGTGGCTATCCAGTTTTCCCAACACCATTTGTTGAAGAGACTGTCTTTTTTCCACTGGACATTCTTTCCTGCTTTGTGGAAGATGAGTTGACCATAGAGTTGAGGGTCCATTTCTGGGCTCTCTATTCTGTTCCATTGATCTATGTGTCTGTTTTTGTGCCAGTACCATACTGTCTTGATGATGACAGCTTTGTAATAGAGCTGGAAGACTGGAATTGTGATGTCACCAGCTTTGCTTTTCTTTTCAACATTCCTCTGGCTATTGGGGGTCTTTTCTGGTTCCATACAAATTTTAGGATGATTTGTTCCATTTCTTTGAAAAAAGTGAATGGTATTTTGATAGGGATTCCATTAAATGTGTAGATTGCTCTAGGTAGCATTGACATCTTCACAATATTTGTTCTTCCAATCCATGAGCATGGAACAATTTTCCATTTCTTTGTGTCTTCCTCAATTTCTTTCATGAGTATTTTATAGTTTTCTGAGTACAGATTCTTTGCCTCTTTGGTTAGATTTATTCCTAGGTATCTTATGGTTTTGGGTGCAATTGTAAATGGGATCAACTCCTTAATTTCTCTTTCTTCTGTCTTGTTGTTGGTGTATAGAAATGCAACTCATTTCTTGCTTTGATTTTATACCTTGCCACTTTACTGAATTCCTGTATGAGTTCTAGCAGTTTTGGGGTGGAGTGTTTTGGGTTTTCCACATAAAGTATCATATCATCTGCAAACAGTGAGAGTTTGACGACTTCTTTGCTGATTCAGATGACTTTTATTTCTTTTTGTTGTCTAATTGCTGTGGCTAGGACTTCTAATACTATGTTGAATAGCAGTGGTGATAGTGGACATCCCTGCTGTGTTCCTGACCTTAGGGGGAAAGCTCTCAATTTATCCCCATTGAGAATGATATTCACTGTGGGTTTTTCATAGATGGCTTTATGATATTGAGGCATGTACCTTCTATCCCTACACTGTGAATAGTTTTAATCAAGAAAGGATGCTGTACTCTGTCAAATGCTTTTTCTGCCTCTATTGAGAGGATCATATGGTTCTTGTTCTTACTTTTATTAATGCATTGTATCATATTGATTGGTTTGCAGGCGTTGAACCAACCTTGCAGCCCAGGAATAAATCCCACTTGGTCGTGGTGAATAATCCTTTTAATGTACTGTTGGATCCTATTGGCTAGTATTTTGGTGAGAATTTTTGCATCCATGTTCATCAGGGATATTGGTCTGTACTCCTTTTTGAGGTGGTCTTTGTCTGGTTTTGGGATCAAGGTAATGCTGGCCTCATAAAATGAGTTTGGAAGTTTTCCTTCCATTTCGATTTTTTGGAACAGTTTCAGAAGAATAGGCATTAATTCTTCTTCAAATGTTTAGTAGAATTCCCCTGGGAAGCCATCTGGCCCTGGACTCTTTGTTGGGAAATTTTGTATTACTGCTTCAATTTCCTTACTGGGTATGGGTCTGTTCAGGTTTTCTGTTTCTTCCTGGTTCAGTTTTGGTAGTTCCGTCTCTAGGAATGCATCCATTTCTTCCAGATTGTCTAATTTGCTGGCATATAGTTGCTCATAATATGTTCTTATAATTGTTTGTATTTCTTTGGTGTTGGTTGTGATCTCTCCTCTTTCATTCATGATTTTATTTATTTGGGTCCTTTGTCTTTTCATTTTGATAAGTCTGGTCAGGGGTTTATCAATCTTATTAATTCTTTCAAAGAACCAGCTCCTAGTTTCATTGATGTGTTCTACTGTTCTTTTGGTTTCAATTTCATTGATTTCTCCTCTGATCTTTACTATTTCTCTTCTCCTGCTGGGTTTAGGCTTGATTTGCTGTTCTTTTCCATCTCCTTTAGGTGTATGGTTAGGTTGTGTATTTGAGACCTTTCTTGTTTTTTGAGAAAGGCTTGTATTGCTATATACTTTCCTCTTAGGACTGCCTTTGCTGCATCCCAAAGATTTTGAACAGTTGTGTTTTCATTTTCATTGGTTTCCGTGAATTTTTTAAATTCTTCTTTAATTTCCTGGTTGACCCATTCATTCTTTAGTAGGATGCTCTTTAGCCTCCATGTATTTGAGTTCTTTCTGACTTTCCTCTTGTGACTGAGTTCTAGTTTCAAAGCACTGTGGTCCAAAAATATGCAGGGAATGATCCTAGTCTTTTGGTACTGGTTGAGACCTGATTTGTGACCTCGGATGTGATCTCTTCTGGAGAATGTTCCATGGGCACTAGAGAAGAATGTGTATTCTGTTGCTTTGGGATGGAATGTTCTGAATATATCTGTGAGACCCATTTGGTCCAGTGTGTTATTTAAAGCCTTCATTTCCTTGTTGATCTTTTGCTTAGATGATCTGTCCAGTTCAGTGAGGGGGGTGTTAAAGTCCCCTACTATTATTGTATTATTGTTGATGTATTTCTTTGATTTTGTTATTAATTGGCTTATATAATTGGCTGCTCCCATGTTAAGGGCATAGATATTTACAGTTGCTAGATCTTCTTGTTGGATAGACCCTTTAAGTATGGTATAGTGTCCTTCCTCATCTCTTATTATAGTCTTTGGTTTAAAATCTAATTTGTCTGATATAAGGATTGCCACCCCAGCTTTCTTTTGATGTCCATTAGCATGGTAAATGGTTTTCAACCCCCTCACTTTCAATCTGGGGGTGTCTTTGGCTCTAAAATGAGCCTCTTGCAGAAAGCATATCGATGGATCTTGTTTTTTTTTTATCCAATCTGATACCCTGTGTCTTTTGATTGGAGCATTTATCCCATTTCATTCAGGGTAACTATTGCAAGATATGAATTTAGTGCCATTGTATTGCCTGTAAGGTGACTGTTATTGTATATTTTCTCTGTTCCTTTCTGGTCTATGTTGCTTTTAAGCTCTCTACTTGCTTAGAGGACCCCTTTCAATATCTCTTGTAGTGCTGGTTTTGTGTTTGCAAATTCTTTTAGTTATTGTTTGTCCTGGAAGCTTTTTATCTCTCCTTCTATTTTCAATGACAGCCTAGCTGGATATAGTGTTCTTGGCTGCATGTTTTTCTCATTTAGTGCTCTGAATATATCCTGCCAGTCCTTTCTGACCTGCCAGGTCTCTGTGGATAGGTCTGTTGCCAGTCTAATGTTTCTACCATTGTAGGTTACAGACCTCTTGTCCCGTGCTGCTTTCAGGATTTTCTCTTTGTCTCTGAGACTTGTAAGTTTTACTATTAGATGTTGAGGTGTTGACCTATTTTTATTGATTTTGAGGGGGGTTCTCTGTGCCTTCTGGATTTTAATGCCTGTTTCCTTCCCCAAATTAGGGACATCTCTTCTATAATTTGCTCCAATATACCTTCTGCCCCTCTCTCTCTTTCTTCTTCTGGGATCCCAATTATTCTAATATTGTTTTGTCTTATGGTATCACTTATCTCTCAAATTCTGCCCTTGTGATCCAGTAGCTGTTGCTCTCTTTTTCTCAGCTTCTTTATTCTCCATCATCTGGTCCTCTGTATCACCAATTCTCTCTTCTGCCTCATTTATCCTAGCAGTTAGAGCCTCCATTTTTTATTGCACCTCATTAATAGCCTTTTTGATTTTGACTTGTTTAGATTTTAGTTCTTTTATTTCTACAGAAAGGGTTTCTGTACTATCTTCCATGCCTTTTTCAAGCCCAGGTAGTATCTTTTAATTGTCATTCTGAACTCTAGTTTTGACATCTTATTAATGTCCATATTGATTAGGTCCCTGCAATCGATACTGCCTCGTGTTCTTTTTTTTTTTTTTTTTGAGGTCAGTTTTTCCATCTGTCAGTTTGTCCAGAGGAGAATAGATGAATGAGAGAACAAAATGCTAACATGAACCCCAGAAAAATATACAGTAAACAAATCAGAAGAGACCTGAAATTGGGGGAAAAGAAAGGGAAAGAAAGAAAAAGAAGAAAAAGAAAAGAGAGAGAGAGAGAGAAAGAAAAAGAAAAAATAAGAATATGATCAAATATGATCAGGCGGGTGAACAGATCAGTGCCACACACTAGATTTTGGGTGTATTTTGGTCTGTTAGAAGAAACTGCCTCCCAAAATTTTAAAGAAAGAAGAACTTATATATGTACAAAAATAAGGGTAAATACGATGAAGGAATGGAATATGACTGTAAAATTGATAATTATAAAAGATTTTATAAAAGGAATTGATAAGAAGTTGGTTGAAAAAAGAAAGAAGAGAAATTTAACAAAACAAAAAAAAAGAGAGAGAATGTGATCAGGCAGGAGACTAGAACAAAGCCATACACTAGAGATTTAGGGTATATTTTGGTCTGTTATAAGAAACTGTATCCCAAAATTTTTAAAGAGAGAACAACTTATATATATAGCAAAAATAAGGTTAACTACAATGGAGGGATAGAATATGACTCTAAAAATGAAAAACAAAAAAGATTTTTTAAAAAGAATTGATAAGATGTTGGTTGAAAAAGGGAAAAAGAAAATTTCAAAAAAAATAGAAAAAGAAAAAAAGAAAATTAAATTAACTTTGAAAGACTAGAGAATTATGGGAAAAAAGCCACGAATTCTATGTGCAGTATTCCCCTAGTGCTGGAGTTCTGCCGTTCTCATTGATCGGTAGACTTGGTCTTTGCTGGCTGTTCTTGCTGATCTTCTGGGGGAGGAGCCTGTTGCCATGGTTCCCAAATGTCTTTGCCAGAGGCGGAATTGCCCTGCCCTTGCCAGGGGGCCGGGCTAAGTAATCTGCTTGGGTTTGCTCTTGGGAGCTTTTGTTCCCTGCAAGCTTTCCGTAGAGCTTTGGAGGACGAGAGTGAAAATGGCTGCCTCCCAATCTCCACCTGGAGGAGCTGAGAACTCGGGGCCCCAGTCCTCAGTGAACCCCCAGAGAAAAGCAGTCAATCACTCCTGTCTCCCTGGTCTCCAGCCACACTCCGTGCTCACCCAGCCAGTGATGGAGCATTTCTATCTCTGGCATCCGACCCCGTGTGGAGTCTCCAAATCCAGCAGATCCCTGTGGTGCACTCTCATGCTGCTCCTCCCAGGGGAGGAAGGGGAGTCTCCCTGGATCTGCCACTTGTTGGGTCCCTGCTGGAAGAGCAGTGGCCTGACTGTGCCCCAGATCATGGTTTATGGCAACCCTGAGCTGAGAGATCACTCCTCAGCTCTGTCTCTGCAGCCAGCTTCCCCACTCCAATACCTGGGAGCTCTGTTGCACTCAGGCACCCCTGGTCTTTCTGTGACCCCAAGGGTCCTGAGACCACACTGTCCCAGCAAGGGTTCCATCCCCACTTAGCCACTGGAGCGACGTCCCTCAGCAGAGCAGACTTCTAAAAGTTCCGATTTTGTGCTCCACGGCTCTCTGCCAGTAGCAGCTGAGGGAGGCCCCCTCCCCCACCATCTATCTTCCCAAATATCGTCTCGGATTCACTTCTCTGCACATCCTACCTTCCAGAAAATGGTCTCTTTTCTGTTCAGAGAGTTGCTGCTATTGTTTTCTTCGATCTCCTGTTGAGTTTGTAGGTGTTCAGAATGGTTTGACCCCTATCTAGCTGAATTCCTGGGACCAGATGAAATTTAGGTCTCCTACTCCTCCTCCACCATTTTGCTCCTCCTCAAGTTGAATTTCCTTTTGTGATCATTGATCTAGTTGTTTACCTTCTCACATTTTATATTCCCAGAGCTTATTTTGCTTTAGTATTCCAAGTTTAGATATAAAGACCTAGTCTCTATGACCTTAAAAATAAATATTATTCACTCTTTCACTTAAGTGGTCTCATATCCTGCAGCTCCTCTACACTTAGCTGATATTACTGTATTTAACTTTACATTGTTCTGAGAAGTGACAGAACCTTGTAATATAATCTGTATGTTGGTGACAGGAGAGGAATGACTTGAATTTGAACTAATGCCAACACAAAGCCAAAATACCCAATTACAGAGTACAATTTATATCACCCCAAAGTATCCAAACAATGTAGAGAATAGTTTACTAATCCACAGATTTATTATTTAAAATGGGTCTATGGAACTTAACTCATTGGTCAAATTCTTAATTTGTGTGTGATTCTGTTTCACTTCACAGTTGACCAGATGATTCATATTTACAGACCTTCAGAACCATGTCTCTCTACTTGGTTTCTGTAAAACTATTTACATTCAGATTTCATGGGTCTTGATTCCTGTGAGTGTATTCTTGGCCACCAACCATATTGAATCTTGTCTGCCTAACTGAACCTAATCACTTTAAAAGATTTTCCTCACTTTCAAATATTTTTTTTACAGTACTTCTAGCTTTTTTAGTCCTTTTTAAGATTAAACATCTTCCCTCCCTCTCTTCCTTTTCTCTGTTTCCTTCCTGCCTACTTCTTTCCCTCCCACCCTCCCTCTTTCCTTTCCTCCTTTCTTTCATTAGTTCTTTATTCACTTAACCCATCCTAGGTAGAGGCTATTTTTGTGCCAAGATGTTTTTGTCAAAATTGAATTCTCATTTGCAACAATCTCAAACCTATATACATGGAGTATCTTTCCTGTGTTCCAGTAAATAGAGATAGCAACATAATTCACCCAAAATTACAGGCCATGTAATTTATCCCATGGTGGCTAAGTGATGCCAAACACTGATAGATCTCATTTGCTGAACATCCCTTCCTTGGGAAATGGTTGATTTGCTCAATTTTATAAGACAGTAGCTATGCTGAATTGTCCCATTCTCAAAGGCATGTCTATTTTAGTCATCTCAGATTTTTATAAGTAGAGGAGCTATTGCTCTATTGCCTATGTAAATATGGGTTTTATAAAGGTTATTTTTATGATATATAGTAATTAGCCAGTGGAGACTTTGTAAAAGGATACACATTTCCAATATAACATGAATACATTCTGGACATCTAATGTACAATATGGTGATTATAATTAATAATACTGTATTGTACCCCTAAAATTTGCTAAGACAGTAGATCTCAAGTGTCTTCACTACATACACAAATGTAACTGTGAGGTAATGAATATATTAATTAGCCTGATTGTGGTCACCATTTCACAATATAGAGGTATATCAAATTATTATGCTGTACATGGTAAGTATATAAAATTTTTGTCAATTATACTTTAATAAGGCTGGAAAAAAATCTACCAGACATTAAAGCAGCGGATATTGTGGTTGTATATAGAGAAGTGTGCTCAGAGGGGTTATTGGGTGAAAAATACTCTATAATAGAAAAGGATAGCTCTGAATTAAGAAGCCATTGTTGAGGGTGAGTATTCTTTATTCAACAGTGAGAGCTGGAGAAAGCATCTGAATAATTTGGCCTGGGGCACTCAGAGAAAGAACAATATAAAGAGTATAGATAGCTGTACACACAGACACGAGTGCACACACACCTTATACTCATGTACACACATACCATATGTCCATGTGTACATCAAGAAAGCATAGAGAAGAAAGGGTGAGTTGTCAGTTGCTAAGGAAAATAGTTTCAGCCTCAGTCTGAACTAACCAGTCAGAATAGCCAGGGTTTCCTTAAGAATCAGAGATTTATACAATTAGAATTAGCTCAGGTGACCTACCTATGGTCATTAGGATGAGAATTTAGACTTCTCTTTCTAACTTGCTTGCCCCTAGATTCCGAAAACTAGGTAAACTTCCATATCCCCAATACAAGCTGAATATGAGGTAAAATCACCATTTTACTCTAGAGATGAGAGAATTCAAACTTGAAACTTCGGACTTCTTTATCTTGCCTACCCCAAGATACCTACCTGGAAAATAAAGCAGATTTCTATATACTAAATACAAGCTGAATTTGCAGTGAAATCAGCAAATGCAAAGGAGAGGAAAAGGGGAAAACATTGGGGTCCCAGAGCCTCAGGGATGATGGTGATCATATGTATCTGAGATGATGATATGAAGAAAGCTCACCAAGAGCTATGGTGGGGCCTAGAAATAAGGCTTATGTTGGCATGATTATAGATGGTTCATTAGAGAAATAGAGTTGGCAGATAACATAAAAACATTTCTGCACTATTTTGCCAAAGAGTACTTAGATTTTTTGGATTTGTAAAACAACCTCAGTTTCAATTTTGAACTCCCTAAAATTATCTCTTGATATAATTCAAGGTCAATTTAGAGATAAAGAATAACAATTTATGAGTTTATTCAATTTAAGATCCAGAATTTTTATTTCACTTAGGTATTTTTATTTGAAGACAGCTAGCACAAGGAACAATTCTAAGCTGGCATGGGATGAGCAAAGTTTGATATTTTTTATTAGGACTTTTGAACTCTTCCATTACTGTAAGTAAAAAGATTTTATTTATTTATTTATTTTTGAAATTTGCAAATCCTTTTTAAGAATAGCAAGAGTAGAAGGCTAGAAATACACACTCAATTCCGGAGATCCTACAAATACTAATATTTCCTATCCTTCTTTAAATCTTCTATTCATTGTTGAAATAATGCATACTATTTTTGTATGTAAAAATGAGACATAAAGAGAGTTTTTTGCTGGATGCTCCTTGACTGTTCAGTATTTGTATTAGAGTTGGAACTTCCCAGCCTAGCAATCCTGCCTGTCATAACACACCCATGGTGACTTGATGACTTGTTACTATTTGTTCTTTCTGCTTTATGCAGACATCATTCTCTAGACATTCATCCTTACTCTAATGTAAATAAGCATCCTCTAAAAGCTAAAGCTCTAATGGTTTCATTTGATCAGAAATCCCTCAGTAGCAACCTCACCTGGGTTGTAGAAGTTGATTCAGCATGAAAGCCTATTTCTGCTGTTCAGTCCCTGTGACCTGCCTATGTTCTAAATGGAACATTCAATTACTATTACTCTTCCTGTTTTCTAACCTTTGCACATTGTGAGCCCTTCAATATGAATAAAAACTTCAGTGTTCCAAAGAGGAAATAATGAGTCCTAAATGTATCCATCAAGTACAATGTAGTTGCCTGGCCAGCTCTAGGCATAGAAAAAGAAGAGCTCCCTGCTGTGCCCTCCTGTCTGAGAAAAGAGTTCACTGACATCTTTTAGTCTTTTCTCCATGGGAGCTTCTTTCTTTTCTCCATCCACGGCATTTCTAAGATCCACATCCTCAGAAAAAGAAAGGGAGAAGAAAAAAGACAAGCATGAAATGCAACCGTAAACTGCATCTTGAAATCTATAGTAGTAATTGGATAATAAGGCAGAGGCTCCATGGCCTCCTATCAAGGTTTACTTTCAAGGGATGACCTGTATATGCCTGAGACTTTTGCTGCAACCAGGAGGATCCTACCCATCAGTTTTCAGGCATTAAACTGCAGCCGTTTCTTTGATCTCAGTAATAGATGACTGGGAGGCAGTTTAGGTGGAGGCTGAACACTGTACGTAGTTTGCAAAGCTATGTAACCTTGAAGTTTATGAGTGTTTGCCTGTGTTGGGGAGCAGGAAGATATGCGCTACAATTAAATGCCCTGATCAAAACAAGTGGGTATCATAATACCCTTTTCCAAATCTCATTCTTCTAGTATTATCCATCTCAGTGAATGGAGACCCAATAGTAACCTGTAAACAAATTGTAACCTTCCTCTCTCATATTCTCTGAATTCAAACTTCAAATCCTACCATAATTAACTCATCTATTCACATTTCTCCACCCCATTCTCTAATTCAGGCCATCACCAAATCTTGCCTGGATTCCTAAAACTGTCCTGAGAATGATCTTCTTAGCTTTAATTTTGGTTCCCTCTCATGTATAGTCTACACCTCAGACAAAATGATCTTTCTGAAAGGTAGAAATCCTTACAGTACTCAATGGTATTATTTTCCTCAAAATCCCAGATTCCTTAGCATTGGTTTGCAATACTGGGCACTATCTATTTCCTACTAATATCCCCATCTTTATTTCTCACCTTTTATCTGTACTGAACTAAATGATCTCCAGGTTCTTCCACCTCTAATCCTACATTTTGACACATGGTTTCTTTTTCCTATAACACAATCTTGCCTTATTGGCTTCCTCCCACTTATCTTTTAGTTCTCAGGCTTCCCTGGTCCTTGGACATGGTTAGGCTCCTCTACTACTATCCCTTTAGTTCCTCTCTCATTACCCTCATTTACATTGTTGTAATCACTGCACATATATCTTCCCTATTAGGAATGAAAACTCCATGATGGCTCTGAGGACAGGGAAGGCACCTCAACTTTTGTTTACTGTCATATGCCCATGACTCCATAATGTTTGTTAAATGAAAGGACGCATTAACTTTTCTATACCCTCTGAGATCCATCCATCCTTCTCTCCTTCCTTCCTTCCTTCTTTCCTTCCTTCCTTCCTTCCTTCTTTGAGTTTATGGTGAAAACCCTGGGAAGCCATTGGAGGGTTTAAAGGAGAGAGTTTCATGATCTATAAGAGAAGCTTTCAGTCTGCTGTATAAGAGGTTTGGGGGTAGAAGCAGGGAAAATGGTTAGGAGGCTGAAACAATAATGTGGGCATAAATCCTGGAAAGGGTGGTAATAGTGGAGATAGGGAGGCTTGACATACAGGGAGATGTATATTCTTTAATGGAGAAATAGATAGGAGATAAAAGTAAAAGTAAAGGGCAGCTCAAAATTTTTTGTCCTGAGTGATATTGGTGCTACCATGAGATGGAGAAGATTTGAAGGCTTGTAGGGGATATAAGATAAAGAGCTCAGTGCGGGTAAGCTAAATTTGAGGAGCTAAGTAAGTATGTAACTTGGGAAGTTGTATATATTACCATGTAGCTCAAGGGAGATGTCTGAGAGGGAAAGAGTTACTTGAGAGTCACTGGAGTGTAACTAGTACTTAGAGACAGGCCAAATTTCCTCCAGGGTATGAAGGTAAGAAGAAAAGGAGAACACTCATTTTTTAAATTTACCCCTAACTGATAAGTCTCTATTCACTGACTCATCCTAATATATTTTTTAAATTCCTCTGGATTAATAGCTACCCACTTTTTCTTTCAGTAAGTCTTTTTTCAGATGCATCCAGGACTAAGCAAGTGCTGTAAGGCTAGAGCAAAGCAAATGTCTTAGTCTGTTCAGGCTGCTATAACAAAGTACCATAGACTGGGTGTCTTACAAACAATAGAAATTTATATCTCACATTTCTGGAGGCTGGAAGTCTGAGTTCAGAGTGCCAACATGGTTTCATTCTGGTGAGAGCCCTCTTTCCAGATGTAGACTGCCAACTTCTCATTGTATCTTTATATGGTGGGGAGTGGAGAGAAGACACAAGCTCTCTTGTGACTCTTGTAAGGGCACTGATCCCATTCATGAGGGCTCTATCCTCATAACTTCTACTAATAACCACCTGAAGATCCCACTTCCTGATACCATCACACTAGGTTGGTAGGGTTTCAACAGAGAATTTGGGGAGAACACAAACATTCAGTCTATAACAGCAAGGGTACTGAATAGGTTTTAAAGAATGCATTTGATATTTCAAGAATTTATGGGAAATACAAGTAATTAGAGAAATTTATCAACCTTATTTTACAATTTAGTATTTTTTAGAATATGTGTAAACATGAGGTAGAAGACACTATAATTTTCAGTCTTAATACTGCCTTGGGCTGATCTGAACATGGTACTGGCCTCCCTAAGAAACAAATGCCAATTCATCCTGTTCATTTTTCATCTGTGTTTTTTATTTTTTTGAGTTTTTATTTAAATTTCAGTTAGTTACATACAGTATATTAATTCTCAGTGTACAATATAGTGATTCAACACTTCCATACACCACCTGGTGCTCATCACAACTAGTGCCCTCCTTAATCCCCATCACTTATTTAACCCAGACCCCACCAACCTCCCCTCTGGTGACCACCAGTTTGTTCTCTGTAGTTAAGAGTCTGTTTCTTGGTTTGACTCTCTCTCTCTCTGCTGATTTATTTTGTTTCTTAAATTCCACATATGAGTTCGAGTGAACTCGTATGTGGAATGATTTCTCTGACTGACCTATTTCACTTAGCATAATATATTTTAGCTCCATCCCTGTTGTCTCAAATGGCAAGATTTCATTCTTTTTGATGGCTGAGGTATATTCCATTCTATGTGGGAATATATATGTGGTATATGCCATATACGGCATATATGTTTCATTGTAATATTCCTTTGTGTGTGTATACACACACACACACACCTTCTTTATCCATTCGTTAGTCAATGGACAGTTGGGCTGTTTCCATAATTTGGCTATTGTAGATAATGCTGCTGTTAACATCAGGATGCATGTATCCCTTTGAATTAGGATTTTTGTATTTTTGGGGTAAATACCTAGTAGTGCTATTGCTAGATCATAGGGTAGTTCTCTTTTTAACTTTGAGAAACCCCCATACTGTTTTTTTAAATGTGTTTTTAAATTTCAGCATTAAATAAAGTAAAAGTGACTATGCATAAATGTATAATGATGCTCTGCATTTAGTGGACATTGTGCTTGTTTATTAACCTTACTCAGTGGTGGATGAAACTCAAGGGACTTTAAAAATCAGGTAAATCCAGATGAGCTTCACAAAAGCAACATTTTCATGAGGACTCTAATATTTTGTTCTCAGATATTTTATTTTTTGAGTTTTTTCCAAATGGGTATTGAGAAGTTGTCAAATACAAGGTCAGACAGGAATATTGAGTGTCCACTACATGCTTGGCCTGGTTCTAAATGCTGGGGTTATAATAGCTGTTTATGAAATGGATAAAAGTATTTGCTCTTAATGCAGCACATATTCAATAAACTAAATGAACAAGTGAAATTTGTATGCTAAATAATAATGGATGCTACAGATAAACACAAAACTGTGTTGAGGAAATAGGACTGGGTTGTGGGTAGGTTTGCAATTGTAAATGGAATGGTCAGAGGTGGCCTCAATGAAAATATTTGAGTAAAAGTGTGAAAGAAGTAAAGGAGTAATTCATGTAGACATCCCTAAAAAGAGCATTGTAGGTGGAGGGGATGGGGAAAACAGAATGATGAGGCTGAACTATGTCTGGCATGTTTGAGAAACAGCAGAAGAACAAACTGTCTGGAGCCAAGTAAAGGAGAGGGAGAGCAGTAGGAAATGAGGTTGGAGAAGTGGTGGGGACCAGATCATGAAAAGCCTTTAAACCATTGTGGTGATTTGGCACTGAATTGTTGGAAAACCATTAGAGGTTTTAATCAGAGGAGTAACATAAGCTCACAATTTGAAAGGATCCCTTTGGTTGCCATGTAAAGAACGGATATCAGGAACAGGGGACAGGAGGGAAAGCAAGGAGAACTCTAGAAGGTTATTGCAATAATACAGGTGAGGTAATGATTAGCAATGATAGTGCACCATAGGTGTTAACAGTGGAGGTAATGAATCTTGGCCAGAAGTATTTTGGAAGCACAGCTACTAGGACTTGCTAAAGCAGTGTACGAGGATTGTAAGAGAAAGGAGTCAAGAAATTTTATTTGGCCAATAAAATTGGAAGAAGAGTACTACCATTTACTGAGATAGTGAAGACTGTAGGAGGGACAGGTTTGAGGATGAAGATCAGGAATTTGTTTTAGAACATTTTAAGTTTGGTGTGCCTATGAGAGATGCCAGTGGAGTTATCAAGAAGGCAGTGAGACCCCAAGTCTGGCATTCAGGGTTGAGGTCTAGGGATATCTGTTTGGGATTCATCTATCTCTCTCTGGTATTTAAATGAATGAGTGTAAGTAGACAATCTGAGAACTGAAGCCAGAGGTGCTCCATCTACATATGGAAAGATAATTTTCACTCTGGCAATGCAGAGTGAAAGCAGTAATTATAAGGAAGAAATTCAGCAGAGTGGTATTGTGGAACTCAAGTGAAGGAAGCATTTGAAGGAGTGATCAACTGTGTTCAGTAAAGTTGACAGGTCTAGTGAGATGAGGACTGAGCATGGAGCATTGCGTTTAGCAACATGGAGGCCATTGGTGAAGTTGACTGAGCAACTTTAGAGGGATGGTGGGGCAGAGGCCTCAGTTAAGAGAGAACTGGAGGAGAGGATGTTGGCATTAGTGAATATAGATAACTCCTTTAAAGAATTTTGTTACAAAGGTGAGAAAACCAAAGAGGTCTTGACTGGAAGAACTGAAGTCAGTAGAGTTTTTTGTTTATTACTGTCTTTAGATGAGAAAAATGTATGTCATGGGCTACAAGTGGATTATCAAAGAGAGATGGATATATTGATGTTACAGGAGAGAGAGGGGAGAGGGAAGAATTGCTAGAGTCATGTACTTGAGTAGTGGATTATGCATGGGATTTAGTGCTCAAGTGAAGATGCCCTTGGCTAGGACATGAGACCAAGAGTCTCGCTCCTCTCTGCCCCTCTTCCTCTTCCCTTGTTTTTAGAATTAAGATATGAAAAAGGAGGTGAAAACCTACCAGGAGCTTAGCTTTTTCAGCACTAAAATGAGAGTAATGAACTTAATATTTCAGGTCCCTAAAAGTATTAAAATCCTATCAATTTGTAATACACATTAATGATTTTATCTCCTATGAACTATCTACTGATTCAAATATGACTAATCCTTTTTTTTCAAGATTTTATTTATTTATTTGACAGAGAGAGAGATAGTGAGAGCAGGAACACAAGCTCTGGGGGGAGTGGGAGAGGGAGAAGCAGGCTTCCTGCCTGAGCAGGGAGCCCGATGTGGTGCTCGATCCAGCACCGTGGGATCATGACCTGAGCCAAAGGCAGATGCTTAACGACTGAGCACCCAGGCGCCCCAAATATGACTAATCTTTTTGTAAGTTTGACTCAAATAAATAAAATGTTTAATTGTATTTGTTTTTTTATGTAGAATACATTAATCATTTTCAAAATGTTCAGGATAAATACTTATGATATTCCATCATGGTGTGGCTTACATATGATTTTAAGAACATTTTATTAGGAATAGTTTTACATAGGATTTCAAAACTTTTTCTTATCAACCCATTGATTTTTCTAAATAAAGTAAATGCTACAAAATGGTGATAACAACAAAACTGAGCTATGAATAAAGAATACACATGGAACTTAAAAAAAAAACAACTCTTCAATGTTTTTATTACATTCTATTTTTTAACTCTCAATGAAAATGAAGCTAATGTGCATAATATTAGAATCCAAGTTCCTTTGCAAACCAGAGTGAATGTATGAATTGTTCATTATATGCTAAAATCTAAAATAGATGAATTTTTATCATCCTTATCATTCTTTAACTGTTCTAAATGGTCCCTCTGGAGATCTATCTTTCTCTCTTTCTCTCTCTTTCTCTCTCCTCCCACCCCCCTCTTTCACCTTTTTCTTTCTTTTTTTTTTTTTTTTGCCCATAAAGAGCTGTGAATTCTATTGTCTCTTAAAAACAATTTCACTTGCTATCAATTTTCTTACCTGAAGACTTCCTTGATACTATAATCACTAGCAAAAACTTCAATCTCACATTTTATGTGTAACATTCAACACTTTTTTTTTTTACAGTTTTTTAAGCACAGTTTCTCAAACATACCTGATGTATGTGTGACATTGATGGGTTCTCAGATAAATGGCTGGACAGTCAGCAGGTCTTTGACTCTGCTCAGTACTCACAACACCCAATATGTCGAGGCTTATTGGCTCTTTCAAGCTTAAAGATTGAAGACTTTCAGTGTATTTTTTGGCAACCCAGCATAAAAATGCCAAATAACTAGTGAGGTCATTCCCAGACTGGACTAGACATTGGGATTGGTTTTTAAAAATGTGTTCTGTGGCATTTAATTATACCCCCATGATCTTCCATTACAAACCAAACCAAATTAAACCAAACAAAAATTCTCAAAATTTTCTTTCAGCCCAGCTGTCACTTTTTCCTCTTTATTTTTTTTTTATTTTTTTAAAGATTTTATTTATTTATTTGAGAGAGAGAATGAGATAGAGAGAGCATGAAGGGGGGAGGGTCAGAGGGAGAAGCAGACTCCCTGCTGAGCAGGGAGCCCAATGTGGGACTTGATCCCGGGACTCCAGGATCATGACCTGAGCCGAAGGCAGTCGCTTAACCAACTGAGCCACCCAGGCGCCCTCTTTTTCCTCTTTAAAGCCAACCTCCCTCCCTACACAATCTGCTGAAACTGTTTTCCTCACAGTTGATCTCTGAATTGCCAAATCCAGAGAGGCCTCTTCTATCCTTTTCTTTTTTTTTTATTTTTATTTATTTATTTATTTATTTTTATTTTTTATTTTTTTATTTTTTTAAAGATTTTATTTATTTATTTGAGAGAGAGAGAATGAGAGACAGAGAGCATGAGAGGGGGTAGGGTCAGAGGGAGAAGCAGACTCCCCGCTGAGCAGGAAGCCCGATGCGGGACTCGATCCCGGGACTCCAGGATCATGACCTGAGCCGAAGGCAGTCGTTTAACCAACTGAGCCACCCAGGCGCCCTCTTTTTTTTTTTTTAATGTATTTTTAAAATTTTATTTTAAGGAGGCTCCACACCCAATGTGGGGCTTGAACTCATGACTCTGAGACTGAATTGCATGCTCTACTGACTGAACAAGCCGGGCACCCCTATCCTTTCCTTTTCTGTGACCTGAGCATTTAATTCTGTTGGTCCAAACACATCTAACCAAACTCTTCTTCCCTTTGCTCTCATGACATTATGCTCTCTTTGTTTTATTCCTCCATTTAGTTCATTTTTAGGGTCCCCTAATTCTGCCTTTCCTTAAATAGTGATATTTAATTCTTCTTCCTGACTCAGAATTCTTCTTGACTTTTCAAAAGAGTGACCTTAGAAGTGCGACTGCAGGTCAAAGACATGAGAGCTAAAACTTTAATCAACTGGCATTTTAATATATGTAGAATTTTGGTTATAATAGGACAAATATGAAAATAATTGAGAAGAGAATAAAGCAATAAATAGATCAGAGGAAGCTAAGCATGTGGTGTGGTCACAGTACAGACTTATAGGCTAACATGATGTGAAATTAATAAAATGCTTGACAATCAGTGACTTGGAGTACTGAATCCCCATCCTCTTAAATTTTGTAACTCATATATAAGTTATAGGCTGGACTTAAAATTGCTTTTTAAAATGGATATTGGTGGCTGGGTGGCTCAGTCGGTTAAGCGTCTGCCTTTGGCTCAGGTCATGATCCCACAGTCCCAGGATCAAGCCCCGCATTGGGCTCCCTGCTCAGTGGAGAGCCTGCTTCTCACTCTCCCTCTGACCCTAACTGCATCCCCCATCCCATGTTCTCTCCCTCTCCCTCTCTCGCAAATAAAATCTTTAAAATGGATAAGCAATTATTTTGACTTTTGATTTTAAGTTGAAATCCATGACAGAAATTGGGTTTGGGTCATTCACTGCTCATTCTAAATCAAAGCTAGAAAGCTGAAGTCTACATTTTCCAGATTCCCTTGCAGGTATGGTTTTCGCACACAAATGAGGTGCAATCTTGGATAAGATTTGGGTTCATAACTGAATAACCTGAGGTTGAGGGGCTTCCATCATGTGGGTACAGATATTAGCAGAAGCAGCATGGTTCTGGAGCCAATAGCCCTAACGGTGGCTTCCTGATTCAGCAGATAGCAGCTTCATTGTTTGGCATCTTCCTAATGGTGTGGCTTCCTTCAAGAGTCAATACTGGGCAACACCTTCATGTTTCTACATCAGCCACCTACAGAAGCAAGAGCAGCAGCATCCCATTCTTTTTTTCACTCTGCTATGTCTTTAGCAAGCTGTCCTCTGCATCTGAAAGGCTTTTCCTTTATCTGCCTGAATCACATAAACTTGGCTTTCTAGACTCAGTCAATGTATTAGTTTATCATAGAAGGTTTTCCTAGCATCCCCCATCCTTACACCCCATTGTCCTGGCTATTAGGTCACCCTCCCTCATGTTCTCTTTTATATCTTGTTTATCCCCAACTTACTGAGCAGCACCCACCATTATATTCACTGGTTTGTAGTTCCTAACCATATAGTAAAAGGCTTGTGAAGAGAAACTCTTGTTTTTGCTTATGTTTTAACTATAAAACCTTAGCCCCAAGTATGATATTTGGTACATAGTAGGCGTTCAATACATGGAATACATAATTCCATGAAGTAATGAGTAAATGGATATCTGAGTACCAGTGAAAGGCTTTAAATGGTACTTTGGCCTTTCCATTAAAATAATTATTTCTAAACACATATGTGAAAATATTCCCCAAAGGAGAAACCTAATCACTCTGTAATTCAAATGAAGTAGCAATCTAATCCACTCTTGTACAGAGCTTTCATGAATATCAGATCCATGAAGCATCATTGAATTCCCTAATTCTTTCTTTCCTGATAAGAGCCCATTAACTTAACTGGAAAAAAGGGCTTGCTGCCAGGCTCTGTTTTGGTGTGAGGCAAACATTTTACTACCAAAAATCTTAAGAGGGCATAGCAAAATTAAAATAACAGGGCTGATTGGTTTCTTTAGTAGCTTTTACCCTCGTAATTGTCCTATCTCGTTTGTTCAGTTACTACCAAAGGAGAGACAGAATATGGACTCAGGTAGCTGGGAGAATTTCTTTAAATGTTAGATTCACAATATAGACATTTTAGAATTGCAGCACACTGATAAAAGAGCTTTTCATTCATAGTTCTTTACATGTGATTTTGGCAATGGTTGTAGGTTTTTTTTTTTTTTATCAACAGTACTGTCACAAGGGAAACATAAAATAGTAATACAGAGGTAAACTTTGTAGTTGTGTCTGCTGATGACAATACCTGGTAAATTAAGTATAACCGTCTTTTAAAATCTGAATTAATTGTGTTTATGCCTTCCAAACATCTAACTGCATAGGTAAAGATAACTGGTAAGCTTTTCTTTTTCTGATAAAGTGGGAAGAATGTTTGTATGTGCCAAATTATAGATCATTAATGAAAAAAGCATGAAACCATTAAGATAGTATTATACTGCTATGCTGTCTATACAATAGGGATGAGGAAATTTTTTTCTTTTTTTAAGAAGACTCCACACACTGGATATGGAGCCCAGTGCAGAGCTTGAACTCAGGATCCTGAGATCAAGACATGAGCTGAGATCAAGAGCCAGGTTTTAACCAACCGAGCCACCCAGGCACCACTTTTAACCTAATATAGTTACTGTGGTACAGTGAAAATCTTATTTTTGATTAAAAGAGTTTTTTTATTTTCTATGTTTGTCAACTGGCTTTCACTGGATGTATGTTCCCCATCAACAAAATACAGGAGCACAGACTGTCATTCAGCATCCCTTACTTAGAGCTGCAAACCCTCCAGCAGTGCTCTTATTCTGACCAGTGCATGTTGCTTCTAACATTGCTCTGAACACCATTCATTCATTTGATAAAGATGTATTTAGCACTGTTGTAGACACTAAGGAGACAGTGGTAATAAAACCACGGACATGGTGCTGGTATTCACCTCATTCAAATTTATAGGTGGTGGCTAGAAAAAGGATATACAAGTAACGTTAAACAAAGAAAAGATAGTAATAAGTGCTGTGAGGGAGATTAACAGTAGACATGGCTCTTCATGAGCTCTCAACTCACAGCATCTTTGCACACTGCTGGGCATCTCCAGACTGCCCCCCAAGATTCCCGTGTTGTTGTTGACAGTGTCCCCTACCCAGCTGTTAGCATGCTAAATAACCCTTAGGTCATGCTGGGCAGGCTTTTCTGAGAAGAAGAGCATCTGGCCATCTTGCTCCCGGCTTTTCAGCACTTAATGGTCCTCAAACTCCCTTCTCTCTTACAGAACTTTACATTTATTACAGAATACTTAATACCCTAGTCAGAAGTATTTGCATTTGAATGACTTCAGTGGTCTGGGCTTTGCTGACAACACAGCTATTTATAAAACAAAGAATTGCTTGTGGTGGTGTCACTTAGGTAGAGAAAGTAGTTCTGCACCAAAACAGTGAATATGTCACTTATTTTATGTGGACAAAAATTAGGAATTAGGTAAATGGTTTAGATTTGGGATGATTTGTAGAACCTTATTAGCAGCATTGGAAGGCCGTTTAGCTAGGACTCTGAGGCGTGGCAGTGTTCTGGGTTTATCTCAGGAGAATGGGTTCCAGGTGCTGCTGGTCACCAGATTTCCTGTATGACATTGCGCAAATTATGTTTCTGACACCTCGGTTCACCAATTCCGAGTAGAAACAACTGCCTTGCCTGATTTCCAGTAGACTAGGAGGTTTAAATGGAAGTGTGCCACAGGATTATATATTGATACTGTTTTTCCCTAAATTTAGAATTTAAAAAAGTGACTAAAGTAATACTTATGAGAATAAAAAAAGAGAATGAAGTAATACTTATGAGGACCAGCTATATGCCAGGAAATAGTCGATGTAAGCAAAGTTGTCCTTAAGTTACAGATGAGGAAACTAATAGAAGATAAGTGATTTACCCAAAGACACATTGGTAACAGGTATTACTGAAATGAGAAGTCATTTGATACAATGTTCTATTCTCTTTTTCTTAAGTAGAACCATTTACAATGTGACTTGTATTTCATGTCCTTAGAAGATGAGTATTCAAACCCCACTCTTTAGAGTGGAGACCTTCAGAATGGTTTGGTTCTTGTTCTTATCCTCCAAAATGGGCCTATTTTCACCGGATTTACAGACCGTCCTCTTTAAAAAACTTGAGTTCTTAGGTTAACATGAATGAGTGAATGATGAATAAATGAATGCCCCTCATATAGGCTATTGTAAATCGGCAAAATTTCTTGAGAACTAGCCAACATTTTGCTCTCATAAGGAAGGCTGCATAGATTCCCAGGATAATTTTCTTAAACAATTGTAAAATACCCAAACAAAGGCTTAAGAATGTTGGTTGGTTTATTCAGTATTGTCTCCAAGGAAACTCTCTTTCTCTCTCTCTTTTTTTTTTTCTGTAGCCTGAGAATTAGTGTGTAGGAGGGATCCTGTGGAAGGACCTGTTAAATTATGTTAAATATTCATTTGCTCATTTTAGCATCTGGATAAAGACTTTTTTACACTTTGGAAAATGCATATCCAAAGGAAACTTAATTGACTTGGCGAACTATCTTTCTCCCAACAAGAAGGATAAATAAACTGGAACCATATATTTTCTCACATTGTAAAACATAAAAATACCATAAAGGGAAATCAAAGTAGTAATGGGTTGGTAGAGCTGCTGAAATAGTTGTAATATTTTTTCAAACACTTTAGCATAGTAGTATTGATTTTTTTCTACTTATGTATGCAGAAATATACAGGTGTTCACAATCTTGGTATAGTTTGTAATGAATTTTAAAGGTGTTACAAACAACAG
Source organism: Mirounga leonina (assembly GCF_011800145.1). Taxonomy (NCBI): domain Eukaryota; kingdom Metazoa; phylum Chordata; class Mammalia; order Carnivora; family Phocidae; genus Mirounga; species Mirounga leonina. Next base: position 52,720,685 of record NW_023270451.1, read on the forward strand.
CAGCAACCCATGAATGATTAGCATTTCAAATCCAAGATGGATAGAAGGTGTGATGAAACAGCAAATTATACTTTTTAATAAGTGCATTGTTCTACTGAAAGAGATTATTGTATTCACTGACAGCCAATTCTATAGTGATGAATTATTGTTTAAAAGCCTTTCCCAATGATATTTTTGTTAAGCAGTTAACAAATAACTACTCAGCTAATTTTTATGTGTGCATTTATAAATCTTTGCTTCAGTTAAATTGCACACCAGGTTAATGGATAAATGTTTTTGATAGTATATATAACTTCCCTACCTTCTCTTTCAGTTAAATTTTCCAAAACAGAACAATTTTCCCAACTATGAAAATGGAACATAATATGAAAAAATGGCGTGGTTGATGGTATAATTTTGGGTTTTATACATGTTGCCCTTTCTAACAAGAGGCACTAATCACCACCTAGAATTCCATTGTTACCTTGTCTTCAAATAATGAAACATTTGTTACAGTCCCTCAAATTGTGATTAACCCAAGGCCAAATTTCTATCTTATTTAGAACTTCTCTCTTCAGGTCTTTAAAAATTAAGGAAATTCTTCAATCCCTACACATTTTTTGGATCCCAAGGTAGATTAAGCATAAGGGAAAACTAGCTTGTTTATTTTTAAATCAGAACAAATTAAAAGTTTACATGGCATTGAAGTTTTATGTTTAAAAATTTTTACTTTTATATACTCTCAGGGTTCTGGAGTATATAATCAATAATCATTATGGTTTTCTGAATGATCAATAGTTTCAGATTAGTCAATCATATAAGCTGTTTATTTCTGCATAAAACATCCAGTGACAAATAGGTGACATCAGAGATGATCTGGTTATTGAAATTTAAGGTGCACAGAAAGGATGCCCTCCAAACAAAATGGTCTCCTTCAAAGACCTGAAAGATAAGCATTGGATATTTTGTTTTTCGCTTTTGAGAGCTTTTTGGTCAATAAGAAGCTCCAAATGAAGTGCAGATATCCAGCTAGTGGGCTCAGGCTGTGTCCTTCCCAGTAACAGCAGGAGGAAAGAAGACCAGTAGAAAGAGATGAAGGTTAGTTAGAAACTAAACTGATTTACCTTAAAATTTTGCCTCTAGTTGTGCTGGAAATTCATGGCTGAATCATGTCGACTTCTCCTTCACATCAAGTTGTTTAAACTTAATTTTTTGAAATATTTTTCTTGTAATTAATTTTTTTTAAGATTTTATTTATTTGAGAGAGAGAGAGAGAATGAGAGAGGATGAGTGAAGGGAGAGGCAGACGGAGAGGGAAAAGCAAACTCCCCACTGAGCAGAGAGCCCAACGTGGGACTCAATCCCAGGACCCCGGGATCATGACCAGAGCTGAAGGCAGACATTTAACTGACTGAGCCACCCAGGTGCCCCTTCTTGTAATGAATGTCTATTATTTGCCTTTGGGTGATTTTATCTTGAGTTAATAATAGGACAATAGTAATTATGCATTTTATAAGGTTTTTTTTATCATGTAGTTTTAACAATAATGACTAATGTAAGGCATGGATATTTAGAAAAGTTTACAACTTTCTGTCCTCATTTATCTCACCGATAATTATGTTCATATATATTTAAAATTTTCCTCTACCTGCAGAGGTAGTCTGTAGAAAAAGGACTATTCTATAGCATTAGTAAATTAATAGTGTATTGAGGATTAAGAAAAAAATGAAAGGCAGAATAGTCTTTTATTATCAACACTTTGTCCAGTTTTCTCTTAATATTCTTTTATCCATTTTATTATTTAAATGTCAGTAAATTATCATCCACCTAAAAAGGAAGGAGGAACTACAAAAAGAGTTTTGCTTACAAATAAAGTTCTGTATAATTATACTTACCTCTGAAGATTCAGGTCTTTTATGAAGATTATTCCTTCGTTGATAAGGATTTCTTACTTTTGGTCCTACAGAAAGTAGTTTGGACTGATCATTGTGTGGATTGTTGTTCACCTGGAAATAGGTTGGACTAAAGTGTAAAATTATGATCTGTGGTTGACTGAGCTTCTCTTTATTCTGGGCTGTCCGTTTAGGAGAGCTGCTTCCCTTTCTCCCCTATAGAACCCTTACTGAAATCCAGAGCTGGCTTAGAGATTGCATATTCCTTCTTTCAGTTTAGTCAAGCCTCTCACCTTTCAGAAGGCTGTATGGGGTGATTCTATTTAAATAAACTTTCACTGACAGAAGAGTCCCTGAGGCCAGCTGGTTAACCTAGGTAGGCTACAGCTGATCACTGTAGACAACAGAAACAGCAGTTCAAATAATGATTTTGGCAGGGGGTGGGGGAGTTCTCTTTGGGAGCATATCTTTCATTGCATCAGTGCAAAAACTGCAATGGACAAAGTTAAGCAAGGAAGACTTTTTTCTGGTTATTGCAGTAGGGGAAAGAAACTAAACTCACTTCCCCTGAAACAAAGTATATGAGGATTATATATATATATATACCACATCTTTATCCATTCATCTGTCGATGGATATCTGGGCTCCTTCCACAGTTTGGCTGTTGTGGACATTGCTGCTATAAACATTGGAGTGCAGGTACCCCTTTGGATCAATACATTTGTATCTTTGGGGTAAATACCTAGTAGTGCAGTTGCTGGGTCTTAGGGTGGTTCTATTTTTAAATTTTTGAGGAACCTCCATACTGTTTCCAGAATGACTGTACCAGCATGCATTCCTACCAGCTGGAGAAGAGGTGGGTGGGAGGATGGGGTAAATTGGATGATGGGCATTAAGGAGGGCATGTAATGTGATGAGCCCTGGGTGTTAGATTCAACTGATGAATTACTGAACTCTACATCTGACACTAAGGATGTATTATATGTTGGCTAATTGAATTTTTTTTGTATTTTTTTTTATTCTTATGTTAATCCCCATACATTACATCATTAGTTTTAGATGAAGTGTTCCATGATTCATTGTTTGTGCACAACACCCAGTGCTCCATGCAGAATGTGCCCTCCTCAATACCCACCACCAGGCTAACCCATCCTCCCACCCCCCTCCCCTCTAGAACTCTGTTTGTTTTTCAGAGTCCTTCGTCTCTCATGGTTCGTCTACCCCTCCGATTTCCCCCACTTCATTCTTCCCCTCCCGCTAATTGAATTTAATTTTTTTAAAGTATATGAGTTTTTAAACACTGGAGTAAGTTTGAAGACTGTAAGGGAAGGAGATCAATCTGTGGGATATGTCCAGCACATTGAGTTATTCTTGAATTAGGAAATGTTTTTTCTGGGGCACCTGGGTGGCTCAGTGGGTTAAGCGTCTGCCTTCGGCTCAGGTCATGATCCCAGGGTCCTGGGATAGAGCCCCACATTGGGCTCCCTGCTCAGCGGGGAGCCTACTTTTCCCTCTCCCTTTGCCTGCTGCTCTGCCTACTTGTGTTCTTTATCTCTCTGTCAAATAAATAAACAAAATCTTAAAAAAAAAAAAGGAAATGTTTTTTCTTTATGATTAGATCATCTGTGTTGGCTAATTGGTGCCCATCTAAGTTAGGCTCCTGCCCTCCCACAGAAACTCAGGGATAGGGTAGCTATCTTCCTTGATTATATTTCAAAGAGTTGGCTCTTAGATCTTGGAGAGAGACATTCCTGGATTATAAAACTAGCAAGAGGATTTTTAAATGATTTATATCTCAAAGGGGCAGAGAAAGAATTTACAATTACAAGTTTTCTAAAAGGGACCCCTCAGGAATTTGAAATCTGATTCTGCTCATACTAAACTAGCCATAAAGTCTCCTTGACTTTCAAGAATTTATATTATATTGGACTAATTTATATTATTTTGGACTAAGCTTGAACTGATTTGCATTCCTATAATTGATCTATAAAATATTTTAAACAAATGAATAGTTGAAGTTAAATGATTGAGAGCATTTTAAAATTTCTTGAAAAACATTTTTAAGTACACTTTAAATTCTTAAATTGCACCCAATATTACATTGCCATTGGTTTAAAAATCATAAATCTTTCATATCCATTAAAACAAATCACTTACCACCTCTACAGTCATTTTCACTAAATTTATTTATCAAAGAACTGATGAGTACTATATGTTGGCTAATTGAATTTAAATTAAAAAAAACTGATGATTTTTTGAGTAATCATATAATCTCTAATTTTAGCTATTCACTAATTCCTCTAAATTAGAAATATATTATGGGCTCTATTTGTGATCACAGTATAGCTATAATACTGTGATATATTTGTAATATAATCCAGATAGTTTAAACTTGAAATATTAAGTATTTATGATTTAAGGGAGAGAACAAGTGAGCATCTAGTCTATTAGAAAGTTTAGGTTTGTGAATAGAGGCCAGAATGGAGTGTTATTTTAATTATTTTAATTATTGTACTAATATTCTACTAGCTAACATGACATTGTTCATGAATATTTAATGATAAATACTACTGCACAGCTGCTGAGTTTGATGTTCCTCCTTGAGTGAAATGAAGATCTTAGCACATTTTACCTTGCTTTCACACTCTTTTAGTCCTTGGAAGCGGCTCTTAGTATGAGACTCTGCCTAACATTTAATACAGTGGCATTTTGAGTACATTGCCATAAAGAAAAGTGATTTTCATGTTTCGTTTTATTACAGTGAAATTCAGGTCCCTATAGTTCTTTTTTTTCCTAGTTATTTAACCATATTATTATCTATGCTCTTGGGGTTACTTATATTTATTTTTTTCCAATTCCTTTTTATTGTGCTAGCATACACATTAACATAAAATTTACCATCTTCGCCACTTTTAAGTGTATGGTTCAGTTATATTAAATACATTAATAATGTTGTGTTTCTGTCACCACCATCCATCTTCAGACCCTTTTTCTTCTATAAAACTGAAACTATATACCTATTAAATAGTAACTCCCAATTTCCCTTTCTTCCCAGTCCCTGGATACCATCATTCTACTTTCTGTCTCTATCATTTTGACCCTTCTTAAGTACCTCATGTAAATGGAATACAGTATTTGTCTTTTTGTGACTGGCTTATTTCACTTAGCATATAATGTCTTCAAGTCTCATTCATGTTGTAGGTTATGTCAGAATTTCTTTTTCAAGTTGAATAATATTCCATTTTGTGTGTGTGTGTGTGTGTAATTTTTGTTACACACACACATGTGTGCACGCACACGCACACACACACACCATATTTTACTTAACCATTCATCCAGAGTTGAATGCTTGGTTTGCTTCCACATTTTAGCTATTGTGAACAATGCTGTTATCAGCACAGGGTGTACAATGTCCATTATTTCTTTGAGACCCTGCTTTGAACTCTTTTACGCATATAGCCAGAAGTGGAATTGATAGATCATAATGATAATTCTAATTTTAATTTTTTGAGGAACAACCATGTTTATTCTCCCCACAGTGGCTATATCCTTTTATGTTCCCAGCAACGATGCACAAGGGTTCTAAGTTCTCCACATTTTTGCCAACATTTGTTATTTTCTGTTTGTTTTATAGTAGCCATCCTAATGAGTGTGAAATGGTATCTCATTGTAGTTTTGACCTTGCATTTCCCTAATGATTAGTCATGTTGAGCATCTTTTCATGTGCTTATTGACCATTTGTATATCCTCTTTGGAAAAATGTCTATTGAAGTCCTTTGTCCATTTTTGAATTATATTGTTTGTTTTTTGTTGTTGAGTTTTAAGAGTTTTTTATATAATCTGGATATTAATCCCTTACCATATATATAATTTCCAAATATTTTCTCCCATTCTGTGGGTTGCCTTTTCACTCTGTTGAATAGTGTCTTTTGATGTACAAAATATTAAAGTATCACTGAGACCAATTTATTTTTTCTTTTGTTGCCTATGTTTTTCGCATCCTATCCAATTAATCACTGCCAAATCCAATGTTGTGAAGATTGTGCCTTAGGTTTTTTTCTAAAAGTTTTATCATTTTAATTCTTGCATTTAAGTCTTTGACCAATTTTGACTTAATTTTTATATACAATGTTAGCTAAGGGTCTACCTTCATTCTTTTTGATGTGGATATCCACTTTTCCCAGCACCATTTGTTGCCAAGACCCTCCTTTCCCCACTGAAAGGTCTTAGCAGCTTAAATGATAATGTATATGAGGGTTTATTTCTGAGCGCTCTATTTTATTCTATTGGTCTATACATCTGCTCTCTTTATACCAGTACCCCACTGTTCTGATTACTGTAACTTTGTAGTAAGTTTTGAAATCAGCAAGTGTGAGTCCTCCACCCTTGTTCTTCTTTTACAAGACAGCTTTTGGTTATTTGGCGTCCCTTGAGATTACATATGAATTTTAGAATGAGTTTTTGTATTTCTTCCAAAACTTTCATTGGGATTTTGATAGGGATGGCACTGAATCTGTAGATCACTTTGGGTAGATTGAAATTTTAACAATATTAAATCTTCCATGAGCATGGGATTTCTTTTCATTTATTTATATCTAATTTTTTCAGCAGTATTTTATAGTTTTCATTATACAAGTCTTTCACCTCTTTGGTTAATTTATAAGTATTTTATTCTTTTTGAGTCCACTGTAAATGGAATTGTTTCCTTAATTTCCTTTTCAGTTGTTCATTGTTAGTATATAGAAATGTAACTGTTTTTTTTGTGTTGTATTTGTAACCTGATACTTTGCTGAAATCATTGATTCATTTTAATTTTTTTTTGTGGAATCTTTAGAGATTTCTATATTCCTGATAGTATTACCCATGAACAGAGACAATTTTACTTCTTTCTTTCTGATGTGAATGATTTTTATTTCTTTTTCTTACCTCTGGCTAGAACTTCCAGTACTTTGTTGAATGGAAGTGGTGAAAGTGGGCATTCTTGCTTTGTTCTTGATCTTAGAGGAAAAACTTAGTCTTATATCATTAAGTATGATGACCACTGCATATTTTTCATACATGACTTTTATGTTGAGGTAGTTTCTACTCCTAATTTGTTGAGTTTTCTTTTTTTTTTATCATAAAAGGATGTTAAATTTTGTCAAATTCTTTGTTGGCATCAATTGAGATGATCATACGGTTTATTTTCCCTTCATTCTGTTAATGTGGTGTATTGCTCAGTTTTTGTAAGTTAAATAATATTTACATAATAGGTATAAACCCCACTTGATCTTGATGTAAAATCTTTTTAATATGCTGCTGAATTCAGTTTGCTAGTATTTTGTTGGGGATTTTTGTATCAGTGCTCAAAAGGGATATTAGTTTATAGTTTTCTTCTAGTGTCTTTGGTTTGGTGTTAGGGTAATGCTGGCCTCAAAGAATGAGGTAGGAACTATTCCTTGCTCTTCAATTTTTTGGAAAAGTTTGAGAAGTGTTGGTGTTTATTCTTCTTTAAATTTTTGGTAGAATTTACCAATGAAGCCATCAGGCCCAGAGCTTTTCCTTATTGGGAGAAGTATAACTTATTCAATCTCCTTACTAGTTGTAGGTTTTGTGTTTCTATGAATTTGTCCATTTCATCTTGGTTATCCAATTCATTGACATAAAATTGGTTATAGTAGTCTCTTATAATATTTTTCATTTCTGTAAAAATTGGTCCTCACTTTTATTTCTGATTTTGGTAATTTGAGCCTCCTTTTTTTTTTTTTTTAATCTATCAAAATCCTTGAGGAGAACACAGGCAGCAACCTCTTCGACCTCAGCCGCAGCAACTTCTTCCTAGAAACATCACCAAAGGCAAGGGAAACAAGGGCAAAAATAAACTATTGGGTCTTCATCAAGATAAAAAGCTTTTGCACAGCAAAGAAAAAGTCTTCTTTCTTTTTTGGTCTATCTAGCTAAAAGACTGTCAGGTTGTTCATTCAGATCCCTGTAGTTCTTTTAAGCTATTTCCAGCTTGATCACATTCAAATTTTGAGTGCCTAATATATGCCAACCAATATACAAGACATGAGGTTTTATTTGTAAAACCATGAAGACTGTCTATATCACTTTGTTTTATCTTCACAATGACCCAATGGGGAATAGTATTATTATTTCCCTTATATGGATTAGAAAACTGAGATACAGAGAAACTTGTCCAAGGTCACAAAACTTGTAAGTAGCAAAACCAGTATTTAAATCCAGTTTTCCTACAGAGTGACATACTTAACCACTGTGCCAAACAAGTAAATGTAAAAATAAATCAATAATTATTTCTTCTGTTTTTGATTTTAGCCATTTTTGATTTAGCCATTCTGACAGGTGTGAGGTGATATCTCACTGTGGTTTTTATTTGCATTTCCCTGATGATTAATGAGCATCTTTATGTTGAGCATCTTTTCATGTGTCTTTTGGTCATGTGTATGTCTTCTTTGGAGAAATGTCTGTTCATGTTTTCTGCCCATTTTTAAATTGGATTATTCTCTTTTTTTTTTGGTGTTAAGTTGTATAAGTTTTGTGTATGTGTGTATAGTATTAACCCCTTATCATATATATAAGTTGCAAATATCTTCTCCCATTTGGTTGGTTGTCTTTTTATTTTGTTAGTGGTTTTCTTTGCTATGCAGGAGTTTTTATTTGGTATAGTCCTAATAGTTTATTTTTGCTTTTGATTCCCTTGCCATAGGAGACATATCTAGAAAAATGCTTTAAAGCTGATATCAAAGAGATTACTATGTTTTCTTCTAGGAATTTTATGGTTTCAGGTCTCACACTTAGGTCCTTAATCCATTTTGAGTTTGTTTTGTGTATGGTGTAAGGAACTGGTCCAGTTTCATTCTTTTGCATGAACCTGTCCAGTTTTCCAAACACCATTTGTTGAAGAGACTGTCCTTTTCTCATTGCATATTCTCTCCTCCTTTGTCATAGATTAATTGACCATATACTCATAGGTTTATTTCTGGGCTCTCTATTCTGTTCCCTTGATATGTGGGTCCTTTTTTTTTTTTTTTTTTTTTTTTTGGGTTCCTGTACCATACTGTTTTGATTACTACAGCTTTGTAGTATATCTTGAAACCTGGAATTATGATACCTCCAGTTTTGTTGTTCTTTTTCGATATTGCTCTGGCTATTTAGAATCTTTTGTGGTTCCTTACAAATCAGTATTTGATAAATGCTACAAAGGGGAGAAAAATGCTGGCATGAAAGAAGACACAAATAGGATTCTTTTTTAGAATGGGTGGTCAGACAAGGCCACTCTGAGTGAGGATATCACATTTTAGTTGAGTTTTAAGCTTGAACAAGAGCGATCATCTAAGAGACTGAGACCTCAGTAATCTTTTATAGTAATTAATCAACCCAGCCATACCCCTCCAACCACCCATGTTTGTCCTTCTTCCTGCTTTCATGATTTGCCCTATGCCCTCCTGCTCTTCCCTCTGTTGTCTTCTTTTCCACTTAAGGATCATTTTTGGGGTGATCCCTGGATGGCTCAGCCAGTTAAGCATCTGCCTTTGGCTCAGGTCCTGGGGTCCTCAGGTCATAATCCTGGAATCCTGGAGTCCTGCATCAGGCTCCTTGCTTAGCAGAGAGCCTGCTTCTCCCTCTGCCTGCCACTTCCCCTGCTTGTGCTTTCTCTCTCTGACAAATAAATAAAATCTTTAAAAAAAATCTTTTATATATATATAAAATTTACCTTCTTATTGCTCTGATATCTTATAACATATAGTAATTCATGTGCAAGTTACCTGATAGTCCCTTGTCTTCTATTATTGGTTATATGTTTATATTCAAAGAGCCACACAAACACTAGTCAGTTACATGGCCCCTCCATTTACTCTGAGAGGTTCATTTCCTCTGTAGGTCATGACATGTAATACCATGTGAACATTACCATGCTAGTTACAGGTGCTAAAATCAGGGCTCAACCTCTGTGCTGAGAGTGGTCAGTCTTGAGACTGTTATATGACATGGCAACATGAGGAATCTCTATCATCAATTTCTCATTAAGTCCTGATTATTCACTGTTTGAACCACCCTGACTCTTCCTTTTGCGGAATTTAAGCAGAAAACATAAAGATAGAAGATCATTAGTTTTTGTTTTGTTTTGTTTGTTTTGCCTATAGACTTTAAGGAAAAGCAAAAGGAACCTTTCTGAAAACATTTCTGTCTATCAGAGTAAAGAGACACAACGTAGGGAAAAAAACAGACTTGAGAGAGGAGAAAGAAGACTTTCCATTTGATATGAGCCATCAGTCAGTAAAGTCTGTAATTTATCCTAAGGAAGGAGCACTGTGGGAAGAGGAAGATTGAGGGAAGAGTACTCGTGCTAAGAATAATCACATCAGTGCTAGGGACCTGAGAAAGGAGAACCTAGGAAAAGACAAATGAAGTCTCTTGCTAAATGTCAGTTGAGGACCTGAAGTTTTGGAACTAGGGAATGGAAGGAAAAATATTTGCATGTTGTATAGATCATTGCTTTGAACAAAATTGAGATCAAATATCTGAGAAAGTATATGAAAAACTTTTAATCTGGCCTACATAAGTGATGGTAAATCTACTGAGATGAAAGAACTATAATCCACTAAGTTTAGGTACCCATCACCCAGCTAGATCAAGCTCTCTCCATCAGATTTGACGTCTTTCTAACTTATATGGCTAGAGACCAGTTTTACTCAAGCTTAAGCTCTATAATTTAAACACTTTTTGGTCTCTCATTTACATTGATTGTATATGAGAGAGATCTGGGTTCTTGGAGTACAGTCCTCACAGTACTTGAATGGTGCTCTTTTTAAAAATCCCACAAAAATTATTAATTTAAGAGAGCCATGAGAGGAGTAATTTTTCTTTCACTGAGTACTTTCAAACAGAAGCTGTTGCTTGAAGGAATGCTGTAGAGGTTATTAATCAAACATTAGCTAGATGTTGGATTACTTGACCTCTTAGAATCTTTCTAGTCTTTAACTCTGTTTCTTTAAAATAATAGAGTTAAAACAGAAAAGGAGGCAAATTGTTTTATTCTCCCTCCTATACTAAAATTCTGGCATATCAAAAATGAATAAAGACCCAGCTTTTTTCTGATACTTTATTGACAAGGATTAGAGAAAATACAACTGCATATTTGGTTCAATTTTATTTCAAAAATTAGTTAATTTTGCTCTTTTGGAAAAATTTCTAAGTTGATTCCATTAAAGAAATAAATAATTCAGAGGCTTAATGAAAAACATTGGTCTTTTGGAAGTCAAACATTATTTAAAGATCATTTGCTGAATTAAATTTGCTATAAAAATTGAAAAAAATTATAATTTATAAAGCTCATTTTTTGTATTTAATGTTTGTATTTTAATGTTTTATAGGAATATTTGCATAGGATATTTACTTAAAGCATAACACCTGTAATTAAGGTCTACTTTTAGAAAGTCTGTGAGTCTATCTATCTGATCTCTTTCATCTCTGTATTCTTCTAAGTGAAAAAAAATCGTTGGGAAAACTTAAAATATTCAAAAAGCATACATACAGGAAAAATTAAGCTAAAAATTATTGATGAAATAAAAATACAAAGACTGACATGATGTATTCAAACTTCTGCTGAGTAAAAATGACTAGTGCACTTAAGGGTAATGTTTAAAGATAGTTAATTTTTTGTTTGATGGGGTAAAGAGATTGATAGTGAAATTAGGTATTCATCTTGGCCATTAAGGTTTTTTTGTTTTTTGTTATGCATGATTTTAAAACCTTAATGGCCGGGGTGCCTGGGTGGCTCAGTTGGTTAAGCGACTGCCTTCGGCTCAGGTCATGACCCTGGAGTTCCGGGATCGAGTCCCGCATCGGGCTCCCTGCTCGGCGGGGAGTCTGCTTCTCCCTCTGACCCTCCTCCCTCTCATGCTCTGTCTCTCATTCTCTCTCTCTCAAATAAATAAATAAATAAAATATTTAAAAAAATAAAATAAAAAAATAAAATAAAATCATGCATAACTATAATGCAGTGCTATTGAACATTCTATGGGTTAGAGTTAAATAATATATTGAACCCAGATTTTAGAGGTTGGCTTCTCTTATACTCATTTCTTCTTAGTGTCACTCTCCCTCTCTTTTCTCTCATTATATTACATACATGCCTATAACACATACCAGAAACACACAAAGATAAAACCACATACTTTGAGTACACACACACAGATGAAGAACACAAGTGTGTGTGGCATTTGTATGTGTGTGTGTGTGTGTGTGTGTGAGAGAGAGAGAGAGAGAGAGATGGTTAGCTGTACACTTTCTACGCTCCCCCAATTTTGGCAGAAGAGGTTGAAGACTAGAAAATCTATGACAAATAGGAAGTATGTATGTAAGGGGCATCAGTAGCCTAGGTAATACAAGTGCTAGATTGCCTATGGGTTGATATGCGAACTCACACTCAAGGAAAAACTGTTGTCTGATGTGAAATAGACATGATATATGGAGTAGAAGCTGATCATTGAATTTGGGCTTCTGGCAGGTATATGCACATCCTGTGTCCTGTCACTCCAGAACAGCTAAAATAATGTGTTATCCACTATTTCAGCAGAGTAACTAAGTTTACTTCCTTGAGGGAAAGCCTCCTGTTTACCCATAAGGAAAAATTACCCTACCAGCAATAAATGTTATAAATTTAATACATATCTATGACAAACTCAAAATTAAGGTAGAAATAACTTTATATAGGTTGGCTTTAAAATACCTAAAATGACTACCAAAAGGCCCAAATTGATTTTTGTTATTGTGGAACTGAATTTTTTAAATGGATCAGATTTGTGAGGCAAAATAGCTGGAACAACTTCCCAGTACCTTAGAGGGAGGAATAGAATTAGAAACCAAAAGAGATTATGAAATTTGTCTACCTGGAAATCTTTTAGGAAGTCACATCCACTGCCAATCCCTTTAGGGGAAAGCTACCTATAAAGCAGGCAAGGGGGTGGGGGGAGATACAAGTCGGGGACTAATGTTCATCTTTATAAAGCCCCTGGCCAACAGGAATCACTTCCTTTCCATTCCCTACCCCTAGCTTCACTGAGGTATGACTGACAAATAAAAATTAAAATTGTATATTTAAGGTGTACAATGTAATGTTTTGATATACATTGTGAAATAATAACCACAATCAAGCTAATTAGCATACCTAGCACCTAACATAGGTTACCATTTCCTCCCTTCCTTCCTTTTTCAGTGGTAAAAACACTTAAGACCTACCTTTCAGCAAATTTCTGGATACCACACTGTGTTGTTAACTATAGTCATATTGCTGTAACGATATCTCCAAAACTGTTTCATCTTACATAACTGAAACTTTGTCGAAAGGCCAGAATGTAGAATACCTAAAGGGAGTAGGATTTCAGACTGACTCTAGTGAGACATGAGTCATGAGACATGAGACATGAGACAGTCTCACTTGCAGTGTCCTTCAATCCACATGGGCTTTGGCATGAGGTAGTCCAATTTGTAAGGATTAGATCAGAGAATGCATGTGAAGCTCTTAAGTACAGTGAATGTCAGGCACATAGTAAATGCCTTACTAAATGTTTGCTAGGGACTAGGGGTCAGTGGTGATAAAGATAATGGTGATGGTGTCACACATGTAAGGGGAGGTTCTGCCAGCCAAGCAACTAAGGTGCTGATGAATTGCATCACTGACATTTTGCCTGACCCAGGGCAGAACTCTCCTGTGGACCAAAACACTGTATAACTTGTGTGTGGCCTAAATGATTATTGCTCACCTTCAGGTGAGTTACTTATTAGCAAATGCCCTGGAAGGGTGAAGTAAAATGTATTTAGGAGAAGTAGGATGAGATTTTCTATTGGGTAATAATCCTCCTTCTAAGTTTGCTGGCTTTCCTCATTTCAAGCATTATACTCCATTACAACATTTAATATCTCTCACTTTAGGATGGTCCTTTAAACACCTAATCAAATCCTCTTTTCTCGCTTTTAAGTCACTTTCTTTATTCTCTCTGAAGGATCCCCGAGAATTGCTGGACAACCTTCTTGATCAAATAGCCTTTCCAATACTTGCAGTCATTCATGAGGTGACCCCTTGACAATCTATTCAGGATAAATAACTTGTTTCCTTCTAATGTTTCTGTATAGATTGTATTTTATAAAAAAAAAAAAACAAACTTTGATCAATTTTTGTGGTTCTTCCCTTGATCTCTAAATAGTTTTCTTAAAAATGGTCTTCCCATTGTAAGATATATTTTATCTATAGCATCCAACACAATGCCATGCACATAGTGGATGCTCCATAAATAATAGTTGAAGGAAGGTAGGCAGAAAAGAATAAAGGAAGAAGGAAGAAAGGTGACAGCAGGGTGTAAGTATTTGCTTGTGTTGTGTAGTTTAAAGGATTTTGAGAGGGACCTCTTTTAAAATACTCCTCTAAAATATCTGAAATTCCATCACTGAAATTTATTTCTGAATATTACTCATTTCTGTTTTCAGATACACCTAGAATGAGTCCTTAACACCTTAGTGAGAATTAGTTCATGAGACACTTTGTTTTTCCTCTTCTAGAAAAGGCTATAATAGTGTCAGAATATGTGTTCCTCTAACAATTATGATCTTGATGTCTTTTATAAATATGGGAATGATGTCAACATAAAGGTGAAGTCACATTGATTTATAAGTGACTAATTCTAGGCAAAGAGAGCTGCTGTAGCAATGATTAGAAACTTCTATAGGAAAAGAAAAATCCATTCACTAGAATGCTACACAAATGGGAGTCCTTTTGGCTATATTTTAAGACAATGGAGAATGAGCTCTTATACTTTGGAATGCATCTCCAGAAAGCTGAACCCCTATTTTACCCAGCTCTCCACTTCTGGCAGTTCATTCATCCTCCTGTGTTCCATCCACAGTGTCTCTGCACCTGTAAGCCAGCATTCCTACTTTATTGTTGTTTGTAAATTTTTCATGTCCTCAGAGCAGGGTCTCATCATGCTGAGTGCCTGTGTAGCTGTCCAAATTATCTCTGGAAGTACCCGTTACGGTTTTGGTTAGAGCCTCTGCTTACCAAGTAGCCTAGACTGTGAGTGGTCCTCCCAATTCTATTTGTCCCCACCAACCCTGACCCTGTTACTTTAGTACAATTTTGAAGAACATGCATTTGGGGGAATACATATATAGGATTATAGTAGAAATTTTCTTAAATGTTACCAAGGTGTTAGTAGGGGAGCCTGGGATGCTGTTTGAAGGAGAGTACACATAAAGCAGGGCTTCTCAAAATTTAAATGTGTTGGAATCAGCCTGGGATCTTGTTAAAATGCAGATTCTGATTCAGTAACTCTGAGTGGGATCCAAGATCTTGTCTTTCTAACAAGCTCAGATGATGCTTGCCGGTGTTCCATGGATGACACTTGAAGAAGCCAGAGCCTGAAGGACAGGTAGCAATTTGAAGAGATATCAGCTAGGACTGGGCCCGTATGGAACATATTTTTTAGGGGACTGTGATGTGTCTTTCTGACTCACAAACCAGGATCATTACTAAATGCCTCAGTTAAAACTAAAAAAATTTAAAAAAAGAAGATTAGCCAGTGTTCATGTTCCTTTTATTTTCCTCACACATGAACTTAGAAAGCCAGGTTTATCAACTGGTTGTTAAAATATTAATACTCAGAAACAAATCCGTTCTTTTATCTTGTGTTGGAAACAGCTTAAGTTATAACCTCCAAATGTCTCCTGGGCTAATGAAAGAGGCAGGAAGATAACCGGGTCCAATCACTTATTGACTAAACAAAGTGAGTTCCCTGCCTTACTTTCAGTACTTGACATTTCACTTTTACTTGTCTGGTTTCACAATAACTGTGTTGTATTTTCAGTGACCTTCAGCACTATGGAAGGATGCCACGATATAAGTTTAGGCTAGCATTTTAATAAAAAACAAAATAGGGCCTACAGGAGCTTAAAAATAAATTCCTTCTGTAAACTACAAAGTTTGAAGCCATTTAGCACATAGATAGATGCTGCATGGGTATATATATGATTTCACTAAATGAGATCCACTCAACGACAGGCAAAATATTAAATAATTAAAATATTAATAATAGAAAAATAATTTTAAAATATTAATAATCTAAAAATATTTAGTTATCATTTGTCATGTTGTTTTACATATGTTATCTTATCCAGCCTTCATGAAAACTGTGAGATATTATTAGCCTCATTTCACAGAGAAAGGAACCCTTGGAGAAGGAAATAACTCAGTATCACACAGCTAGTGAGTGACATGCCAAGATTCAAATCTAGATTTGTTTGAGTCCAAAATCTATGATCTTAATCACTAAGCTCTCAATCCATTTGGAGCCAATAAAATTTAGGTGGAAATTATGTCTGATTTATATGTTATGACAAACAAAAAGAGCATGAAATTCTCTTTGGCATATGGCCCTTCCTCTCTGGCAGTTACCTAAAGTCGTTTTTGGAAGTAAGTGGTGTGTAAATTTCAAATAAATAAAATTTTAAAATGCCTTCTGCTCACCCCCAAAGACATCTTAAGTACATTCTTTTTATTTTTTTTAAAGAATAAGTGCCATTAGCCAACGACCCCCCACTCAAGGATCAATATAGTATGTGTCCTTGAGGGTTTCTGTCCTGTGAATGTAGAAAAGCACCTGAAGAAATAAGATCCCCAGGCTCTGAAATACCTGGTACTATATAGCCTGTTCTACTACAATCTATTCTTTGAGTTGAACTGCCTTGTGTGCTATTGGTAAATTAGGTTAATGGCATGACTATAATGTGGAATTATGTTGGTTCACGCACAATTATGCCCGGCCTGTTAGTCTTTTGAAGCAATCAGGGGCAAGCTTCTCAAAATTAAAAAGACCACCTTTGCAATATATGAATACATTCATTTAGAAGAAGAAGTGGCTGTTTACTTGCTACAAGAACTGTTAGGCTTTCCACGGTGTTCAACTGTCTGGGGAAGTGCAGATGAAGCAGATGTGGAGACATTTCACCCTTAATTAAAATAATGTAGCAAAGGAGAATTCTGATGAAAAGTCTCTATCATAAGTGAATGCCTTCCAGAATCTGAATCTGGAAGCAGGAAGCACAGATAAAACATTGCGAAGGATTTTTTGGCAGTGATGCTAGTAGAGATTTAATCCTACTAGGATCCTTTAAATTAGGATTATTATTGTTTTTGTTAGAGCTCTGGTCACAAAGTTTTACTATAGCCCCAGTTCTGTTTTTCTACAGGTCCTGTTACTTTTAGTGCTCATTTTTTTCAGAATATGAGATTGTTCGTGACAAGCCTGTATTATATGTAGCTAGGTTGAAGCAAAGAATGAACAATTCTCAGAAGTCCATCACTTTTCTTTTCTTTAGAAAGTACCTGAAATTTGTTGTGTACATGGCCTAAAACTGCTTTTCTATACAGCAGTCAATGGCTTAACCATTTCTTTGGACATCTTGTGGGCTAAGTCTAGGAAAAAAACTTCGAAGCATGACTTCATAATGTGGGGCATATGGAATTAATAGACGTCTGATCTTTCACAAAGAATGTTCCTGATGCAATTACTTTTGACATAAAATTAAAATATGTGTATTTACATTGGATTACTCTAGAGGGCATTAATAAATATATATATGTAATGAAAATGACTATCCACATGAGAAGAGACCTGCCCAAGAAAACAAAATTAAAAATTAGGATTGTCCATGAATGGATTGGTCAATCTTGTAAGCTTAGTGAGTTCCTTGTCAATGGAAATGTTCTAATGGAGATTGGTTAAATATCAACCAGAAAGATTATAGTAGCGGCATCTACACTGTGTAAGATGTTGCGTGAGACAAACAACAAAATGTTACTTTCTAAAATAATAGTAGCTATCATTTCTTGAATGTTAAATAGGTATCAGGCCCTGCACTAAATTTTTATACTCATTTTCTAAAGAAGGAGTAGATATTATCCTCAGTATACAGATGATAAAAAGGTTACCTAGCTAGCCCAGGGTGAAAAGTATCAGGATTTGAACTAGTATCAGTAAGACTTGAACTATACTGTGATGCTTCTCAACTTAAAGAATATATGATTCTATGCCTTATGTAATTAAGATGATCCTGGAATGCTACATCTCTTCATAACCAACCACTCCAGATTCTAATGTGAGACATGAAGGTTCATATTTGTTCATCTATTGTAAGAAATGTAATGATCACACATAGTATGGTTGATAATTTATTTAAAAAGATATGAAGGATAAGAAACAATGCTGAACAAATGAAATGAGAAAAACCAGGCAATGGCTTTAAAATTCCTCATAGCACAGATGAGAATAAATACTGTTGAGTGAATGAATGAATTTGATATTTTGTGCTAGCTCTTTAAAAATATCCTCAAATTATTCTTATGATTTCATATTCCAAAGTTGTACTGACCTATAATTTTTGCTCAGATCTCCATTCCTTGGTATGTCATTACCTTGTCCTTTACTTCAGTTTCTGACCATGACAAAGATTGCAAAGGATCTTAGATTCCTATAGTCTCATATGTAATAACAGACCTTCTTTCATTTTTAAACTCTGCTCTTGCATTGTGTGTTATTTAGTTTACCTGCTCATCTGTGGTACTGTGTTGTGACCAATGTGTGACACATAAGGGCGCTGCTAACCTCAGGGAAAAATATTGAGCCATAGATTAGCTTTGAATAAAAATGGTCATTGATGTCAAGTTTATTGCCTGAGGACTGTAATTGATTTTACTACAGTTTGTTCAAAGAATGTGAAGTGTATAAACAATCCAGGAACTTCTTGGGATATGTAAATATTGTGTCACATATACATCAATTTTGATCCTGAACATCAATATTTATTATGAGAAAGGAGATAAGTAGAATTGGAATTTTTCCTAGAACATCTGAATCGAGCACACAGATTAATCAAATTTACTGCATCATTTGGTATGGAGCAGTTACATTACCTATTCATATTTCATATTAACAAAAATGGAAAAGATAAATTTATAATTGATATGTAAAAATGAATAGCCTTCACATTCAGGATTCTCAAAGTTTTTGCTCATAATCATTTACAAAATCAATCTAGGATATTGTGTGGAAGTAGTGATGCTCATCAAATAGCCCATGTGTTCACCTGTATTCTCCAGCCTTCTTGCAGTTAGATGAAGCCAAGTATGTCTGGTTCTAGTCAATGGGTTTGAAAGGGAAGCAATTTTGTCACTTCTGGGCTGTGGCATTGAAATGCCCGTGTTAGGTTTTTCATCTCCCTTCCCCTGGCATAGGGACCCAAGCACATCTTCTAGTCCCAGTCTTCTCAAACTTTAATATGCGTATAGATCTTGTTAAAATGCAGATTCTGACTTGGGTCTGAGACTGCATTCCTAACAAAGGTCTTAATGATACCAATGATGCTAATCCACAGACCAGGCTTTAAGCAGCCAGTTTCTACTTTTTTTTTTTTTAAGATTATTTATTTATTTATTTGAGTGAGAGAATGAGATAGAGAGAGCATGAGAGGGGGGAGGGTCAGAGGGAGAAGCAGACTCCCTGCAGAGCAGGGAGCCCGATGCGGGACTCGATCCCGGGACTCCAAGATCATGACCTGAGCTGAAGGCAGTCGCTTAACCAACTGAGCCACCCGGGCGCCCTAAGCAGCCAGTTTCTAAATGAACCACCATCAAGATAATAGAAACTTTCCCAGCCAGGGTCCCTGAATGACTGTGTGGAATAGAGCCTACACTGAGCATATAGTATGAGTGTGAAATATATGTTGTATTGGGCAAATTTCTCTACAAACTGACTTTATGAGTAATTGAGAAGCCAATTATAGATAAGTAAATGGAAATTAAATGATTCTAATTCATGGGTTCATAAATTGTAACAAAAGGACCACAGTAATGCAAGATGTTCATAATAGGGGAAACTGTAGCATGGGGCAAGATGAGGGGTGTATGGGTAATCTACTTTCCTTGATTTTCCTATAAACTGGAAACTGCTCTAAAAGTCTATTTTTAAAAGTTTAAACAAAGTAAAAACACCTTTTCCATCTTTTTTTTTCACTCCAAAGAATAAATAAATAAATTGATTAATTAATTAAATGGAAGTCAAATGCTAATTTGATAACGGGAGTGAAGAAAAAGAGATAAGTTGTAATATTGTCGTTTTCTTAGTAAGTTAATAAATTCAATTTAAAGAGTAAAATTTTTAAAAAAGTAAAATTCAAATTTTGCTGTAAATGAGATTCATTATATCTCTTAGTTTAATACCTACTTCATATATGAAATAAGAAGAGATTTGTACAACTGTCCTTTTATTAGGATATCGTCCCTCAAAACATTACAAAAATTAAGCACAAATTAAAAGATAAAATTGTAGTTGGAATTAAAAGGAGATTAATTTCTTTGTATAAGAAGAAAATATGATTCTAGGAACAATTTGGAAATATTTTCAGAATTCTGAAAACACGTATTTTAAAAGTTAAGAGCTACATATCATCTGCAAAAAGTGAGAGTTTCACTTCTTTGCCAATTCAGATGCCTTTTATTTCTTTTTGTTGTCTGATTTATGAGGCTAGGACTTCCAGTACTATGTTGAACAGCAGTGGTGATAGTGGACATCCCTGCCATGTTCCTGACCTTAGGGGAAAAGCTCTCAGTTTTTCCCCATTGAGTATGATATTCACTGTGGGTTTTTCATAGATTGCTTTTATGGTATTGAGGTATGTACCCTCTATCCCTACACTCTGAAGAGTT
Source organism: Mirounga leonina (assembly GCF_011800145.1). Lineage (NCBI taxonomy): Eukaryota > Metazoa > Chordata > Mammalia > Carnivora > Phocidae > Mirounga > Mirounga leonina. Next base: position 52,741,313 of record NW_023270451.1, read on the forward strand.
TTAATCAAGAAAGGATGCTGTACTTTGTCAAATGCTTTTTCTGCATCTAGTGAGAGGATCATATGGTTCTTGTTCTTTCTTTTATGAATGTATTGTATCACATTGATTGATTTACAGATGTTGAACCAAACTTGCAGCCCAGGAATAAATCCCACTTGGTCATGGTGAATAATCCTTCAATGTACTGTTGGATCCTATTGGCTAGTATTTTGGTGAGAATTTTTGCATCCATGTTCATCAGGGATATTGGTCTGTAGTTCTCCTTTTGGTTGGGGTCTTTGTCTGGTTTGGGGATCAAGGTAATGGTGGCCTCATAAAATGAGTTTAGAAGTTTTCCCTTCATTTCTGTTTTTTGGAACAGTTTCAGAAGAATAGGTATTAATTCTTTACATGTTTGGTAGAATTCCCCTGAGAAGCCATCTGGCCCTGAGCTCTTGTTTGCTGGGAGATTTTTGATTACTGCTTCAATTTCCTTACTGGTTATGCATCTGTTCAGGTTTTCTATTTCTTCCTGGTTCAGTTTTGGTAATTTATATGTCTCTAGGAATGCATCCATTTCTTCCAGATTGTCTACTTTGATGGCATGTATTTGCTCATAATATGTTTTCATAATTGTTTTTCTTTGGTGTTGGTTGTGATCTCTCCTCTTTCATTCATGATTTTATTTATTTGGGTCCTTTCTCTCTCTCTCTCTCTCTTTTTTTTTTTTTTTATAAGTTTGGCCAGGACTTTATCAATCTTATTAATTCTTTCAAAGAACCAGCTCCTAGTTTCATTGATCTGTTCTACATTCTTCTGTTTTCTATTTTATTGATTTCTGCTCTGATTTTATTATTTCTCTTCTGCTGGATTTAGGCTTTATTTGCTGTTCTTTCTCCAGCTCCTTTAGGTGTAGGGTTGTGTCATGTATTTGAGACCTTTCTTGTTTCTTGAGAAAGGCTTGTATTGCTATATACTTTCCTTTAGGATTGCCTTTGCTGCATCCCAAAGATTTTGAACAGTTGTGTTGTCATTTTCATTTGTTTCCATGAATTTTTTTAATTCTTATTTAATTTCCTGGTTGACCCATTCATTCTTTAGTAGGATGCTCTTTAGCATCATGTATTTAAGTTCTTTCCAACTTTCCTCTTGTGACTGAGTTCTAGTTTCAAAGCATTGTGGTCCAAGAATATTCAGGGAATGATCCCAATCTTTTGCTACTGGTTGAGACCTGATTTGTGACCCAGGAAGTGATCTATTCTGGAGAATGTTCCATGGGCACTAGAGAAGAATGTGTATTCTGTTGCTTTGGGATGGAATGTTATGAATATGTCTGTAAAGTCCATCTGGTACAGTGTGTGTGTAGAAAACCCAAAAGACTCCACCCCAAAACTGCTAGAACTCATACAGGAATTCAGTAAAGTGCCAGGATATAAAATCAATGCACAGAAACTAGTGGCATTCCTATACGCCAAAATACAAGACAGAAGAAAGAGAAATTAAGGAGTTGATGGCATTTACAATTGCACCCAAAACCATAAGATTCCTAGGAATAAACCTAACCAAAGAGGCAAAGGATTGGTACTCAGAAAACTATAGAATACTCATGAAAGAAATTGAGGAAGACACAAAGAAATGGAAAAATGTTCCATGCTCATGGACCAGAAGAACAAATATTGTGAAAATGTCTATGCTGCCTAGAGCAATCTACACATTCAATGCAATCCCTATCAAAATACCATCCACTTTTTTCAAAGAAATGGAACAAATAATCCTAAAATTTGTATGGAACCAGAAAAGACCCCGCATAGCCAGAGGAATGTTGAAAAAGAAAAGCAAAGCTGGTGGCATCACAATTCCGGACTTCAAGCTCTATTACAAAGCTGTCATCATCAAGACGGTATGGTACTGGCACAAAAACAGACACATAGATCAATGGAACAGAATAGAGAGCCCAGAAATGGACCCTCAACTCTATGGTCAACTCATCTTCCACAAAGCAGGAAAGAATGTCCAGTGGAAAAAAGACAGTCTCTTCAACAAATGGTGTTGGGAAAATTGGACAGCCACATGCAGAAGAATGAAACTGGACCATTTACTTACACCACACACAAAAATAGACTCAAAATGGATGGAAGACCTAAATGTGAGACAAGAGTCCGTCAAAATCCTAAAGGAGAACACAGGCAGCAACCTCTTCGACCTCAGCTGCAGCAACTTCTTCCTAGAAACATCGCCAAAGGCAAGGGAAGCAAGGGCAAAAATGAACTATTGGGACTTCATCAAGATAAAAAGCTTTTGCACAGCAAACGAAACAGTCCACAAAACCAAAAGACAACCGACAGAATGGGAGAAGATATTTGCAAATGACATATCAGATAAAGGTCTAATATCCAAAATCTTTTTTTTTTAAGATTTTATTTATTTATTTTGACAGAGAGATAGACAGAAGAGCACAAGCAGAGGGAGTGGCAGAGGGAGAGGGAGAAGCAGGCTCTGCACTGAGCAGGGAACCCGATGCAGGACTCGATCCCAGGACCCCGAGATCATGACCTGAGCCGAAGGCAGACGCTTAACCATCTGAGCCACCCAGGCGCCCCTAATATCCAAAAGCTATAAAGAACTTATTAAACTCAACGCCCAAAGAACAAATAATCCAATCAAGAAATGGATGGAAGACATGAACAGACATTTTTCCAAAGAAGACATCCAAATGGCCAACAGACACATGAAAAAGTGCTCAACATCCCTTGGCATCAGGGAAATACAAATCAAAACCTCAATGAGATACCACCTCACACCAGTCAGAATGGCTAAAATTAACAAGTCAGGAAACGACCGATGTTGGCGAGGATACAGAGAAAATGAACCCTCCTACACTGTTGGTGGGAATGCAAGCTGGTGCAGCCACTCTGGAAAACAGTATGGAGGTTCCTCAAAAAGTTGAAACTAGAGCTACCATACAACCCAGCAATTGCACTACTGGGTATTTACCCCAAAGATACAAATGTCGTGATCTGAAGGGGCACATGCACCCCAATGTTTATAGAGCAATGTCCACAATAGCCAAACTATGGAAAGAGCCTAGATGTCCATTAACAGATGAATGGATAAAGAAGACATGGTATATATATATATATATATATATATATATATATATATATACACACACACATATATATATATACATATATATATGTATATATATGTATATACACACACACACACACACACTAGAATATTATGCAGCCATCAAAAAAATGAAATCTTGCTATTTGCAACAACGTGGATGGAACTAGAGGGTATTATGCTAAGCAAAATAAGTCAATCAGAGAAAGACAATTATCATATGATCTCACTGATTAGAGGAATTCGAGAAACAAGACAGAGGATCATAGGGGAAGGGAGGGAAAAATGAAACAAGATGAAACCAGAGAGGGAGACAAACTATAAGAGACTCTTAATCTCAGGAAACAAACTGAGGGTTGCTGGAGTGGAGGGGGTTGGAGGGATGGGGTGGCTGGGTGATGGACATTTGGGAGGGTCTGTGCTATGATGAGCACTGTGAATTGTGTAAGACTGATGAATCACAGACCTGTACCCCTGAAAAAATAATATATGTTAATAAAAAAAAAAAGTTGAGAGCTTCATACTTGCAGTAGCAGTAAAAATTCAGGGTATTATGAAATATGAAAAAAGTTATTTTTTGAAAATTATTATAGAAGTAATAGATATAGTTAGAAGAAAGTTACAAAAATGTAGAAAAATATACATGATAATGTAAAAGCCTCCTCTACATTCACACCAATTCCTGTTCCCAATTTCAGTCCAATTTTGTAGATTATAATTCTAACACTAAATAATATATCTGCATTGATTATTTATCAAAATTAGGATGAGGAATTTATTACATTTACATTACCTCTCTTTCCCTTCCTCTTCATTTTGTCATTTATATTATCACTATTTTATTCCTAATTGAATATCAAGAATTCCTATAGTTCAATCTGACCATGAGTGTTCAGGACTCATTAATATGTGATCAGATAAATTTGTATATGTTACCTTTTTTAACTTTAAATTGAATATAGACTATAAACCATCCACATTATAGTCTAAGCTTTGACGATGTATCTTGGTTTCCTGTATGTGTAGTTAGGAGATTTGTGTCCCTCATATGCTTCAGCTCTGTTTTGTATCCTACACCTCATAATTTTCTTAGCCATGATAATATTTTAACATGGTACAGATGCATGACATTACCAATCTAATTCTATGACTATAACTAAATCTGTGATATAAACTAAATATAGTCTAGAACTTAATAAACTTTTTAAGAAAAATAAATGCTATATTTACTCTACAACATTGCTATCCCTGTAAAATACAATAAGTGTCAGCATGTTTTAAGTATCAAGTTGTAGGTATAGTAATTATCTCAACCTAGGAATGTAGAAGCTGAGATTTAGAAATGTTGAGGAACTTCTGGTGTTATGTAGTTCCATAAATGGTGGAGCAGGATAAGCACCAAAGTCTGTCTACCTCTGAACTGAATGCTCTTAGCTGCTCTAGGCTCTCAACCATTTACTTCAAGAATACATGTTCTAACACTTTGGTTTGCTTCACTTCTCAACCAGTACCATTAGTAAAGTGTTTGTAATCTCTGAATCTTCTTCCAGCTCTGAGTGTGTGGCTCTGATTCATTATTTACTGTGGTTAAGAGATAGTTATTGTTTGGGCACACTTGGGTAGCTCACTCAGTTAAGCATCTGCCTTTAGTTCAGGTCATGATCCCAGGGTCCTGGGATCAAGTCCCTCATTGGGATCAAATCCCACATTGGGCTACTTGCTCAGAGGGAAGCCTGCTTTTCCCTCTGCCTGCCACTTCCCCTGCTTGTTCTCTCTCTCTCTCTCTCTGGCAAATAAATAAATAAAATCTTAAAAAAAGAAATAGTTATTGTTTAAATACTATTGTAGACTAAGCTTGATGCCCCTTGAAAAACACATCACCACTGTAGGATTTCTTTTTCCTGGGGAAACACACATAGTCAAAGTGTATCATATTTTTATAGGCTACATTTATTGTACTAATATAGCTACAAAGTAATTTTTCTTATTTCTACTTAACTGCCATTTATAAAATTATTTTCTCCTAAAATGATCAGCAACAGATTATATATATTAAGCTGTATAAAGGGGACACATTAAATGAATCATCAAGTTTTGGACATATAGTGTAGTGGAACTTCTGGATATTTTCCAATTAAAAACAATATCTCCCCATGATATTTTTCCATATCATGGTAACTTCGATGTGTATTTCCATTTCAAGATGTAAGATTGAGTGAAATGAGAGTAATAATATATAAAATAAAGTTCTGGCAATAGAAGATGGACACATGGCATTAGTGAATTGGGGACTTTGTCTGATTCCTATAAGAATGACAGCAAATAAAATCCCACTAAATTGTTTTTCACCTTAAAAGTATTTGTGAATCTTTTTTTCTCTGGCTGACTTATTTTGCTTAGCATAATACACTCTAGCTCCATCCATGTCATCACCAATGGCAAGATTTCATTCTTTTTATTCATTCTTTCATCCATTTTATAGATTTCATATCTTCTTTATCCATTCATTAGTCACTGGGCATACGGGCTCATAATTTGGCTGTTCTTGATAATGCTGCTATAAACATTGGGGTGCATGTGCCTCTTTGAATCAGTATTTTTGTATCCTTTGTGTAAATAGTAGTGCAATTGCTGAGTCATAGGGTAGTTCTATTTTTAACTTTTTGAGGAACCTCCGTACTGTTTTCTTGAGGGGCTGCAATATATCACTCATATGTGGAATTAAAGAAACAAAACACATAAATGGGAAGGGGAAAGAAAGAGAGGGAAGCAAAACATAAGAGACCCCTTAACTATAGAGAACAAACTGAGAGTTAATGGAAGGAGGTGGGTGGGGGATGGGCTAGATGGGTGACAGGTATTAAGGAGGGCACTTGTGACGAACACTGGGTATTGTATGTAAGTGATGAATCACTGAATTCTACACCTGAAACCAATTTTACCATATATGTTAACTAACTGGAATTTAAATAAAAACTTGAAACAAATATATATATATATATATATATAATCTCCACATATATATATGAATGTGGATTTTGTGTTCTAGTTGGTAATATAGCTATGGTTGTTTTAATATAAATAGATCTTTTTAAATTATTTACCATCAGTTAAAACTGACACTCCAAAATTTTCTCATCCCAGAACACCATAGGTGTGTTCCAGTTTGAGAAATAGAGAACTAAGATCAAGAACAGTTATTTCACATACAATTAATGTTTAATATCAGTTTGCTAATTCATTCTTTTAAATAGTCCATTTCTTTGCTCCCTTCTTAGGACTACATAGCCTGGCTTTCCTTTTCCTTTCACATTCCTCAGGGATTCTTTGGCAACAGGCTACTCTTTCTCCATGTACTTTGTTAGTGCTGCTTTTATAACTTAATTGCCTGCCATCCCACTTTCAAGGATCTGTTTCCTTTACTGTATGGGGGGTGGGTGGATTTTGTCCTACATCTGTTCCTTCTTTTGCCTTTGCTCTAGCTAGTTTTTCTGTTCTTGTCCAGTTCCTATCTGTAACTCTGAGCTTCACAGTGGTTGCTAATCAGTCCCTGAAACTCTAGACTAGCTATCTGTCTTCCAGGAGCATCAGGATGACCTTGGTGAATGTTTTTCCTTCATTGCAGTATCCCCACACTTCAGCTAACACAGAGGTATAGAAAGTTTAACAGAGGATGATGATGGTGTGGAAATTCATGAAAGAGATTACAATGTAATAAAAAGAACACTCTTTAAACTGGAAACTAAATACAACTTTTCATCAAGTCCAAAGGGAATAAATGAAATCCATCAAAGGGTTCCCTCACTGAAGCATTTGTGTTTCTCTCTGGTTCTACCTAGAGCTCTACCTACCTAGCTGTCTGTGCCAAAACAAGAAAAAAATATGAGAAGAGTGGTGTTATTTTACATTTTTTCCCCAAATCTTTTCTTTTGTCTGGCCTAACTGAAGACAGCTAGATTCTCATATTTACTTCTACTTTCAACACATTGCAATATCATATGTCATGTTGCCTCTGGAAAACTCAGCTGTACATTCATGAGACAATAAGGAGTGAAAATGTCAAATAATGTTTTACTATTATTATGGAAATAGATTGGAACTTGGGGATCCATGAGGGTTCCCCTGATCACACTTTGAGGACTGCAGATAGGGAGTATTTAAAGCTACCTGACATAGAGTGAATCTAATTAAATTATTATTATTAACTTTATTTCTAAAGCTAATAGGAATATCTTAGCTAATATCAGTTCACATTTTATTATTAACTTTATTTCTAAAGCTAATAGGAATATCTTAGCTAATATCAGTTCACATTTTCAGTACCCCTTGCCTGTATCAATTCTCATACTTCCTTTACCTCCCTGGCTTCTCTGTTTTACCTTCTCTCTCTAGGTCTCTTTTTTTAGTCTATCTTTTCAAAATTGCAGACTTTCTTTGGAGCTATTCTTGGACTTTTGTTTTCCTTTGAACAGATAGCTGCTATTTACTCTCACAGATATTTGTAGGGGCTCCTGGACTTTCTACTTCATTAGCCTATTCTGGGTACCCAGATAAACCTACCTTTCACCTGGTATTCCAGCTTGGGAAGGAAACCCTAACTATGAAGTTGATCTTAACAGGCCACCAAAATGGAAGAACCAAAGCACAGATTAGGAGCTACAGTGCACCCATATTGAGATGTCTATGAATGGGACCCATATGAAGACAAGCACTTTGCCCAGGGTTCATACAGTGCATCTGTGGTCTGATACAAAGGCTGAGATAAGACCAGGTGATCATGAAAGGGAGGAGGGGAATGACAAAAAAAGAAAGTAAGAAGAAATGGAAATGCTAATATATGATGGGGTAAGAGGAAATAAATAACAAATAAGAATTATTTGTGACCGGGCGCCTGGCTGGCTCAGTTGGTTAAGCGGCTGCCTTCTGCTCAGGTCATGATCCTGGAGTCCCTGGATTGAGTCCCGCATCAGGCTCCCTGCTCGGCGAGGAGCCTGCTTCTCCCTCTAACCCTCCCCCTCTCATGTGCTCTCTCTCTCATTCTCTCTGTCTCAAATAAATAAATAAAATCTAAAAAAAAAAAAAGAATTATTTGTGACCTAGAATTAGGCAAAGATTTCTTAGACATAATACCAGATGCATGATCCATAAAATTTTAAAAAATTGATTAGACTTCATAAAAATTAAACAACAAAGCACTATTGCTCTGCAAAAGATCCTGTTAAGAGGGTGAAAAGAGAAAGAGGTTATAAAGTTTATCAGTCACTAGAAAATATTTGCAAATCACATATCAGGCAAATTGCTTACATATAGAATGTATAATGAGCCCTATAAACTGAATAGTAAGAAACCAAAGGATCCAATTAGAAAATGGACAAAATTAGACAGACACTTCACCAAAGATGAAATATGGATGGCAAATAAACACACAGAAAGATGCTTAACATTGCTTGCCTTTAGGGAAATGAATTTATTGCAAGTTATTACTCTACACCTATCAGAATGGCTAAAACGAAAGAATATTGATAGTAGCAAATGCTGGTAAAGATGCAGAAAAACTATCATACATTGCTAGTGTAAATGTAAACTACCACAGCCACTAAGGAAAAGAGTTGTAGTTTCTTAAAAAGTTAAATATACACCTACTGTATGACCTGGCACTCTCTACCTTTCTCTTTCCCTCCCTCCCTCATTGCTTTCCCCAACCTCCCCTTCTTCCTTTCCTCTCTTCTCTTCTCCCTTCCATTCTAATCAAGATTTATCCATTAGTTTTGGTTCTATCTTAGGCAGATAGTTATTAAGTAACTGTAAAGCATACTTAAGTTATTTTATTTTTTTTATTATGTTATGTTAATCACCATACATTACATCATTAGTTTTTGATGTAGTGTTCCATGATTCATTGTTTGTGTATAACATCCAGTACTCCATACAGTACGTGCCTTCTTTAATACTCATCACCAGACTAACCCATCCCCCCACCCCCTCCCCTCTAGAGCCCTCAGTTTGTTTCTCAGAGTCCATAGTTTCTCATGGTTCGTCTCCCCCTCTGATTTCCCCCCCTTCATTTTTCCCTTCCTGCTATCTTCTTCTTCTTCTTTTTTTTTTTTTTTAACATATAATGTATTATTTGTTTCAGAGGTACAGGTCTGTGATTCAACAGTCTTACACAATTCATAGCACTCACCAAAACACATACACTCCCCAATGTCTATCACCCATACCTCCCACCCCCCACTGCTCCAGCAACCCTCAGTTTGTTTCCTGAGATTAAGAAAACCTCATATCAGTGAGGGCATATGATACATGTCTTTCTCTGATTGACTTATTTTGCTTGGCATAATACCCTCCAGTTCCATCCACATCGTTGCAAGTAGCAAGATTTCATTCCTTTTGGTGGCTGCATAATATTCCATTGTATATATATACCACCTCTTCTTTATCCATTCATCTGTTGATGGACATCTTGGCTCTTTCCATAGTTAGGCTATTGTGGACATTGCTGCTATAAATATCAGGGTGCACGTGCCCCTTTGGATCCCTACATTTGTATCTTTGGGGTAAATACCCGGTAGTGCAATTGCTGGGTTATAGGGTAGCTCTATTTTCAACTTTTTGAGGAACCTCCATACAGTTTTCCAGAGTTACCGCACCAGCTTGCATTCCCACCAATAGTGTAGGAGGGTTCCCCTTTCTCCGCATCCTGGTCGACATCTGTCGTTTCCTGACTTGTTAATTTTAGCCATTCTGACTGGTGTGAGGTGGTATCTCATTGAGGTTTTGATTTGGATTTCCCTGATGCCGAGTGATGTTGAACACTTTTTCATGTGTCTGTTGGCCATTTGGATGTCTTCTTTGTAGAAATGTTTGTTCATGTCTTCTGCCCATTTCTTGATTGGATCATTTGTTCTTTGGGGGTTGAGTTTAATAAGTTCTTTATAGATTTTGGATATTAGACCTTTATCTGGTATGTCATTTGCAAATATCTTCTCCCATTCTGTGGGTTGTCTTTTGGTTTGGTTGACTGTTTCTTTTGTTGTGCAAAAGCTTTTTATCTTGATGAAGTCCCAATAGTTCATACTTAAGTTATTTTAAATAAGCATCTATTTACCATGTATTTGAATAATGTCGGCTTCAAGTAACAGAATTATTTACTCACATAAATATAAGTCTAGGGGCACCTGGGTGGCTCAGTGGGCTAAGTGTCTGCCTTTGGCTCAGGTCCTGATCTCAGGGTCCCAGGATCAAGCAGGTGGGGGTCCTGGCTCCCTGCTCAGTGGGAGGGTCTGCTTCTCCTTCTGCCCCTCCCCCAGCTCATACTCTCTCTCTCTCAAATAAATAAATAAAATCTTTTAAAAAATAAATAAAGATAGGTATAAATGGCAGACAAGGTTTAGGATCAGCAAAAATTCAATGACTTCAGCTTCATTTCTTTGTGGTCCATTGGTTGTTCATTACCTGTTTCCTTTTGGGCTTTACAACCATACACCATGGTGCTGAGAGGAAGGGAGAGAATTGTTTAAATAAACTCCAACAACAGTGAGAAAATATTCTTTCTAGAAGAACCCAGGAAGTCTTTTCTTGAGTCTCAGTGTTTTGGGATGAGTCACATGTCAATTTCTCAAGCAATGCCTGTGTAGAGGAAAATTCCAAGTCTAGGCATCCTTAAATAAAATACTTTAGCAAGACCCATGAGATTATCCTGAATACCTTAGGTTAATCCGAGCTTACCTGTGGAGGTGGGGGGGTCAGTCCCCCAAGCTGCGTATTACAAAGAGTGGGCAAAATTGAAATAGATGTACAGTTGTAAATCATAATGTCAGCTGCACAATATGTAAATCTTTTCTTGTGCACATTTTTGGAGGAAGCAAAGCATTTTATATCAATCATGTAAGCTATATTTTAGAAGATGACAAAAATGCTTAAGCTTGTCCTGCAAGCTGATATAACATTAGTTCTATTAAAATACTACATTTGCTTATATCAAGCCAAGGAACGTCACATTAGAGAACAAATGTGAAACATTCACCTATTTGAGAATTCTGTAGTATCTATGCTATTCACCTAGATAGCACTTAATGTTTTTGACAATTGGGATGTCATCTTTATGGTAATACATATAATTTTCTGCAGTGAGAGCAATATTCTGGCTGAGATATCCCTCTAGAGTCATTATTGAATGATGAGAAAAAAAAAGATTGCTTTGTAATAAGACTCATTGCCAATTCATTGGTTTCTCTTTTCCTCGAGTCATAATAAATGTGCCTAGAGATATTTATACATTGGGCCAAATTTTGCCTAGATTTCAGTTCTGGCATAAAGTTTGACTAAAGGCTTTTTCTATTTCATTGACTAACCTTATTTAGTGACCCAGGCCTTCTTTGCTTTGTGATTCAATGTCAAGGCATAGATTTCCCACTGGGTAAGATAACAAATCAAACAAAAGTAGACTTGAGACAGCGAGCTGGGTGAACAAACCTGTCTTCTCTTGCAGTACCTTCCAGAAGATTAACTACCTGCCTTATCTTTTCAGTCTGTCTACTCTCCTCTGGATTTTGGCCAGTTTGAGTCTTTTAATATTCTCTTTGTCATGGTGCTTTGGAACTGGTGACAAAAGCCCAGCTCTCTAAAGATCCTTGCAGTAATTGTGCACACATACATACACAGTAAATTTAGAGTGAGACTTTCTATAAGAATACATTTAAAGCAGCAGTCTTGGAGATCTTGGAGTTGCTCCAAGGGAATCATGGAAATGAAATGAGATCTTTCTCCTTGTGACTGTCAACATTTTCAGCATGGTCGCCTCACCTCCCTGTTACCATCTGTTCCTCACCTCATTGCCTGATTGTCTCATTTTCCATTTTGTCATTATTTCTTCCATATCTCAAATCTGAAAAAAGACAGACCATAAATCTAAGTGAATAACAATATTACCTTCTATGTTAGTGATTCATTCTGTCAATATTTACCGAGGACTTCTGTATGCAAGGCTCTAGGAAGGTATTTCAAAAGATACAGAAATGAGACCTAAAACTTCAAAAAGCTTTGCTAGGGAAGGCTTATTTCAGGCTTAAACATAAATGCCATGTGAAAGGAGTAGGTAAAGCACATGGCCACTCAAAGGAGAGAGAGTAAACGTGTAAATAGGGAGATAATGGTATCAAAATTGATCCTATATGTTCTAGGGTCAGTGTGTGGAGACAGCCTGTTGCCCCAAATATTTTTTTTCCATCTACTTTTTGATGCTTAACATCTGCTGTGCCACACAATGATTCTCTCTAATTACAGGTTTGATCTTTACTGAACTACTCATTAATGCTTAAATCATTTCTACCTCAGGGCAAACAATTGGGAGTTATTTAAGCCCACCTGTTTTATTCCTTCTCTCTGGCTATCAGCAAATAGAGGAAGCCTTGAAACTGTACTACTCTACTGTCACCCTCTCTGCCTTAGGAATATCTTCGTGGATACAATGGGAGAGTTGCTTCTTCCTTTATGCTCTCCATAGTATTCTACATGTTTCTCTATTATAGATTGTAGGGCATTTTACTGCAATTACCTACTTCTACATTTTTCTTCCTCATTAGATGGTGAGTCCTTAAGGACAGGGACTGGATCCTGAGCATGCCTGTTTTCTCAGCATTTTTATAGAGCCTGAAAAACAATAGGTACTCAGTAAATGTTGGTTGAATGAATGAATGAATGAATGAATGAATGAATGAATGAATGAATAAGCAAATTAATAAAGTAGCCTAACCAGGGCGCCTGGGTGGCTCAGTTGGTTAAGCAACTGCCTTCGGCTCAGGTCATGATCCTGGAGTCCCGGGATCGAGTCCCGCATCGGGCTCCCTGCTCGGCAGGGAGTCTGCTTCTCCCTCTGATCCTCCCCCTCTCATGCTCTCTGTCTCCCATTCTCTCTCTCAGATAAATAAATAAAAAATAAAAAATCTTAAAAAATAAATAAATAAAATAAAACAAAAATAAAGTAGCCTAACCTGTAGTCTATACTTATTGGAATCCATGACCTGGAACTTCATGATACAGAGATAAAATGAATAATGTTTTTCAACTGCTCCTTGCCAGTTCTATGGAGCCAGCAGGGCGGGGCTTTCCATTGCTGTCACTCTGAGGGGAGCCATAAGAAAAAAAGGAGCATCATCGTCCCATCTCCGCAGAACTCCTTCCAGTTTGAGAGCACACACTGTTTTCATTTTCCTTGCAAAGACAGTGTGCCACTCACTCAACACTCCCCACTACTGTTAACTTACTGATGCTCCAGAACCTTTTTGTCCTGAGACTTGCCTACACATAAATTTATTATGACAGAATCTCAAACATGCACAGAAGTGAAGAGAATATTACAATGAATCTCCATAAACCTATCACCTTATTTTAATAATTAGCAAGATTTTGCATAAATGATTCTCTTTCTGAAGGCTCATACCCCAAAAGTAGAGAGGTATAAGAGGGACTTCACATCATTCCAACTTTCCACTTGGCACAATTTCCTTGTGTTTTGGTGATAGTTTCAGGACCTTAATCTATTCAGAATTTTTTAAACTGGTATCTGGATACCTGTAATTTGTACAGATTCACCCCAAAATCCTGAGATCCTCAGTCTAACTTAGATTGAAATAGGCTCAGAACCATTCAAAGGTTCTCAGCCTTCCCAAGGGAAGAAATGTTTCCCAAGCGCTAAAGTGTTCGGAAAGCACATGGTGACTCTGAACTTTCAGTGCCATGATCGAATCAGGCAAGGTTTGTATAATCAGAATTTCAGTTTAAGACAAACTTGGGCAGAATTCCTAGCATTTCCTTATAGGGTATGGGTGTTTGGTTGTAGGATGTGACAGAGAAAATTTCTTTATATAGATCCAACATGTATTACTTAATAGTTACTGAGAGATCTCTTTAAAATAAACTAGTACCCCTAAAGTGGCTTCACCCAAGGACAGCAGGGAAAAGGATCAACTGTGGCCAGAGTGTCTTTACACTGTTTGGATGCAAGGTATACCAGTTCTTCTCTGCAACTCTCTGGGCTTGGCATCTTATTTTTATCTCACCAATATGTTATAAAGCTACGCTTCTTTTCTATTTATTATTCTAAATTCCAAGTCAACCTCTTACTAGATGAAATAAAAGTACTAAATAAGATTTAAAAATAATAAAACAATCTCTTGGAACTATAAAACACAGTAGTGAGAGAGAAAGAAAAAGATGGTAAATAGCATATATACTTATTTACCTAATGTGAAGATTCTGTTTATAACCAAGTAAAAAGGAAAAATGTCATACTTGGGGGGCACCTGGGTGGCTCAGTTGGTTAAGCGACTGCCTTCGGCTCAGGTCATGATCCTGGAGTCCCCGGGATCGAGTCCCGCATCGGGCTGCCTGCTCAGCAGGGGGTCTGCTTCTCCCTCTGCCCTCTTCCCTCTCATGCTCTCTGTCTCTCATTCTCTCTCTCTCAAATAAATAAATCTTAAAAAAAAAAAGAAAAGAAAAAAGAAAAATGTCATACTTGGTACAGAATAGGAAACAGAAAAACCAGTCATAGAAATACAATATGTTATATTTAATGCACTAAAACTTAAAATATAATCAGGAATAAATGATTTTTTATTTTAATTTTAAAAGAATTATATGAACTAGAAGGTGAAATCCTTCTATCACATACCGTAAAAACTTAGTCCCCCACAATTCTTGAAAAGGTGATCACTGATAAACATTTGATATGTATTCTTTCATACCTATTCTCTCTTATGTGTGTGGGTGCGCATGCACGCGCACCCCCCCACACACACACAAACATGCATACACACGGGTTTTGATTTGAAGTTTGTATATATTTGAGGGCTCTAAGAAAAAGAACACAAAATTATAGAAACAAAATTAGGTACAATGATAAAAATTCTTAGAATGAGGAAAGGAAATATAGCAAATTAAAAAAAAATTTTAACAAATACCACAAAATTATAAAATCCAGGAAAAAATGGTTTCATTAACGACCTGACACACCTCTGTAATACTTATTCCTACATATTATTGGGAGATAAACAAGCAACTTTTATTGTGAAGTGTAGTTGACACACAATGTTACATTAGTTTCTGGTGTAAAACCTAGTGATTCAACAAGTCTATTATGTTATGCTGTGCTCATCACAAGTGTGGCTACCATCTGTCACCATGCAGTGCTATTACAGTATCATTGACTATACTCCATATGCTTTACCTTCCAACCCTGTGACTTATTCATTCCATAACTGGAAGTGTGTCTCTCCCACTCCCTTTCACTCATTCTTCCCATACCCCTACCCCCACCCCCATAGTTATAGCCTCTTCACATTATGTTTTCTCTCAGTATGAAGTATACTCTTAATAGTCATGTATAATCCTGATGTTATTTAGAAGGAATTTTTAAATCCAGTGAGAAAACTTTCTTCATTTCTCTGAGGTGTTGCTAGGTTCTACCCCAGAGTACAGTTCAATAGTCAGAAATAGAAACCCTTCCAAATGAGATAAAAGATGAAAGTAACTTGCTGCTTAAAAACACAAAGGCAAATTTGTCATTAAACCAAATTGGATTAGAAGACTACACCTTCTTTCCTCATTTTTTTCCCTCAGTATTGGGAAACTTGGGAAGCTACACAGAGAGAATAAAGGTTACATGAAAGCCTCTCCTTTAGGGAAGGCTTGAAAGAAAACTTTCTTGACATTTTTCTCCCCCCCTTCCCGTATGTTGAGTTACTTCAGCGCTCTGAACTGGGACCATTGCCTAGGGATTCCCAGTCGTGGCTATGATCATGTTTGTCAGAGGTCTGTCTTATGTCACTCTCTTCAAAGAACTAGTGTATGAATTTATTCATCCATAGTATTGCTTTTAAAATTTTGTACATTAATTTAAGTTTATGCCTTTATTTTATTTCTGGTTTTGAGTGAAACACTTAATAAATTTCCTCTATACATTTTCTTTTTAAATATTATAAAAAGAGTTATAAAAATTTTCCTCTCGCTACATCTCCCTGTCCTTAAAATAAAAAAAAAATTTTCCTCTCAGCACACTCTGGTTGCATTTTTTAATTTTTATGTATACCGTTTTATTTCAGTTATATTCTAAATTGTCTATTTATATATTTCTTCACCTCTAAGTTTAGGGATTTTTTTTTTTTTTTAAGGTTAGATTTTTTTAGGTTCCCAATTTGCTCAGTATGTGTATGTGTGTGAGCATGCATATATGTAATTCTGATAATTGCTTTATTAAATTCTTATCAGAAAATGTGATTATCATAATTTCTGTTTGGGGAACTTGTCCATGTTTTCTTTGTAACCTGTGGTGTGAGTAACTTTTAAAAATATTGCTTGGACATTCTGGTAGGGAATTAGCGTTTGGCCTATGAATTATATTTTTTAGAGAAAAAAGTAATAGTTTTTATTTTCTATGTATTCAGTATTCCAGTTCTTGGCAAATAAAGATTTAGACTATGAGATGTGCATTAGGATGTGCCTTCTATTAATATAAAACAGCTGTGAGCCATTTAGTGTTTTGGGGTCTTGACTTGTACCTTATATAAAGACAATGATCTTGGAGATTTCAGTGCTAAGTTAATGGAGAAATTGCTCTACTCATAATACCCCTGCATGCTGGCAGAATAGGAATGGCATGGGAAAGACCATGGAGAATTCTGCAAAAATAATGCTTTGCTTTTCAGAAAGGTGTTAGATTCCAGAAGGGATAGGCCTCACAAGGAAGTAAGAGGATTTAGGCCAACAGTCTGCTCTCAAGGTATTTTTTGATGGAATTTTAATAAAGAGTCTTAAAAAATTATTTTCTCAAAATTCTGTAGCAAGAAAGGAATTCAAACATTTTATCTCCTGAAATTCTCTGCTCAAAGTATCTCAAAATTTTCACTATTAGGATTATATATATTTTTAGAAACTCCCAATTCTCTTACCTATAATATCCTCATATATTTTTTCTTTCTCACGACTACCTAAATGCCTTTTCTTTCTCGATTGTCAGGCCTTCTCTAGTTGTATAACATCCCTCTTCTATGTGTTGACTGCCAACTTCTCAAAAGACCACCAGAAAAACTTGATTAAACAAAGCCACACCTGTAGATGTACTGCAGTAAGGGAGAACAGAACTTGCCCAAAAGTTTATTAATGATATTTCAAAATGGAGACATTACAAGAGGGTATTTAAAAGTATTTGGGGGCACCTGGGTGGCTCAGTTTGTTAAGTGACTGCCTTCAGCTCAGGTCATGATCCCGGAATCCCGGGATGGAGTCCCATATCGGCCTCCCTGCTCAGCAGGGAGTTTGCTTCTCCCTCTGACCCTACCCGGTCTTGTGCTCTCTCTCTCACTCTCTCTGTCTCAAAAAATAAATAAATAAATAAACAAACAAACAAACAAACAAACAAACTCTTAAAAAAAAAGAAAAGGATTTGGGACCTGGGATATATCACTTTAAGATGGATCTGACAAGAAGGGGGAACTTCTTAGGACTAGACAAGATGACATAATATGACATAATAGTGTTGGATTAGTGGACAAAGCAAAGTGACAGTCTTGAATTAGTCTTGATGAGTAAGCTGTCTGGTCGGTTCACCATCTTAATTTCCAGAACAGTTACTGCAACTATGTTAATTTTTGCTCAGCCTCAGTATTGTTTAACCCAGGGATGGGGAATTAGGCTGGTTTGAGTTCACACTAGTCACTGTTTAAAATGCCCCCACCAACTTTCTTTCCATTATGGTTATTGCCTTTTTTCCCCTGCCAACCTCAAATCTACCTCACTTTCAAGATGTTTCAATTCCTCTTTCTAATCACAACCATTTATACCCTTTCCCCTCAGAAACACAAAAACAATTTAGGACAGAAAGAACTCTTATGACTGAGGGGACTATATCTCATCTCAGAAAGGAAGACTTCTTAATAGTCCTACAAAATCTGAAAATCATTCACTTTCCCTCTGACTGTACTTGTTACTCTGTTAGTCTTTTCTCATCCTTTTCCCCCTCCTTCCCTGCTTCCACTCACTGTTCAATTCTCTACACGTGAATTCCACTGTTCTCCATTCCACCTGTCCCAAACCACGCACAGAACAAATGAATGGAAGCCAGGCAAGAGGGGAGAGTAAAACATAGATAGAAAATAGAATCATGAATAGTAAGCACTCCTGGAAGATTTTCTAAAGAATGGTTTTTTTCATGATGGATTCCCCTTTCCCAGTTTTCTATCTTGGTTTTTCTTGCAGATGATATATGAAAGTAATTAGGAAGACTTACTTGTTATAGAAGGAAAAGAAAAAACCAAAATATAAACTAATCCCCGAAAGAGCAGCATGGAGACTGTACTGAAACAGATTGCAATATTATTGTCGTGGTGTTATTTATACTTTTTCCAGGAAGGTGTGGAGGGAGAGCAGTAAAGCAGAAAGATCTTGCTTTATCCTTATTTCTTATATCCTCCTCCCCACTCCCATTTTTAAAATATTGAAAACTTTCAAACCTATAGAAAAATTGAAAGAATGATGGGACGAGCACCTATATGCCCCTCCCTTACATTCAACAATTTAAACACTTTTATAGAATACCTAGCAATAACCCTAATAGTAGTTAGCCCTAAATACCTCCACATGTATTTCCTAAGAATAATCACATCTTCCTACGTAGCCACAATACACCTCTCACCATTGTCATTATGTTGATGATTGGTGGGGGTTAGCACAGAATTAGACTCATTTCTCTATTGCACATGTAAGATACTCTACTAAAAAAGGGCTTGGTTCTTTACATTTAATTTAAAAATATTATGGGAATTTCAAATTTCTTCACTCAAAGAGTGTTTTGGAATGATCTTGTCTCTGGAAATAGGTTTGAGAATATTTTCCAGGTGATTTTAATACTCATATCTAGTTTTGAAAAGTGAAAGCCATTTTTTACTGTCCATTCTTTTATCTTTTTTCCGCTTTATTGAGGTATGATTGGCAAATAAAAATATATAAGGTGTACAGTGTGATGATTTGATATACATAGACATTGTGAAATAATTACCACCATCAAGCTAAAAAGTTTCTGCATAGCAAAGGAAAAAATCAAGAAAATTAAAAAGCAGCTAGTGGAATGGAAGAAAATATTTCACAATGAATTATTTTTCTAGTTGTAATTCTCAGATGGCTCCAGGGTCAAAGCATCCTGAGCAGAAACCCTCCTCTCCCCCAGGCTCAGAGATTACTAATGGGATGACTGTACATAAAAAAAAGAGGTTGAAAGATCCCTAGAGGATGCTAATAGTGAGAAGATGAGAAGGAACTTACCAAGGCTACTGGGTAGCCATTTTTAGTGAAGTATAGGGACACCAAGAAATACTTCCCAGGATGCAAGTGAATAAAATATATAAGGGGAGAGAACAAAAAGCAGTATCAAATTGTTGAAAGGTCAAGTAAAATGTGAGCTGAGAATTGACTTTGGCATACTGGAGTTTTCAGTGACCTTGACGTGAAAGATTATAGTTGAGTGGTGGAAGTCAAAACTGGAATGGCTTTGGTTTCAAAGGAAATAGTAGGGAAGATACTAGAGACCAGGTGTGTGAGCAACTCTTTTGAGGAGATATTTTATAAAGGGAGAAGAGATCTAGAACAGTGACTAGACTACAAGGGGGCATGTGTCAAGAGAAAGAGCTGCTAGGTGGGAGAAACCATATTTATATGCTGATGGGAATGATTAGGAGAAAAGGAAAATTGATGATATAAGGGAAAAAAGCCAGTTACTGGAGGAATTTCCTTGACTAGGTTAGAGAGCTTGGATCTAGGACACGTTGGACATAAGATAATTCTTATATATACATTTTTTTCAAGTAATTTGTACTGCAGTCTGGATGTATGTTCAAATTTATCTATCTTCCCAGCCATGAATTTAATTTTCTAAAATGGAAAAGTGCATTCTAATTAGTTTATCCATAAGAACAGGAAGGAAGCAGAGTACATGGATTCTTCTTATTCTTTATATATTCTCATTAGATTGAAAGCAAAGTCATTAGTTGAGGGTGAGCATTAAGAGAGGTGTAAAATGTTTGTGAAAGAAGGTATGAACTCATCTCTTAAGAAGGTGAATTGGATAAATATAGTGGGAAGGGAATAGAGATATGCTGTGGTTTGGAGTCTGGACAGCATTTTTATCTATGACGTCTGTCCAGAAAGAGTAATGCTCTGGGTAAAGAAGGCAGAAAGTGCAGCAATATGGGAAAATTGGTGAGAATAATTTCGTTTTTGCAGAAAGGAGGAGTGGGGTTGGGATGATCTGAAGGGAAAATAGGTACACTTAGTACTCCCATTTTATTCTGCGATCTTGGAGAATCGTCAAAAATTCAGGATATAAGTTTTGTGAGAAGAATGAAGAGTGGAACTGGTGACTTGTGTTAGAGAATGTCAGAGGGACCTTACTTATTTTCACCCTTTGGATGCTGTGTCTGGAGATGAACTCTCTGGTTAGGGTCCTTAGGTTCTTTGCGTGTACTTCCAGCTCTGTAATGGGTAAATCTGGAATCTTTACATCTGGGGATTGGATCCTACTTTCTTGTGCTCTAATAGGACTGAATAAAGATTTGCTAATCTTATGATTAAAGGTGTATAAATCTAATAAAATTTCTATAACTTCAACATAAATATGAGGTCAAATTAATGTGGAAAACAAGTTAAATCTCTGTGATCATGTAAACTATTCAACATAGACACTATTTCTCCTGAATTTGGTATATATTTCCCCAGTGAATTTGATACCCTTTCCATTTTGTCCTGCCAAGTGAAAGTTCACATTCTATTATCTGTCCAGTTGTGTGTATATCAAAATGGTTCAGGATGGTGTCTTGCATATTTGAAGATCAAAAATTGAGTAATGAGCTGATTTTCAGACTGAAAATGTATATAAGGTTTGTTATCAAATTTGGCAAATGGAAACCTTAACCTCTTAAGGATGGACATGATAGTCTTGGCCCAAAGCAAAGCTGACCCAAAGACAATTCTTTTTAAAGCTACACTAAGAATTTTTTTCTACAGAAACCTTTGTTAAATAACCTACATTAATTAGGGTAGACTTGGTTGTGCGAACAGATTTCACCATTTCAGTGATTTTACACAATAGAAATTTGTTTCTTGCTCACTCACTGGTACTGGGAGGAAGTTCAAATTGGGTTTGTTCTATTTCAGATGATCATTCAGAGACCCATACATTTTTCCGTAGTGTGTTTCTGTTACCATTAGGGTCTTATAATCATGGATATCCCACTGGAAGAAATGAGAAAAGCCTGGAGGAGCTTGCAAGAAGTTTTATGTCCCAGGTACATTACAGTCACTTTTAATCATAATCTGAGTTGGCAAGAACTCAGGTACATGGTCATAACCTACAAAACATAACTCAGTAATGTTTAGGAAAAAGAGGAAGATGATTTTGGTGAACTGTTTAGTCTCTGCCATACCAATGAAGGAGAGAGTGAGGATTTTGTTTATCAAAAGGCACTTGTGAGAGTTTCTGAAGAGATTTCTGACTTTTAAAATACACATTTTTAACAGAGGTTAATTCTTAAAGCTTTAAGGAAGATAATGGGTAGTGTGGGAGGGTGGCTCTTGCTGGAAAATCTGTAGTTTGGCTCACTTCTACCTCTTGGAGTTAGTGGGAGAGGAGAGAATTATAGGATACCAAGGAATGAAGACCCAAACTGGCGACCCTGATGTCTCCAAATTGTTTTTTTTTAATTATTATTTGAGGTATAATTGACATGTAACAATGTATTAGTTTCCGATGGACAACATAATTCAGTATTTATATACATTATGAAATGGTCACTACAATAATGTCCATTTCCACATAGTTAAAAAAAAATTTTTCCTGTGACAAGAACTTTTAAGATCTGTTCTCTGAAGCAATTTTTAAACATGCCATACAGTGTACTAACTGTAGTCACCATGCTATACATTACATCCCTATGACCTATTTATTTTTTAACTTGAAATTTGTACTTTGGACCTCCCTTTACCCATTTTGCCCATCCCCATGCCCTGCCAACACACCAACCTTTTCTCTGTATCTGTGGGCTAATTTTGTTTTTGTTTTGTTTTCAGATTCCACATATAAGAGAGATATAGTATTTGTTACTCTCTGACATATTTCACTTCGTATAGTACAGTCAAGGCCCATCCATGTTGTCAAAAACAGTGATATTTCCTTCTTTTTATGGCTGAATAATATTCCATTGGATACATACAACGTATTTTCTTTACCCATTCCCAGAAGTGGAATTTCTAGATCACGTGATAGTTCTATTTTTAATTTTTGGAGGAACCTCCGTACCGTTTTCCATAGTGGCTGCACCAGCTTACATTCCTACCATTAGTGCACAGGGTTTCTTTACATCCCCATCAACACTTCTTATTTCTTGTCTTTTTGATTCTAGGCATCCTAACAGCTATGAGGTGACATCTCATTGTGGCTTTGATTTGCATTTTCCTGATAATTAGTGATATTGAGCATCTTTCCATGTGTCTGTTTGCCATCTGTATGTCTTTAGAAAAATGTCTGTTCAGATCTTCTGCCCATTTTTAATTTTTTAGATTTTGCTTTGTTTTGCTATTAAGGTATATGAATTCCTTATATATTTTGGATATTAACCCCTTATCATATATATATGGTTTTCAAATGTATTCTCTCATTCAACAGATTGCCTTTTTACATTGTTCATGGTTTTTTCTTTGCTGTGGTCCCACTTGTCTATTTTTGCTTTTACTGCCTTTTCATTTGGTGCCAAATCCAAAATATCATCACCAGTACTGACATCAGGAGCCTATTGCCTATGTTTTCTTCTAGTTTTACAATTGTAGCTCTTATGTTCAAGTCTGTAATCTATTTTGAGTTAATTTTTGTGCATGGTATAAGATAGTGGTCCAGCTTACTTTTCTTGCATATGGCTATCCAGTTTTCCCAACAGCATTTCTTGAAGAGACTGTCCTTTCCATGCTTTATATTATTGGATCCTTTGTTAGAAAGTAATTGACTATCTATGTGATGTTTAGTTCTGGGCTCTCTGTTCTGTTTCATTGATCTATGTGTCTGTTTTTGTGCCAATACTATAGTGGTTTGATTACTATAGCTCTGTAGTATAGTTTGAACCAGGGAGCATGATACCCCCAGCTTTGTTCTCCTTTCTAAAGATTGCTTTTGGCTGTGGCTGGGGGGGGGGGGTGTATTTTGTGGTTCCATATAAATTTTAGGATTATTTGTTCTATTTCTGTGAAAAGTGCCATTGGAATTTTGATAGGAACTGTATTGAGTCTATAGATTGCTTTGTGTAGCATGAATATTTTATTTTATTTTTTTTAAAGATTTTATTTATTTATTTGAGAGAGAGAGAATGAGAGACAGAGAGCACGAGAGGGAAGAGGGCAGAGGGAGAAGCAGACCCCCTGCCGAGCAGGGAGCCCAATGCGGGACTCGATCCCGGGACTCCAGGATCATGACCCGAGCCGAAGGCAGTCGCTTAACCAACTGAGCCACCCAGGCGCCCGCATGAATATTTTAATAATATTAATACTTCCAATCTATGAGCATGGAATATCTTTCCATTTCTGTTTTCTTTTTCTCTCAGTGTCTTACAGTTTTTAGTGTACAGAGCTTTCATCATTTTGGGTAAATTTATTCCTAGGTATTTTATCCTTTTTTGATACAATTGTAAATGGGATTAAACAAATTTATCTGATAGTTCATTATTAGTGTATGGAAACACAATGGATTTTTGTATATTGATTTTTGTATCCTGCAACTTTACTGGATTTGTAGATTAATTCTAACAGCTTTTTGGTGCAGTTCTTAGGGTTTTCTATATATATAATAACAATCTATAAATAGTGACAGTTTCTTCCATTCTGATTTAGATGCCTTGTATTTATTTTTCTTGACTAATTGCTCTGGCTAAAACTTCTAATACTATATTGAAAAAAATGGAGCAAGGGTGGCCATCCTTGTCTTGTTCCTGATCTTAGATGAAAAGCTTTTAGCTTTTCACCACTGAGTATGATGTTACCTGTGGGCTCTTCATATATGGCCTTTATTATGCTGATACATGTTTCCTTTATGTCCACTTTATTGAGAGTTTTTGTTATAAATGGGTGTTGAATTTTATCCAGTATTTTTTCTGTACCTGTTGAAATGATCATATGAGTTTAATCCTTCATTTGGTTAATGTCATATTATTAGATTGGCAAATGTTAAACCAATTTTGCAACCCTACTTGATCATAATGTATGATCCTGTTAATGTATTGTTGAATTCAGTTTGATAATATTTTTTGAGGACTTTTACACCTATGTTTATCAGGGATATTGACCTGTAATTTTCTTTTCTTGTGGCATCCTTGTATGGTTTCAGTGTCAGGGTAATACTGGTATTTTAAAATGAGTTTGGAAGTTCTCCCTCCTGTTTTTTAGAAAAGTTTGAGAAGGACTGGCAGTAATTATTCTTTAAATGTTTAGTAGAATTCACTAGTGAAGGTTTCTGGTCCTGACTTTTATTTGTTGAGAATTTTTGATTATTGATTCCATCTCCTTGCTAGTAATTGATGTGTTTAGATTTTCTACTCATAATTCAGTCTTGGTAGGCTGTATGTTGTTAGGAATATATCAATTTCTTTTAGGTTGTCCAATTATTGACATATAATTGTTCCTAATAGTCTACTATGAGTAGGTCTGCCTTTTCATTTCTGATTTATTATGCAGTGCCCTTCTTTGCCTCTTATTAAGTATGTGTGTGTGTTTGTGTATAAAGTATGTATAGGAACCCTGGCTTTCTCTTGATTTCCATATGCATGAAATACATTTTTCCATCCCTTGACTTTGTGTGGGTGGGTGTGTGTCCTTAAATCTGAAGTGAGGGGCACCTGCGTGGCTCAGTCATTAATTGCCTGCCTTCGGCTCAGGTCATGATCCCAGGGTCCTGGGATCGAGCCCTGCAATGGGCTCCCTGCTCGTCGGGAGGTGTGCTTCTCCCACTCCCTCTCCCCCTGCTTGTGTTCCCTCTCTGTCAAATAAATAAAATCTTTTAAAAAAAAATCTGAAGTGAGTCTCTTCTAAGCAGCCTATAAATGGGTCTTTTAAAAAAAATCCAGGGGTGCCTGGGTGGCACAGTCAGTTGATATCGGACTCTTGGTTTTGGCTCAGGTCATGATCTTGGGGTCGTGAGCTAAAGCCCTGCATTGGCTCCATGCTCAGTGCAGACTCTGCTTGGACTCTCTCTCCCCTCTCCTTTTGCCCCTCCCCCCCGACTCTTGCTCGCTCCCTTTCTTTCTTTAAAATATTTTAAAAAATCCATTAAGCTACTCTGTCTTTTGATGGAGAATTTAATCCATTTACATTTAAAGTACTGGTAGGCAATGTCCTTACTGACATTTTATTTTCTGTATGTTTTGTAATTCCTTTGTTCCTTTCTTCTCTTGTTCCCTTCCTTTGTGATTTTATGATTTTCTTTAGTGGTACACTTTGTTTCTTTTCTCTTTATCTTTGGTGTATCTACATAGGTTTTTGCTTTGTGGTTACCATGAGGCTTATATATAACAACTTATAAGTCTGTTTTAAGTTGATAACAACTTAAGTTTAAACACATTCTAATGCCCTACATTTTTACTTTTCCCTCCCCAGTTTCTATGGTTTTAATGTCATATTTTACATCATTTTACATTTTTATCTTTTGTATTCCTTAACTGATTAATAATAAAAGTAACTATAGCTACCATATTGTCTTGTAACCCTCATACTAGCTTTATAAGTGATTAATCTACCACTTTTTCTATTATTATTCTGGATTTTATCTTATGTTTTTTATTTAAGTAATCTCTACACCAAACATGGGGCTCAAATTCATGACTCCGAGATTGAGTTGCATATTCTTCCTACTGAGCCAGGCAGGCATTCCTGGATTTCACTGTATATTTACCTTTACCCATGGGATTTGTACTTTCACATTTTCCCATTACTAATGGGTGCCCTTTTATTTCAGCTTGAATAAGTCCCTTTAACACTTTTTGTAAGTCTGGTTTAGTCTTGATGAACTCCTTTAGCTGCTGCTTGACTGGAAAACTCTCTCCCCTTCAATTCTGTATGACAACTTTGCCAAGTAGAGGATTCTTGATTGAAGGATTTTTTTTTTTTCAACACTTTGCAGGCCAGAGGGAATGAGATGATATATTCAAAGTTTCTGCTGAAAAATCTGATGGTCTTATGGAGTTACTTGTATGCAATAAGTTGCTTTTTCTTGCTGCCTGTAAGATTTTCTTTTCATCTTTAACTTTGACATTTTATGTGTCTTGGTGAGGGTCTCTTTGGATTCATCTTCTTTGGAACTCTGAGATTCCTGGATCTGGAATTCTGTTTTGTTCCACGTGTTAGGAAATTTTCAGTCACTGATTCTTCAAATAAGTTTTCTGCCCATCTCTCTCTTCTCCTTCTGGGACCCCTATAACATGAATATCAGTCCATCAGATGTTGTCCCATAAGTCCCTTAAACAAGTTTTCCTTTTTTTTTTTTTTTTTAATTCTTTGTTCTTTTTCCTGTTCTGATTGGATGAGTTCCATGACCTTGGCTTTGATTTCATTGTTTCTTCTGCTTTACCTAGTTAGCTGTTGAAACCCTCAAGTTTTTCAGCTCACTTATTGGATTCTTAAGCTCTGTGACTTCTGCCATTATATTTTTTCTTTGTTGAATCCTTAGTTGTTCATGCATTCTCCTGAGTTCAGTGAGCATCTTTATGACTGTTATTTTGAATTTTTAACAGTTAAATCATATCTCTTTCATCAAGGACTTTTTATGAGGTTTTTATCTTGTTTTTTCATTTGGGACATATTCCTGTTTCTTCATATTCATGACTCTGTTGGTCTCTATGCATTAGCTGCCATCCCTCCCAGTCTTGAAGGAGAGACCTGTTTAGGAGATGAACCTTACCCTCCTACCCTTCTCTAGCTCTTGGTTGTCTCTCAAACCTTTGTGATTGTCTAAGCAACCTATTTTATTTCTGGTGGTTCCCTGTATTTGAAGGTATGCCAAGACCTGTCATGGCTCCTGGGGTGGGGTTGGGGGAATCTTAGCACCTAGACTCAGGCTCTTTGGAAGCCAAACCCTTAGGCAGCAGCTTTTGAAGTATGCAAATGTGTACAGTTCTGTGGGACCACAAGTATAATCTTGCTGGCCACAACAGCCAGACAATGTAGAAGTGTCCCCTGGGTGTCAGTCATAAAAAAAAATGGAGCAGCAGACAAGCATATAATTTCCTTTCTGAGAGTTGCTGGAACCCTGGAGTGAGGCAGAGGGAGAGTGCAAAGATGGTGTGCACTGACCTCTATCCTTGGCATTCCTACCTCTTTAGGCCCCTAGCTCTGTACCAGACCCTATGTGTGCCCCTCTGGCCAAAGCTCCAGGACAAGCAAATAGGCCTCTTTAACAAAAGAATGTGGTGTGTTTCAGTCTGCTACCTGTGTTGTGTCCTGGGGGTGTAGCCAGACAAGAACTCTCTTTCAGATTGTTACCACAGCTGGGTGATCAAGAAGTGTCTCCTGGGCAGCAGCCACAAAAAAAACCCAAAAACAACAAGGCACCAGACATGCATATATAGGCTTCTGGTACTTTGGAACATGGCCAAAAGTACAAAGATAATGCCTGCCTTCTGAGGTCTCTGAAAAGGATCAGTCAGCCCTGAGATGTGTGTTTAATCTGAAGATAAGCTAACAGGCCTTTTTCACAGAAAGACGGGCTCTTGGGTCTGTTGCCTCTTGCTGTGTCCTGGGGATGGTAGCTGGGGAAGAGTTCTTTCCCCATTGGTTAATAATAGGTGATTGATGCACTTAGGAAAGTATATACTGTATATACTGGACAACACAGTGATTAAGTTGGCCTAGAGTTGCATTTTTGAGGACGTAATTTATAAGCTGAGTTGTTTGACAAGTATTAACTCTGCTGGTGATGTGTTAGATGGCTAGAGAATATGAAATCAAAGAGCTTTTATCTTCTGAAGATTTACAATTTTGAATTAATAGGAATCATACAGGTAGTGAGTGAGGTGGCAAGGAGGATAACCCGTTTGCTGAACTGTTAAAATATCAAATTCTTCATCAGGTGGTAAATAGCAGTTATTCCCAGAACTGCTCTATTTGCTCTACCCTGCCTGCCCTCAGTATCACCTCCAAACCCCTCTTCTGTGGGCCCCAGAATTTACTGTTTTCTAGCAACTAAAGGGTCAGTGCCCTTAAGCACTCTCTCTCAGTATTTTACATATAATCCCAGCGGATGCAGTTTGCCTAGAGACAAAAGAAGTTACAAACCTTAAAATAGTAATGAGTATTCAGTAAACTGAAGTTAAAGGCCAGAGCATAAAATACAAGTTGGGGAATAGAGAGAAATGGAATTGATAAGGGTTCAACAAGATTTTAAGCCAATCTACTTTTAAAAACAATACTTTTGATTATACATAACCTTAGTACATAAGTACTCACTGATATTTGTTGAATGAGCTACTATAATGCTAATTAATTATTAGTAACAGCTGCTGTTAATATACATATGGTTTTTTTTTACTCTTTGCATTCCTGGCCACTAAGGAAGTTTGCATCCACATTTGCAAGAATAAATATAGACTTGTATGAAGGAATTTACCTCCTTTCCTCTGCAGTTACAGGATCTATTATGTGATTACCCCACTTTCCAATTGGTGATTTCAGTATTTACAGATGTAAACACTGAAAATCCTTGGGGGGCGGAAATCAAACTTGGTCAACGAGGACTGACTTTTTTTCATTTCACTCGGAACATTTTACCAAATAGTGACTGAATACTGATAGTTTTATTCATCAATGTGAACAGGCAGGCAAGAGATAGCTCAGAAGTTTTGATTTAAAAGGGCTAATAAGAAAGGTTTAATTGTATGGAAGTATTAATGGAATTGGTTCTCCTTTAATTCCTTGCTTAAAAAAAAAAGATAAAATATTCCTTATTAATGGAGGTACAGGTTAAAGGATAAATACCCAAAACAGTACCTGAGGAAATCACTGTTTTATTTTTACATCACAGTGTACTGTTCTTCTTAACCAGGAGTCACTGCATTGTATATACTGTCAATTGCAGTATAATTCCCATCACTATGTTTTTTCATGTTCTCACTTAAGAGTAAATGACATTACTAAATTATTTTCATCAAACATTAATTTTCATATTCCCAAAGGTCTGCAATTTTTTGGCATTAAACAATAGGGTATTACAATTAAACACAAAATCAGTTGCTATTTAATACTATGTAATATTTTAAAACTCTTTAATAATGTGGATCATTTCATTTGAAACAAGCTTTGCCCTTCTGAAGACTCCTCCTCTCCACCCCTTCTGCAATGGGTGGTGGGGGCCTCCCAATGCCAGCAGCTGAGGGAGCTCCATGCCATCATTCCTCTTCTCTCTGAACAGGCAAGCGCTCTGGAGGAAGAACAGATTCCAATTTCTGCCAGCGCTCTGGAGGCCACAGGATGTGTGTAGCATGGGCATGTAGAAGTCCTAGAGAAACCTAAACCCATGAGAGACACACAGAAAGCAAGAAATTATTTTATCAGAATTATCATTAATATCTTAAAGACAGAATTTGATCCAGGTCTGAAATTCCTTGGAAAGATGGTGATTAAAAATAGTAAACATTTATATGGCACATTTCTAGGTGCTTTATATACCTAAACGCCTTTAATTCCTCACAACCATTTGAGGTACGTATTACGCCCCATTTGCATAGGAGAAAACTAAAGTCGGGTTGGTTAAAGAACTTGCCAAAAGTCCTACAGCAACCAGTTGGTGGAGGCTGGCTTCAGGGCTGAGCTGTCCAACCCCAGAGTCTGCAACCTTAACCCCCATCCTCAGTTTGTAAATACCCAGGGAGCATAAGTCTGGTTTTCATTCTCGGAATTTCCTATGGAGTTACTAGTATTTTAGAGAAACTTTACTTTGTGGATAAGTCAGAGACATGAGGAAAGTATTGTCCCACCGACTGAATGAGCAGCAACAGTTTGATGTGAGACTAAGGCCTTCCTTGGAAACTATATGGAGCAACAGGGAACTGGTGATCACAGAGGGAGGTGGAAAACTAAGGGAAAGCCAGCAATGGGGGATAGGAAGCAATGAAAAAGAATCAAGTGTAAAGATGACAGGTGGCGAAGAACCCCCCTCAGCAGATATGTGCCCATTTAGGAGAAGGAAACTAGAGGGAAGCACTAAGGCTGAGCCCTGAAAAGGAAGGAGCCCTTAAAGACATTTTAGGGCTCCCTAGGGCCATCAGCTGCAGTGAGCAGAAGAATGCCAGCAAACCTGTTTAAAATGCAGATCAAGGAAGGCCCTATTCTCAGATTACCCTTCAAATGAGGCAGGATCTGGAAATCTGTGTCTTTTGTGGTTGATGCTATTGTTGTTACTATTAGGTAATATGTTAACAGTATTTAAAAACTTACAAAGTACAGTTACTTAACCAGATACTATGGGTCCACTTTTTATTTTCAAATGTTTTTCCTATAAATTGGAGCTCCACAGAGATTAACAGATGAGTGCTTTCATTGAAGTTCTATTTACTAGCATATGCATGCAAGAAATCACATTGCACAGAGAGTTAAAGAATTGGATGTCAAGTGAGGGACTCTAAAAAGATAACTAGAAACACATTTTTTTTTTTTGAAAAACAAACACACTTCACAACAACTTGGAATACAAATAAAATAAGCCCAAAGGCTATCAAGAAGCCCAGGGGCCCAATAAAGAATATTACTTTGAAAATCAAACCTACAGAAAATTTGAAAATGTGGTGGGGAAAAAAAAAAAGAGCAAGCTCTATTCATCCAAATTCACTAGTTATTTTTATTTTGTTACTTCCTCCTTGGATGCCTTTCTGTATATATATACTTTTCTAATGAACCATTGGAAATTTGCTCACATTCCGAATTTACCCCTAATATTTCCACGTGTCTCCTCAAAACTAAGACTCTTTCCTACATAAACAAATACATTGTAAGTTATATATAGCCAATATTCAGAATTTTCCAATTGTCCCAATAATGTCTTTTATAGCTGTTTTTTAAATTCTTAATCAAGGATCAAAAATTGCATCATAATTGTCATTATTTTTGTTTAGGCCTGTTGCCTTATAAGATGGCCCACATTTATAATTGCTTGATTTTTCCCCTCCTGAAAAGATTCAAGTTAAATGTTCTTGGCAAGAACACAATGTACTTGATAATGCATTCTTCCTACTCTGTCATATCAGAAGGCACAAAATATCTGTGTGTCCCATTCTTGTGATGTGAAGTTTGATCACTTGGTTAAAGTGATATTGAACAGATTTCTCCTCTGTAAACAAATCATTTTCCTTTTATAATTAATAACGAATCTCTGGGATGATATTTTGAAATATGTAACTATCCCATGTCAACATTTCATCTAATCAGTTTACTGTCTCTCAAGGAAGCTGGTTTCTAAACCATCTAATGATTTTAACATCCATCAATGATCCTCCTTGAATCAGTTATTACATTGATGATTACAATAGTGAGTTTCCAAACTTATTATTCCTTTTATATTTACTAGCTGTCATTCTTCTCTAAAGTGATTCCCCTTCCAACCCCAAATGCCTCTTTTAATATCAAATATTTCTTCTTTATTTCACAATCTCTTATGAGTTCTTGGTTAAACTTGGACAGGTCTCCATCAGTCCTTGAGCACTTCCTTACTTTTTGGTACCAACTCGATGTTGCAGGCTTACTTGTACTTTATACCTGTTCAGCCTGAAATCAGACATCTCATTAAGGAGGGTTTTCCCTCACCTTCCCCCATTCCGTATTTCTCTCTCTCTTCTTCTAGACTTAGCACTCTGGCTCCCAACCACAAATTTACTGAGTAAACATCAAGGTTTCTTTGCAACTAGTTTAATCCTTAAAATACATCTCACTTAAGGGTATATTTATTGGAATTTGTCCTTTTCCTCCTCCACAGCGTAGCTGTATTAAGTACTGTTACGTTTGTTTCTATTTGTATTCAGTTTTAGTGGGCTTTTGTTATCCTTTTTGATTGTTATTTTTGAATTTATAAAGATTTCCATGGTTAAAAAGTTAAAATTATTCTTAAAACGTAAGGTAGGCAGAATGCCCCCTCTAACACACACTCCAAACATGTCCATATCCTAATCCCCAGAAGGTATGAATACACAATGCTACAGAGCAAAGAGGATTAAGGTTACAGATGGACTTAAGGTTGCTGATTAATCAGTGGATAGTAAGATAACGAGACTATCCTGTAACATTCCATGAACTGAAATGTAATCCTAAGAACCCATAAATGCAGATGAGCTAGGCAGAAGGGTTAGATTCAGACAGAGATGTTATACTGCTGGATTTTGAAGATGAGAAAAGGGCCATGAGCCAAGGGATGCAGGTGGCCTCTAGAAACTAGCAAGGACACGGATTATCCCCTAGAGCTTTCAAGAATAAATGAAGCCTTGCTGATACCTTGATTTTAGCCCAGTGAGATCTATATTTGGCTCATGACCTCCATTACTCTAAAATAAAGGTTGTTTTAAAGCCACTATATTTGTGGCAATTTATTATACTAGCAATGGGAAACTAATACAAAAAATATACACAAATTACATTCCCATCCACTACCACACCTCTAAATGATTAACTGTTTTCATCAGAATATTTTTCTTTTTTGGAAAAAGAAACCGAAATATACACTCTTATTTCCCTTTTTTCTCACATACCAAAGGTAGAATATTACACATTCCCTTTTGCACTTTGCTTTTATTCTCACCAGTATCTCCTAGAAACCATTTCCTAACAAACACTTCATAGAAAGGGAGCCTATGGTTTTTATAACTCCCCTCCCTTTAGTGATTCTGATTAACTTCATTGGAAGTCCAGGATCTGAATTTGCCACATAGCATCACACCCAGAAAAAGCAAACTTAGCCAATTTTAAAGAATCCTTTAAATATATTCTGGAACAGGCTAAGTAACCATTCCAACCATGTTAACTGCGAGGAGCCTAGGTCTAATGGTCTGTCATAGTGAAGTTTTTATCTGGGCTCAGTGGAGCTCTCAGTGGAGCTATAGGACAGCTGGTCTCCATCCTCTCAGTCACCCTTTTTTAGATTTGATAGCTGCTACTTGGTTGTTCCTCAAGCCTTTATTTGCTGTTCCAAGTTCTTTAACTTTTCTCATATGGTTGATTTTCCAGGACTCCTGCCAATATATTTGCTTATTTGCTTGGTGATTCAATTTTGTTTAATCAACCTTCATTTTACTAAAACCTAGGATTCTTTCATTCCAAACATTTATTAGGTACACTACGCACTTCCTGAAAAAGACAAAAAATCTCATAGATGTAGAGTATTAGTATTGTATGCAAAATTTAAGCATTTCTTTAAGAGACTAATAAACAGAGTGCCTATGTATTCTAGCAGTCTTGTCACAGATCTTTATTAGTATGTATTCAGACATGTGAAGAGCATAGTGAACACAGGACAGAGAAAATCCAGAAATAATCCAGAAGTAAAAGAACTTAAAAATTAAAAGCTATACCTCAGGTATAGCTTTGGTTTCCACACATACTGTATTAAGCAGGGTCCTCCAGAGAAACAGAACCAATAGGATATGTGTTTATATAGAGAAATAAATTTATTTAGAGGATTTAGGTCATGCAGTTATGGAGGCTTGGTGAGTTCAAAATCTATCTAATGTGGAAGACCAGAAGGCGGAAGACTCAGGAAACAGTTTCAGTTTAATTTCAAAGGCAGTCTGCTGGCAAATCGTTTATTGCTTGGGGTAGGGTAGCCTTTTGTTCTATGCAGGCCTGCAACTGATTGGATGAAGCCCACCCACCTATTGGAGAACAAAATGTTTTACTCAGAGTCCTCTAATCTAAATGTAAATCTCGGCCCAAAACACTATTAAACCTTCAAAGGGCTGGGCACCAGAGCCTATCTAAACTGACACATAAAATTAACCATCACACCCGACAAATATAATCCTCCTCCTTCTGCTTACTCAGGGTTACATTCCATGCTTACTGCACACCCAGGGCAGTGTTCTGAATGACTTAGGCATCCTAATGCATTTAATCCTCACAATAACTCTGTGATGCAGGTTCTATTATGATATCCATGGTGGAGGAAACCTAGGCATAGCACGAGATTTTTTTGAACCAAGACTGAAGTGTATGCCCTCTGGCTCTTGAGCCTCTTTTATCAGGATCCATCTTATTATTTATTTTCCAAATGAGACACTTTGACCATGAAAGGGGGCACTTTTTAAATTAAGTCAGGATAATAGTAAAATGGAGCTGTCCTGGACAAATCAAGATCAGGTCAACTTAATCATATTGCTGTCCCACATACCCTCCTGAAACACCTAGATTGATCAAAAGGAAATGACTGTTATGAGCTGTATTGTTTCTGCAAAACTCATATATTTAAGCCCTAATCCCCAGTACCTCAGAATAGGACTGTACTTGGAAATTGTTACCTCTTTAAATGTTCTAAATTAAAATGAGGCCATTAAGGTGGCCCTAATCCACTCAGGCTGGAATTTTGTTAGGACATTAACAAACAAAGAAACAAGAGGGGTGCATGCAGGGACACAGCAAAAAGTTGGCCATTTGTAAGCCAATGAGCGAAGCCCCAGAAGAAACAAAACTTGCTGACATTTGACCTTGGACTTCTAGTCTTTGGTACGGTGAGGAATTTTGTGTTGCTCAAGCTATGCAGTCTATGATATTTGGTTATGGCAGCCCCAGCAAACTAAGACAGACATGAATAAAAAGGAATACTGTGCTGGAAGCTAGTTCCCTAAGATGTGCCAATACTCATTCAAAATAGGGAAACAGAGAAACACGTTGAAGAAAAAAAAAGCATTTGTTATTAAAAAGAGAGATGCTTAAGCATGTATAGGCATACCTAGTTTTATTAAGCTTGGCAGCAACACTGTGCTGAGCAAGTCAATCAGCGCCATTTTCCAACAGCATTTGCTCATAGGGGTCCATGAAATAATGTAAGCATTATCAAAATGTGACAAACTTCTTTATTCTATTTGTTACAGTGATCTGTGATCTTTGATGTTACTACTGTAATTGCTTTGGGGCCCTACAAACTGCCTGTAGAAGATGGCAAACTTAATAAATAAACATTATGTGTGTTGTGACTGCTCTAGGGGCTGGCTGTTCTCCCATGTCTTTCCCTCTCTGCAGACCTCCCTATTCCCTGAAACATAGCAATATCAAAAGTAGGCCAATTAATAAAACAAAAATGGTCTCTAAGTGTTCAGGTAAAATTAAGAGTCACAGGTCTCTCACTGGGAATCCAAACTATAAATCTTTAAACTCAGTGAGGAAGCATGTCAAAAGCCAAGATAGGCCAAAAGCTAAGCCTCTTGCACCAAAAAGCCAAGTTGTGAATGAAAAAGAAAAGTCCAAAGAAATTTTAAAAAGCTACTCCCATGAACACACAAATGATAAGAAAGTGAAACAGCCTTACTGCTGATGTGGAGAAAGTTCTAGTGGTCTGGATAGAAGCTCAAACCAGCCACAGCATTCCGTTAAGCCACAGCCAGACCAAGGCCTTAACTTCCCTCAGTTCTATAAAGGTAGAAAGGTTCCTCGAGGAAGCTGCAGAAGAAAAGTATGATTTAGCAGAGGTTGGTTCATGAGGTTTAAGGAAAGAAGCCATCTCCCTAAGGAAAAAGAACAAGGTAAAGCAGCAAGTTATCCAGAAAATCTATCTGAGATCACTAATGAGGGTGGCTACCCTAATGAAAAGATTTTTAACGTAGATGAAACAGTCTTCTGTTGGAAGATGATGCCTAGAGAGAAGTCAGTGTCTGGCTTCAAAGAAAAGGCTCTCTTATTAGGGGATAATGCAGCTAATGACTTTAAATGGAAGCCAATGTTCATTTACCATTTCAAAAATCCTAGGGACCTTAAAGATTATGCTAAATTTATTCTGCCTGAGTTCTGTAAATGGAACAACAAATCCTGAATGACAGCATATTTATTTACAGTGTGGTTTACTGAATATTGTCAGCCTTCTATTGAGACCTACTGATTAGAAAAAGAGAGTCCTTTCAAAATATTAGTGCTTATTGACAATGCACCTGGTCATCCAAGAGCTCTGATGGAGATGTACAATGAGTTTAATGTTTTCCTGCATGCTAACACATCTATTCTGCAGCCTGTGCATCAAGGTCTCATTTTGACTTTCAAGGCTTCTTTAATAAATACATTTCTTAAGGCTATTGCTGCCACACATAGTGATATTACTGATGGATATGAGCAAAGTCAATTGAAAAGCTCCTGGAAAGGAGTCAACATTCTAGATGCCATTAAATACACTTACAATTCATGGAAAAGGGGTCAAAATATTAACATTCACAGAAATTTGGAAAAGGTTGATTCTAACCCTCATGGATGACTTTGAGCAGTTCAAGACTTCAATGGAGGAAGTCGCTAAAGATGTGGTGCAAACAGCAAGGAAACGAATTAGAAATGGAGCCTGTACAAATGACCGCATTGCTGCCATCTCAAGATAAAACTTTAATGGATGAGGAGTTGCTTGTCATTTTATGAATGAGCACAGAACATAGTTTCTTGAAATAGACTCCATCCCTGGTGGAGATGTTGTGAAGATTGTTAAAATGACAACAACAGGTTTAGATTACATAAGCTTAGTTCATAAAGCAGCAGCAGGGTTGGAGAGGATTGACTCCAAGCTTTGAAAATGCTATCAAATACCATCACATACTACAGAGAAATTGTTCATGAAAGGAAGAGTATATTGTTGTGACAACCTTCACTGTTGTCTTATTTTAAGTAACTGCAACAGCCATCCCAACCTTCAACAACTACCACCCAGCCATCAAGACTGAGGCAAGACCCTGTACCCACACAAAAAAATGACTTTTTGAAAGCTCAGGTGAGGATTCAATAAAAAATATCCTCTAAAAAAGGCTGAAGTATGTACACTGCAATAATGTTATATCTAAAAAAACAAACTTGAATTTTGTTTTTTCAGTGCATATATGTTATATTTACATTATACTGTATTCTATTAACATGCTTTATTATAATATTCACTGGATTGAGAGGATCATATGGTTCTTGTTCTTTCCTTTATTAATGTATTGTATCACATTGATTAATTTGTGGATGTTCAACCAACCTTGCAGCCCAGGAATAAATCACACTTGGTTGTGATGAATAATCCTTTTAATGTACTGTTGGATCCCACTGGCTAGTATTTTGGTGAGAATTTCTGCATCCATGTTCATCAGGGATATTGGTCTGTAGTTCTCCTTTTTGATTGGGTCTTCGTCTGATTTTGGGATCAAGGTAATGCTGGCCTCATAAAATGAGATTGGAAGTTATCCTTCCAATTCTATTTTTTGGAACAGTTTCAGAAGAATAGGCATTAATTCTTCTTTAAATGTTTGACAGAATTCCCCTGGGAAGCCATCTGGCCCTGGGCTCTTGTTTGTTGGGAGATTTTTGATTACTGCTTCAATTTCCTAAGTGGTTATATGATCCTCTCAATAGATGCAGAAAAAGCATTTGACAAAGTACAGCATCCTTTCTTGATCAAAACTCTTCAGAGGGTAGGGATAGAGGCTACATACCTCAATATCATAAAGCCATCTATGAAAAACCCACAGCGAATATCATTCTCAATGGGGAAAAACTGAGAGCTTTCCCCCTAAGGCCAGGAACACAGCAGGGATGTCCACTATCACCACGGCTATTCAACATAGTACTAGAAATCCTAACCTCAGCAATCAGACAACAGAAAGAAATAAAAGGCATCCAAATCGGCAAAGAAGAAATCAAACTCTCACTCTTTGCAGATGATATGATACTCTCTGTGGAAAACCCAAAAGACTCCACCCCAAAACTGCTAGAACTCATACAGGAATTCAGTAAAGTGGCAGGATATAAAATCAATGCACAGAAATCAGTTGCATTTATATACACCAACAAGTCAGATGAAAGAAAAATTAAGGAGTTGATCCCATTTACAACTGCACCCAAAAACATAAGATACCTAGGAATAAATCTAACCAAAGAGGCAAAGAATCTGTACTCAGAAAACTATAAAATACTCATGAAAGAAATTGAGGAAGACACAAAGAAATGGAAAAACGTTCCATGCTCATGGATCGGAAGGACAAATATTGTGAAGATGTCAATGCTACCTAGACCAATCTACACATTCAATGCAATCCCCATCAAAATACCATCTACTTTTTTCAAAGAAATGGAACAAATAATCCTAAAATTTGTATGGTACCAGAAAAGACCCCGCATAGCCAGAGGAATGTTGAAAAAGCAAAGCAAAGCTGGTGACATCACAATTCCAGACTTCCAGCTCTATTACAAAGCTGTCATCATCAAGACAGTATGGTACTGGCACAAAAACAGACACATAGATCAATGGAACAGAATAGAGAGCCCAGAAATGGACCCTCAACTCTATGGTCAACTCATCTTCCACAAAGCAGGAAAGAATGTCCACTGGAAAAGACAATCTCTTCAACAAATGGTGTTGGGAAAATTGGACAGCCACATGCAAAAGAATGAAGCTGGACCATTTCCTTACACCACACACAAAAATAGACTCAAAATGGATGAAAGACCTAAATGTGAGACAGGAGTCCATCAACATCCCAAAGGAGAACACAGGCAGCAACCTCTTCGACCTCAGCCGCAGCAACTTCTTCCTAGAAACATCGCCAAAGGCAAGGGAAGCAAGGACAAAAATGAACTATTGGAACGTCATCAAGATAAAAAGCTTTTGCACAGCAAATGAAATAGTCCATAAAACCAGAAGACAACTGACAGCATGGGAGAAGATATTTGCAAATGACATATCAGATAAAGGGCTAGTATCCAAAATCTATAAAGAACTTATCAAACTCAATGCCCAAAGAACAAATAATCCAATCCAGAAATGGGCAGAAGACATGAACAGACATTTCTGCAAAGAAGACATCCAAATGGCCAACAGACACATGAAAAAGTGCTCAATATCGCTCGGCATCAGGGAAATCCAAATCAAAACCTCAATGAGATACCATCTCACACCAGTCAGAATGGCTAAAATTAACAAGTCAGGAAAGGACAGATGTTGACCAGGATGTGGAGAAAGGGGAACCCTCCTACACTGTTGGTGGGAATGCAAGCTGGTGTAGCCATTCTGGAAAATGGTATGGAGGTTCCTCAAAGAGTTGAAAATAGAGCTACCGTATGACCCAGCAATTGCACTACTGGGTATTTACCCCAAAGATACAAATATAGTGATCCAAAGGGGTACATGCACCCTGATGTTTATAGCAGCAATGTCCACAATAGCCAAACTATGGAAAGAGCCAAGATGTCCATCGACAGATGAATGGATAAAGAAGATGTGGTATACATATACATGGAATATTATGCAGCCATCAGAAAAAAACCAAAATCTTGCCATTTGCAATGACGTGGATAGAACTAAAGGGCATTAAGCTAAGCGAAGTAAGTCAATCAGAGAAAGACATGTATCATATGATCTCACTGATATGAGGAATTCTTAATCTCAGGAAACAAACTGAGGGTTGCTGGAGTGGTGGGGGTGGGAGGGATGGGTGACAGACATTGGGGAGTGTATGTGCTATGGTGAGCACTGTGAATTGTGTAAGAATGATGAATCACAGACCTGTACCTCTGAAACAAATAATACATTATATGTTTAAAAAAAAAAAAAAAGGAAAGGAAAATGAAGGGGGGGAAATCGGAGGGGGAGATGAACCATGAGAGACTATGGACTCTGAGAAACAAACTGAGGGTTCTAGAGGGGAGGGGGTGGGGGAATGGGTTAGCCTGGTGATGGGTATTAAAAAGGGCACGTAATGAATGGAGCACTGGGTGTTATACGCAAACAATGAATCATGGAACACTACATCAAAAACTAATGATGTAATATATGGTGATTAACATAACAATAAAATAAAATTTAAAAAGTATTCACTGTATTGCAGTGATCTAGAATGAACCTATAATATCTCTAAGGTATGACCAAAATTTTTTTAATAGGTTAGATTACTTTGACCAACCGACCTAGTATTTTACTGGGACTTGACTCTTCCCTATGCTCTTTTGTGTCCCATTGTAACTGTGTCTCCTCTTCAATGCATTTGCAACATTTTTAGGCATAAGGAATCCACCTTTACAGTAAATTTTGGAACACAACAGAATCATATTAAATCATTATAATCCCTTAGCAAATCATTGTGTTTTTAGTGTCTGCTGAATGAGAAAATAGTTCCACATATATTAATGGGCCTCTTACAATAACTCTGTTGCCCACAGATTGGGAATCAATGATCTAGAATAATCTATTTTGATTGTGCACCCTAATAGCAAAAATACTGGTGAATTGACCTCGATATTTATGTATTTAAAAATTATATATATATAGTGGTATTAACATTCCATAAAACCAAACATTAGTAAAGCTCAAACTCTTATTTTTTCAGTTCAAGAGTTCTAATTTTCTTTTTGCATCCAGGGGATCATTATACACACCCTTTGCCTATTCCTGCTCCCCTCTGCTCTAGGAAACACCGAAATTACTAGCTGAAAATTGATCAGTGCTATTAGTCAACTAGTTTGTTTTATCCACACAATGCCAAGGAGGCACATGGACTAAATTTACAGTGAATTGCCTGTCTGATTGAATTGGCTCCACTGAGAAGTTATGTTGGCATGTGGTAGACACAGCCTTCATGAGCCCAGACTTTTCTTCAGGTGCCAGAGGCACAGATGTGTGTTACTATGGTTCCTTCCACCCCCTATTCAATAGCCTATAGTTTACAGAACACCCTTCCAATTCTTGGCTTCAGGACACCTTCTCTTGAAGGAAGAGCTTGCAAAGGTAAGGACAAGCAAAGTGCAAGAGTCCAAAGGTAGGATAGAGGGAAAAACACAGGAAAGAAGAAAGAAGATGATTGTAAATGGGAGCAAAGACTTTTTAAAAAAGACATTCAGAACTAGAGCCAGGGTCAGAAGAGGATCAGGATTAGAAATGAGAAGAAGCACAAAAGTTCATTTGATTAAAATATTTTCCAAAAAGAAAATAAAAACACTTTTTTTAATGCACTATTAGGAAATAAAATCTGTCTTTAATGAATTTACTGAGCAGTGTAAGGAGAAAAATTTCCACATAAACAAGGCAGCAGATGATATTTATTCTATAATATTAAATTACCTACAATTACTTTTGAAAGTCAAATCAAACTGGAACAATATTGGAACTGGGAAGAACACTGTTTAAAAGAAGGGCTGATTTGCCAGAGCTTAAAGAAGTCACTCAGCTTTCCACTCTGCCATCCAAAGCCCTTTTTACCCACATCTTTCCAAACTTACCTGCATGATATCTCGGTATGCAAGTTCTACTCTAAGGGCTTCTCCAACTGGGACCCTCCTGTAAAACCCACTTTAGTGGGTTTCCATAGAGTCTTTCTCAGCCACCCCAATTCTCATTGATTTGTTCCTTTGGTCTACCCAACATCAGGTTCTTAAAAAGAAATGAAAAAAAAAAAGGACCAAGGGCTTCTGGAGAATATGGCAGAATAGGAGGACCCTAAGCTCACTGCCTCCCATTGATGCAACTAGATAACACCCATATCAGTGTAACTTACCTAGTAAACAACCTGCAACTGGCAGAACAGACTCCACAGCTAAATGCAAAGAAGAGGCTACATCTAAGAGGATAGGAAGAGCAGAGACATGACTGGGAGCTAACTGGACTTGCAGGGACTGTCCACAGGAGGGAGGGACACCTTAGGCATTCTCCCCTGGAGAAAGGGAAGAAAGAGACCCTCACAGCAGGCACCCCAGGCATGGGAACCCTCATGGGGAAGATAAATTCCTGTAACATTTAGCTTTCAAAACAAGAAGGGTCAAATTTCATGGGTTCTTACAGTAAGTGGGGCTTAACACCTGGAACTTTCAAAATCAGTAGGCTCTGCTCTGGGAGAGTAGGGAAGGCTAGAGGAAATGGAGCCCATGCCTTTCAACAGATAGCACAACAAGGAGCCTGCAGAGACACAGCATAGGAGCAGCAGTTTGAAAAATGGCTGGGGTATAAAAAGAGAGAGATTAGTTCACTAATCTCAGAGCATGTGCTGGATGGGGAGAGATGGGAGATTTCTCAAAAAAAAAAAAAAAAGTGCCGGCAGGAGCCATTTCCCTCCCCCATCCCCCAGCCTAGACACACAGGCATCTGCAGGAACCAGTGCCAACACTTGCTACCTAGCTTGCTAACAGTGTGCTCACAAACCTCCATCCTCATGCTTCTGCTAATCCACCTCCTCCAATCCTGCCTGCCTCAGTTTGGGGCAGCTGTAGGTCCCCTCTAGCAGAATGCAAACTGTGAGAGAAGAGAACAAGAGAAGAAAGGAACAGAACAACAGAAACAACAATAAAGCAAGTAACAAAATGGCCATAAGTACATAACTATCAATAATTATTTTGAATGTAAATGGATCAAACACTCAAATCAAAAGAGGATGATGGAATAGATTTTAAAAAGTAAGATCCATCTATACATTGCCTACAGGAAACTCATTTCAGACCTAAAAACACGTGGAAATGCAAAGTGAAGGGATGGAAAAGCATTTATCATGCAAATGGAATAAAAAAAAAAAACTGGAGTAGCAATACTTAGACAAAATAGACTTTAAAACAAAGACTCTAGGGCGCCTGGGTGGCTCAGTCCTTAAGTGTCTGCCTTCGGCTCAGGTCGTGATCCCAGGGTCCTGGGATCTAGCCCCGCATCGGGCTCCCTACTCTGCGGGAAGCCTGCTTCTCCCTCTCCCCCTCCCCCTGCTTGTGTTCCCTCTCTCGCTGTGTCTCTCTCTGTCAAATAAATAAATAAAATTTTAAAAAAAAAGACTCTAGGAGACAAAGAACACTATGTAGTCATAAAGGGAGCAATCCAATAAGAAGTTGTAACAATTGTAAATATAGGACCCAAATACATAAAGTAGCTAGTAACAAACATAAAGACCTAATCAATAGTAATACAATAGTAGGGGACTTTAACACCCACTGACATCAAAAGACACATCATCCAAACAGAAAACCAACAAGGAAACAGTGGCTTTGAATAATACACTATACCAGATGGATCTAACAGATATATTCAGAGCATTCCATCCTGAAAGAGAATACACATTCTTTTCTTAAAAATGTTCCCTGTGCACTTTAATAGATCACATATTAGGCCACAAAACAAGTCTCAACAAATTAAAAAAGGCTGAAGTCATACCAGTACATCTTTTCTGACTACAATGCTATGAAACCAGAAATCAACCACAAGAAAAGACCTGGAAAAAGTACAAATACATGAAGGTTAAATAACATGCTACTAAACAGTGAAGGGGTCAACCAAGAAATCAAAGAGGAAATTAAAAAAATACATGGAGATAAGTGAAAATGAAAACACAATAGACCAAAGTCTTTGGATTGCAGCAAAAGCTGTTCTCAGAGGAAAGTTTCTACTAGCATAAGTCTGCCTACCTCATGAAGCAAGAAAAATCTCAAACAACCTAACCTTACACACAAAGGATCTAGAAAAAGAAGAATAAACAAAATCCCAAACCAGCAGAAGTAAGGAAATACTAAAGATTAAAACAGATATAAAACCAGGAGCTGGCTCTTTGAAAAGATCAGGAAAATTGACAGGCTTCACTCAGACTCATTAAAAGAAAAAACAGAAAGGACTCAAACAAAATTACAAATGAAAGGGGAGAAATAATGATTTATACCATAGAAATACAGAGGATTGTAAGAGATATTATGAAAAATTATATGCCAACAAATTGGACAACCTAGAAGAAATGGGTATATTCCTAGAAACATATAAACTCCAAAAACTGAAGCAGGAAAAACCAGAAAATTTGAATAGACTGATAACCAGTAATGAAATTGAATCGGTAATCAAAAA
Source organism: Mirounga leonina (assembly GCF_011800145.1). Taxonomy (NCBI): domain Eukaryota; kingdom Metazoa; phylum Chordata; class Mammalia; order Carnivora; family Phocidae; genus Mirounga; species Mirounga leonina. The sequence continues at coordinate 52,785,489 of NW_023270451.1, forward strand.
AACTCCCAAGAAACAAAAGTCCAGAATCAGACAGCTTCACAAGTGTATTCTAGCAACATTTAAAGAAGAATCAATACCTATTCTTCTTAAAGTATTCCAAACAATAGAAGAGGAAGGAAAGCTTCCATATTCATTCTATGAGGCCAGCATTCTCCCTGATACCAAAACTAGTTAAGGACAATACAAAAAAGGACAACTATAGGCCACTATCTCTGATGAGTATAAATGCAAATATCCTCAACAAAATACTAGCAAACCAAATCCAACATACATTAAAAAAAAAAAATCATTCACCACGAACAAGTGGAATTTATTTCTGGGATATAAGGACGGTTCAATATTTGCTAAATCAATATGATCACATCATGTCAACAAGAGAAAGGATAAAAACAATATGATCATTTCAGTAGATGCAGAAAAAGCATTTGACAAAGTACAAGATTGATTCATGATTAAAGCTCTCAATATAATAAAGGCCATATATGAAAAGCCCACAATGAACATCATACTCAATGGTGAAAAACTCAGAGCTTTTCCCCTAAGATCAGGAGTGAGATAAGGATGTCCACTCTCACCACTTTTATTCAACACAACACTGGTAAGTCCTAACCACAACAATCAGACAAGAAAAATAAATTAAAGGCATCCAAATTAGCAAGGAAGAAGTAAAACTCACTTTTTTGCAGATGACATAATACTATATGGAGAAAACACAAAAGACTCCACCAAAAAACTACTAGAACTGATAAATGAATTCAGTAAAGTTGCAGGATACAAAAATCAGTAACAGAAGTGAGTTGCATTCCTATACACTAATAATGAAGCAGCAGAAAGAGAATGAAAAAAAAAAACCCATTTACAACTGCATCAAAAATAATAAAATGCCTAGGAATAAGCTTAACCAAAGAGGTGAAAGACCTGTACTTTTAAACTATGAAACATTGATGGATTGACAGAATATTGTTAAAATGCCCATACTACCCAAAGCAATCTATAGATTTAATACAATCTCTATCAAAATACCAACAGCATTTTTCCAGAATTAGAACAAGTCTAAAATTTGTAAGGAACCACAAAAGACTTTGAATAGCCAAAGCAATCTTGAAAGAGAAAACCAAAACTGCAAGTATCACAATCCCAGATTTCAAGATAAACTACAAAGCTCTAGTAATCAAAACAGTATGGTATTGGCATAAAAGTAGACACAAAGATCAACAACAGAATAGAAAGCCCAGAAATAAACCCATGATTTAATCAATTAATCTTTTAATCTAATTTAGTCAATTTAATCTGTGGCAAAGAAGGCAAGAACATGCAATGGGAAAAAGACAATCTCTCCAGTAAATGGTGTTGAGAAAAGTGGCCAGCTACATGCAGAAGATTGAAACTCAACCCTTTTCTTACACCATATACAAAAACAGACTCAAAATGGATTAAAGGCCTAGAGAAAGACATGTATCATATGATCTCACTGATAAGAGGAATTTTTAATCTGAGGAAACAAACTGAGGATTGCTGGAGTGGTGGGGGGTGGGAGGGATGGGGTGGCTGGGTGATAGACATTGGGGAGGGTATGTGCTATGGTGAGAGCTGTGAATTGTGTAAGACTTTTGAATCACAGACCTGTACCTCTGAAACTAATACATTATATGTTTAAAAAAAAATAAAAAGAAGATAGTAGGAAGGGAAAAATGAAGGGGGGGAAATCGGAGGGGGAGATGAGCCATGAGAGACTATGGACTCTGAGAAACAAACTGAGGGTTCTAGAGGGGAGGGGGGTGGGGGGATGGGTTAGCCTGGTGATGGGTATTAAAGAGGGCACATTCTGCATGGAGCACTGGGTGTTATACACAAACAATGAATCATGGAACACTACATCAAAAACTAATGATGATTATGGTGATTAACATAACATAATAAAATTTAAAAAAATGGATTAAAGACCTAAATGTGAGACCTGAGACCATAGAAATCCTAAAGTGAGAATAGGCCCTAATTTCTTTGACATTGGCTGTAGCAACATTTTTCTAGATGTATCTCCTGAGGCAAGGGAAACAAAAGTGAAAATAAATTATTGGGACTACATGAAAATTAAAAGGCAACCTACTGAATAGGAGAAGATATTTACAAATGACATATCCCACAAAGGGTTAGTATCCAAAATATATAAAAAACTTATACAACTTAACACCCCAAAAACAAATAATCTAAGTTAAAAATGGGCAGAAGACATAGATATTTCTCCAAAGAACACATCCAGATGGCCAACAGACACATGAAAGGATGCTCATCATCACTTATCATCAGGGAAAAGCAAATCAAAACCACAATGAGCTAGCACTTCATACCTGTTGAAATGGCTAAAATCAGTAATACAAGAAACAACAGGTATTGGGGAGGATGTGGAGAAAAAAGAACTCTCATGCACTGTTGGTGGTAATGTAAATTGGTACAGCCATTGTGGAAAGTATGGAGGTGCCTTAATAAATCAGAAATAGAAATACCATATAATCCAAAAATTCCACTCCTGGGTATTTACCCCAAGAAAATGAAAACATTAATTTGCAAAGATATATGTACCTCTATATTATTGTAACTTCACAATAGCCTCTTTATGTTTTTGCTGCATAATTAATGTGCTTGATTATAGAAACTTCCCCAGACTATGCTGGGAGTGTTATGTTACATATGATATAGACATTGTATACAGACACTGTTTATAGACACTGATGTCACCTTTCCAACATCTGCAACGTCTAAATTCTGAAACACATTTGCCTTCCAAGGTTTGAGATAAAATATTAATATCTTTAAATATCTGCAAAGGTGAGTATCAAAGAGGATAAATGTAACCAGTTATGGATTTAGTCCTGGGCAAGATGGGCACTCTGCTAGATGCTGGAAATATACACAATAAAGATGACCCCTGTCCTCTAGGATCTCAAGATTTGGTGGGAAGGACAGATGTTTCAACAAACCATCGATGTACAACCTGACAAGGTAGACATACAAAGGAACCAAGTACCCTGAGCAGAGACTGTGGCCAACCCTTAGGAAGGCCCCACTGAGTGGGTGCATTTAGGTGGGCTCTAAAGGATACTGAAGATTGCCCTCTCCTGAAGGCAGATCTTCATTCATAATAAACCCTTGCCAGATTTTTATCTAGAACATTCTCCAAGTCCTCCTTGCCCTCCACTGATTTTTCAAAGTAAGACAATGTGATAGGTTTATACAACCCAGTATTTTGCAATGAAAAAGTAAAGCCATATGCTTTACAAAAGACTCAAAATGAGATTCTCTCTTTTAAAGTCCTCATTCTAGGACAAGTGCTTCCTTCATTACCAACAATTTTAACTTTAATCATTTCAAAGCAATTTTCCTGTTCAAGACTTAGCTTTAATCAGAATGCATTTTCAGGTCACTTCATGGCCTCTTCATGATTCTCTCTAGATAACTACAGAATCAAGCATAATCATTCTAGTTCCCCCAAGACACCTTCAGTAAGTAGTTAGTTCAACATTTTATGCAAAAATAGATACAAAACATGCCTCTAGGGGTATCTTCAGCTAATTTTCATGAATTAATTTCCCAGGATTAATGTTTATGCACCACTCTACCGCATAATCAAATCACCGGAGTTGAAGTGGTCTAACTCCTTATTTTGAAGCTTGATTAAGCAGGTGATGAAATACTTGAATATCATTTGGATAGTTAGCAACTCAGTATCCACAGTAATCCATAGTAGATGGATGACATTACTGATGTCTCATTGTTGACTCGTGTTCTCTTTAGTAGCTGATGTCCCACATGCTATTTTTATGTAGGGGATAAAACAGTTCATGTAAATACATGAGGGGAGAGGTGTGGAAGTCTTTGTTGTTGACACTATTTTTAACCATATTTAGACCAAGTGGACAGGCGGCTGCAGAAATAGACTAGTTTGCCCTGGGTAAGAGAATTCAGGACAACAAGGTAACCGGTTTCCATTGCCAGGCCTGTTGCTATGATGGATGCAGCCACTTCTCTGCCATGGTTACTTCTGTTCACTGGGTGGCTGGCATCCAGCTCTCCCTACTTCCCATCCCTCTTTTATTCCTTCTTTCAAAAAGAATGTGAGGAGCTTTACAAAATAAACAACCAGGAACAAAAGAAGGTAAATAGAAATGATAACTACAAGGGTGAAGACAGTTGCTGTGGAGAGCCCCACGCTTGGTTCTTGGCTATCTAAGAGCCAATGTGAAGAACAGAACATGCTAACTTACACAGTTCTTACAGGACCAGATGAAAGTTTTCCTCTGATTAAATTTGTGCAAGCTATTTCTCACATCAGATCTATGACAGCATACTCTAAGTATCATAATGGACTATGTTATTGCAGTAGGTTCCCCCAGAAAGTCACAACAGAATTTACCTTGCAGGCAATTGGGTGAATGTTGTTCTGCAAGAGACTAAGGCAGTGTAGTCATGTACGTAATGTAGGGATCTAACTTATTCCAATGATAGGAATTTACATTACCTAGAAGCCTGGATAGATAACATGCCTTTTAAATGATCTTTTCTAAATATTATGTCCTCAACTGTGCTTTTCTTCTACAGGATCTGTTCTGGGCTCAGCCAATTGGATGCCCACATGTGGGACTCTGAACACAGAGGGAGTGATGTAGAGACACAGAAACCATCAGAGTTACTGGCAGAGAGATGAATGCCAGGAAGTGTCCAGTGACACCAATTGCCAAACTCATCACCCTGTTCCCATGTGAACATAGGGATACCCTATGTTGCTGTCAAATTCCTCTGCCTGGTTTTCATCCCATCCATTTAGTGGATTAGTCAATATCCTTCCAGTAACACCTTTTCTGTTTAAATGAGTCAAGATGAAAAAAAAAGAAAGTCAGGATGGCTTTGTGATTTTTGTTCCAAGATAACTGGTTGATATGCTACCATGAAAATAGTAGTAAAAGAATGTTGATGAGGACATTTGGAATTAATTCTAATTACTAATTCCAAAGGTGAGGAAATCAAGGCTTAGAAATGTTGCCTACAGGTACCCAGTTAGTTAGGGCTGGGACGCAAATCCTAGCTCTGGCTCCTAGTTCAAAGCCCTTTTCAACATACCTGTCAGTGAAATGAGGTGTAGAGCCCTGGAAATTGTAAAGGTTGGCAAAGGGCCCTGCATCAGTGCTTTCTAAACCTGCTTTTACCCCAGGGAAAAGTGAGGCCTTTCATTTTCTGCAGACAAAAACAAACATTGCACATTAAGGTTTGTACACATCCATGCCACTCTGTTTGGGAACTGTTGCTGATATGTAGCAGCAGGGCATGTTACAAGCCACTGGGCTGTAAGGAACACTTGCTGGCAGGGACAAGAAAGCCGGTGCTGATTACAGCAATGTGGTTATGTCAATGTGCATAAAAGCTCTTGGAAAGCGAAGAAATGTGGAAAGACTCTAAAGTGTATTCTTTTTGCTCAATGCAACAGATATATAAAAGCCTACTACGTACAAAGTATAGGCATGGGATTCTAAATCTACCGAGATTGATGAGCCATAGACTCTGGCCTTACAGAGTTTATAACTTAGAGGGGAAGACAGTTGTCACAGTCTTGATCCATCGGATGTTTCTGGCACGGGGGATGGGGGGGCGGTGGGGGTGTTGCAGAAGATGAGTGTAATCTGGTAATACAGGCCAGTGAAGGATTAGGAAAGAGAAAGATTCTAAACTCTAACAGGGGTGCCACCTCTGATTGCAATCTAAGGAAAGAAAAGGCAAGAGTAGAGAGCAAAAGAACAGTCAGGAGATTTGTTGGCTTAGAGTGCTGATAAGAGAGATGATCATGTATAAGGGAAGAAGAAAGAAAGGATACTTTGAGAATGAAATCCAAATTTCATATAACAATGTACACAGCCCTTCATAAATGTGCTTTATTTCTTGGCACTCCTTAATGTGCACCTGGATCACTCTTACACCTCTTTGAAAAGGACTTGCTCTCTCACATCTCTGTACCTTTGCACATACTACTTTTTCTACCTTCTGAAAGGCATTCATCTGCTCTTTACATAAATCACTCCTCTTCATCTTTCCAGATGTAGCTTACATATCACTTCCTCCTGGATGTGGAAGGCTTCCACCTTCTCCTCCCAGTCTCAGCAACTGGTGCTTAGTTAATGACAACTAGTAATCATCATACTGTCCATTGATAGTCTATTTCGTTATTTCTCTTACAAGGAGTGAGCGTCTTGAAGTGGGTACTGTCTCATGTTCTAAATCCATGGCATGTAAGTACAAAGAAGCTCAAAAATGTTGATTAAAGAAGTGAAAGTAGACACAATATGCATTTAGGTTGGATGCAATTTGGCAACTGATTAGACATGGGGGCTGAGAAAAGAAGGAATTATGAAGATGACTGATTTCTCCCCTGCCTGGAAAGATGGTAATTCCTTTAACAGCAGAGGGATCATGGCAGAAGGAGAAGATTTGGGAAACAATGAGTTCAGTTTTGAATTATTCAATCTGAGATTGCTATTGAATGTCACAGACCATTCTCTGCAAGAGTTCCGGCAAGTGTGTGAAGTAGAACTTAGAGATCTAGGAATCATCTGGTGGCATTCATGGAAGTTAAGGTGCTCTCCTAGAGAAGAAGAAAGTAAGAGTGCTAAGGACAGACACCTAAGGGAACGCAGCATTTCAAAGATAATGCTAGAAAGCTATCAGCTATATGCAAGAATAAACTCCTTGAGCACTAACACATGCACCCCTAGACCAGCTCATGAGACTTCTGTGCAAGTAGAGTCATATTGCACAGCTGTAAAAAGGTGAGCATTGGCATTAGGCACAGCAGAACGTAACAAAAATTAGGGGAGGAAATAGCTACAGTTTTAAAGGTGATTTACAACTATTAGTTCTTCCTGAGCCCAGAGAACCTATAAAGATCCAGACAAAAACCTATTAAAATTTCTATATTCCAAATTGCTATTTGCTTGATTAAGTAATTCTACATCCTCTTTTCTTTACATTTATGTATATATGCCTGGGAAAAGGTTGATAACTTCAATAGTCGCCTAAGGAAAATATAACAGAAACAAATTTATTTTTTCCAGTACACAGTTACAAATTATCTAGAGATTACCCACTGCTATGGATTATACATGACTTGATTCCACTGACTCAGATAATTGAATGCTGACTCTAATTTGCAATTTTTTAATAAAACAAATTTGTTGTGTGATACATAGATTGATTTTGATAGTGCAATAGGCTGAGATCTACAATTAAAACTCCTGATGCTTTATAAATCCATGGATAATATTAAATTGTCAGGACTTCATCCTGAAGAGTAAGGAGGGCTTAGCCCTTATGGCCACACTGCTGGGTAGAAACACTTACTGCCCTATGGAGAGGAAGAGAGGTTTGGCTGATGATGAAGGTTCCACAGATTTGGCACTCTTGTCTTCATGCATGCTATGTGCCACCCTCCCACTGTTAGGAAACTGTCATCAATCATTTCCTCTAACAAACTGGAGAGGAATACGGTATGCACAAAGCACCAGGAGTAGACCCTACCCTGCCCTTGGATGAAGTCTCTTCATGAAAATTCCTGGCCATATTTAGCCCACTGCATTGAGTACTGACATTTGAAACTATAGTTTCAATTAGCTTTCCTTTTCCTTTGCTTTTTTTTTTCTCTGTTGGTTTTTCCATGTCTTCCATAACCTGAAAAGACAACTGCTTCATTACTTCAAAGAAATTTTAACTCAGTGGGATGAATGAGATTGATCAACCCAAATTTATTCTTCAGTCAGAAAGTCAAAAGAAATCCTAATTATCAGAAACCCTGATAATTCAGCATCAACAGCACACTGACCCTATTCCTGGAATACCATGATGTACATATGGTCCAAGGAAGAGGAGTGAGGAACCATCAGTAAGTAGCAGGCAGAGAGCATAAGCTTTGGGGTAAGAAAACCATATAGGTATCCAGACTTAGAAAATTAATAGCTGTATCATCTTTGGTAAGTTATTTGACTTCTTCTAGACTTTACTCATTTTTGAAATGGGAGCAACAATATCAGCTCTGTGAAGTTGCCACAAGAATTAAAGGGTGTAAAGTTTGCATTGTTCTAGCACAGAGCCCTGCTACACGCTAACTGCTCTGATAGCCCCATAGTAAGTCAGGTACAGATGAAGCCTGAGATGTAATACATTAATAACAAGAGATAAAAAGATGAGGTATTGAAAACAGCTACAATATATTGTATCCCATTGGTAACTGTTAATGGTATCCAATTAGGAGTTTTGCCTTTGAGAAAAATTCTATTCAATTAACTTGTGATACTGGTTTATAACTATAAAAATGAATGCAAGAAATCTTGTCCGAATAAATTTCCTGCTTAGGAACTCTGTCTCCAACAGCAATAAGACATGGCTGCTGTTATGTTTCATTTTTTGATGCAGAACTGAACTTTGAAGGAGTTTTTCTATGAACCAAGATGAGCTCAATAAAAACGAAATCCTTTGGATTAAGGTAACATCCCTAAGAGACCTCTACCTCTGGTAAAGGCATTTGCAGTAGTGAACAACAACAACAACAAAAAAGAGTGGAGGACTCCATGTTGCTCTAAATTACATATCTGACAGATCACAAAAAATGGCTTTTAGGTAAATGGGCATTATTTTCTTGACTTTCCCCCAGCTCTACAATACCAGTTAAAAGGTCCACTGGAAATAGGAATTCTCCTAGCAAAATAAAGCATTATAAATGGTGCCAGTTCCTGACTACGGACTCATTCCTTAACCCCTGCTGGCATCTGTTTTCACTATTCAACAGAATTGTGTTTTTAAAGATCACCAACATGTCCAGGGAATGTCTACAGTCTCCACTTCCTCTGCAATATTCAACCCTGCTCACCATCCCAGCTAGAAAGTCACGCTAATGACTACCTTACTTCTCTTCTTAGTGCTCTGAACACACTGTGAAGTTCTGCTCACTCATCATTAGCCACCTGTTTTCTGAATGTAGGTATGCTCCTAAGTTAGGTTTTCTTTGTTTTTCTCCTCTCTTCTATATTCTTTCCCTTGGTGAATTTATCCTCTGCCATTTCTTTAACTCCCACTATGGCAAAATCCCTTAAATCTCTATTTCCAGCCATACCCTTTCTCTTAACCTCCAGATCTGATTCTCAGTGGCCTGCTGGACATACTCAACTGGGTGTCCTCCTTATTACACAAACATGATGTACACAATATACCAGCTCATCATCAATTTTCTCAAATGAGTATCTTACCCTAGCTTCTCAATTTGGGGGTCTCCCTTGGTGCCCAGCTTTAACTACAACTTTAGATCCATAATTAGACTTCTGTCTTTGCTTTACCACCTTCTTATCAAATTAGTTGCCAGATTCTTCCTTGTTTGAATTCCTCTGTTCCTTTCCATTCACAATGCCATCATCAAGGGACAGGTTCAGATCTCCTCTTCCCTGGATGAACTCAGTCATCTTTATACCAAATTCCCCAATTCCAACCTTGTTTTGCTCCATCTGCTATAGTCTCTGATACCAGACTAATTTTCTAAAGCTTGGCTTCAATCAGGTCATTCTCATGATTAACCCCTTCAGTGGTTCCTCACTTCCTACTAACACAAAAGATGTGCAGCCTGGTATTCAAGAACCATCACAATATTATGGCCACTACTGATCTTTCTATTCTTTTTGCTCATGATTCCTTTACCATGTACCCTATACAAGCTCCATACAAGTTCTCCAGGGTGACTTGAATGTCCACCAAAGCCTGAGCACTACTGCTCTAAACTACAACCAAACTGAAATGGTCACAATTATTATTTGGTTACTTTGTATTTATGCCTTTACTCCTGCTGTTCCTCTAAGTATTTATCATCATTTCCATATCCTCATTGTACCCCTCCCTTGGCACACAATGACATTTTCCATAAAGCCCTTATAAAATGCCTCTCTTCCATTCCCAATTCTGTTTCTCTCATTACCTTATTTATAATTATATATTATGCCCCATCTGCTCTAGATTTCTATAAGGTCCTATAAGGCAGAACTCATGTCTAATTTATCTTTTATTCCTTAAAGAACTCAATGTAACATTTTTTCCTAGTAGAATGTCACAAATGACATTCCCTTAGACAAGACGTTAGGAAGAAACTACCACATGTGCATGGATGACAAAGGAATGTGTTATTAATTTTAGCATAAAGTATATTTCATAATATTATTTAAAATTTAGATGTTTATTAATCATAGAAATTTATTTTTAAAAAACTGAGATTTTACACTTTTTGATGAAATAGCAAATGCATGTATAGATAATTCTACTTATTTATGTAAACAACCTAACTTGTGGCACGTTGTATTTTTCAAAGATGACGACAAAAAATACCTCCCAACTCGTGGATGGAACTGGAGGGTATTATACTGAGCAAAATAAGTTAATCAAAGACAGACATGTATCATATGATCTCACTGATATGAGGAATTCTTAATGTCAGGAAACAAACTGAGGTTTGCTGGAGTGGTGGGGGGTTGGAGGGATGGGGTGGCTGGGTGATAGACATTGGGGAGGGTATGTGCTATGGTGAGCACTGTTAATTGTGTAAGACTGTTGAATCACAGACCTGTACCTCTGAAACAAATAATACATTATATGTTTAAAAAAAAAAAAAAAAGAAGATAGCAGGAAGGGAAAAATGAAGGGGGGGAAATCAGAGGGGGAGACGAACCATGAGAGACTACGGACTCTGAGAAACAAACTGAGGGTTCTAGTGGTGGGGGGATGGGTTAGCCTGGTGATGGGTATTAAAGAGGGCACGTACTGAATGGAGCACTGGGTGTTATATGCGAACAATGAATCATGGAACACTACATCAAAAACTAATGATGTAATGTATGGTGATTAACATAACATAATAATAATTAAAAAAAGACAGTTAATCATACAAAAAACTGCTATGCTTGCAATCTAAATGATGCTGAATAAAACTGAATATTGACCAATTTACTAACTTTCCTTTACTTTTGTCCTTAGCAAAAAAATCAATCAATAGGAAAGTATTAAAGATATTTAGTCGTATTTTTCAAAGTCAAGCCCCCATTACAGAAGTTACACTGAAGAGTAAATTGCATAGTAAGCTTAAGACTATCCAAGAAACATAGGATATAAGTGAATAGGGAAAATTTGCAAAAATGTATTCTGCTAAGTCCACTATTAGTTTATATAAATTATGATGTATCCTCATACTGAAATTCTATGTAGCCATTAAAAATGATGATATTGCTATAATGATAATAAAAATGTATACTATACATTAAATACAAAGAGCCAATTACAAAACTGGATGAACACTATGATCTCAGTTTGGGTTACTAAAGAAAAAATACATATTGGTCCCCTCCCCTCCACCTACACACACACACACACACACACACAGCTTTTTTTCTGCAGGAAAAAAGTCTGGAAGGATGTACATCAATATGTCATTATCCTTAGGGGTGACATTATAGGTCATCTCTAGTTTCTTTTACTTTACGGCAGTGGTTCTCAAAGTATGCTCCCCAACTACCAGAATCAGCATCACTTGGGAACATGTTAGAAATGCAAATCTATAGGCCCTACCTTGGGTCTCCTGATCAGAAACTCTACATGTAGCGTTCAGCATTCTGTGCTTCCACACTGCTACCAGACAACTAGGATATAAGCTAAAGCTTGAGAACTACAGTTTTACTGTATTTTCTGATTTTTAATAAGTCAATATGTTTCCAGCATTGCCTAATTTTATTTTATTTTATTTTTATTTATTTATTTTTTTTAAGATTTTATTTATTTGACAGAGAGAGACACAGTGAGAGAGGGAACACAAGCAGGGGGAGTGGGAGAGGGAGGAGCAGACTTCCCGCCGAGCGGGGAGCCCGATGTGGGGCTCGATCCCAGGACCCTGGGATCATGACCTGAGCCGAAGGCAGACGCTTAACGACTGAGCCACCCAGGCGCCCCTGCCTAATTTAAAAAAAAAAAATTTAAAAAGTGAGTTTCATGGACTGTTGAAGAAGACAGAGTGGGAGGATACTAGGCTCACCACATCCCACTGATACACCTATATAACACCTCCATCAGTGAAATAACCCAGAAAACAACTCAAAGACTGACAGAACAGCTAAATGTAGAGAAAAAGTCACATTGAAGAGGGTAGGGATGGCTAACATTCGGTTGGGGACCAAATGGACCCGTGAAACAGTCCACAGGAGGATGCCACAGGCATGGAGAAGGGCAAGGAGCAGACCCCACACCAGGCACCCCAAACATGGGAAACCTGCACTGGGAAGATGAATCCCCATAATATTTGGCTTTGAAAACCAGAAGGACTTAACCTTCTAAGTTCTTACAATCAGTGGGGCTTATGACCTAAAACTTTAAAAATCAGTGGCTTGGCTCTGGAATAACAGGAAGGTGATAGGAAAGTGAGTCCCTGCCCTTAAAGAGAGAGCATAACAAACAACCACTCTGAAATACAGCATAGAAATAGCAGTTTGAAAACTGCCTGGGGTGGGGCGCCTGGGTGGCTCAGTTGGTTAAGTGTCTAACTCTTGATTTCAACTCAGGTCATGATTTCAGGGTTTTGAGATAAAGCTCCGCACCCAGCATGGAGCTGGCTTGAGATTCTCTCTCTCTCTCCCTCTGCACAACCCCCCCACCCCCCACAGCTTGCATGCTCACTCTAAAAAATTTTTTTTAAAAAAAGAAGAAAATGTCTGGGGTATACAGGAGGGAGATTTGTTTATTAACCTCAGAGCATGTGCTGGAGATGCAGGTATTTTTGGGAGACTTCTCTAAGAACAAGAGTTGGTGGGCAGCATTTCCCTCTCCCACCCCAGCCTCCATACACTAATACCTGCAGGGACCACTGCAGCACAATCTTCAGCTGGTGTGTTAGCAGTTTGCCCTGCCCCTGCATTCTCCTGCAGGCTTGCCCCCTCCAACACTCCCTGGGTGGGAATCCATCCAAAGAAGCACCACAAGCCTGGCAGTGTGCAAGCTCCTGACCCAAGTCTGGACAGGGTCAGCACTCCAAGAGCTCCTGCCCCAGGGAGAGGAAAAGAAAACCACACACACCAGTTCAACTGCAGCATCAACAGTGGACTTGGGGCAGACATCTGGTCTGATTTCAGGCCCCACCCACCAACAAAAGCTTCCAGGGAACAACACAGGGAGAACATCCTGAAGTTTGGAGTTACTGCAACTCTGGCAAACTACTGTTCTGATTCAGCTTAAGACCAAGGCAACCCCAAACCGGCCCACTAACAACACAGGGATCAAACCCTGCCCACAACAGGCAGAGCTATTGCAGATGACCCAACTGAAGGCAAACTTAGATCAGCCACATTAGCAGGGTGAACACAACACACACAGGAGACATCCCTAAAGAGTCAGGTTCTGGTGAACAGGGGACACTGCATGGCATGGCACTACGGGACCTCTTCTTCATAATGCCATTACTTATAAGAGCAGGAGATGTAGCTGACTTTCCAAATACATAGAAACAGACACAGGGTGTTAGACAAAATGAGGAGACAAAAATATATGTCCCAAATGAAAGAAGAGGACAAAATTTCAGCATTAGAGCTAAACAAAATGGAGATAAATAATATACCTCATGGAGAATTTAAATAATAATCATAAAGATACTCACTGGACTTGAGAAAAGAGTGGAGGATCTCAGTAAGACCCTTAACAAAGAGATAGAAAACAAAATAAAGAGGAGTAAAGGATGGGCACAAACTTAAGCAACCATCAACATATGAAATGTTTGCAGAAGATGTTACATATAATACCTAATGGTAACCACAAATCAAAAACCAGTAATAAATATAGAAAAAAAACAAGGAGAAAGAAATCCAAGTATATCACTAAAGAAAGCCAACAAACCATGAAAGAGAGCAAGAGAAGAAAGGATCAGAGAAGGAATACAAAAACAACCACAGAATAACAAAATGACAATAAATACATACTTATCAATAATTACTTTGAATGTAAATGGACTAAATGCTCCAATCAAAAGACATAGGGTGATGGAATGGATAAAAAAACAAGATATCTATATGCTGTCTATAAGAAACTCATTTCAGACCTAAAGACACATGCAGACTGAAGGTGAGGGGATGGAGAAACATTTATCATGTAAATGGATGTGAAAAGAAAGCCAGGGTAGCAATACTCATATTGGACAAAATAGGCTTTAGAGCAAAGACTGTAGCAAAAGATAAAAGAAGACACTATATAATAATAAAGGGGAAAATCCCACAAGAAGATATAAGAATTGTAAATATTTATGCACCCAATATGAGAGTACCCCTATACATAAAACAGTTAATAACATACATAAAGGAATTGACAGTAATAAAGTAATAGTAGGGGACTTTAACACCCCACTTACATCAATGGACAGATCTTACAAACAGAAAATCAACAAGGAAAAATGACGTTGAATGACACACTGGACAAGATGGACTTAACAAGTAGATTCAGAATATTCCACCCTGAAAGAGCAGAATATACATTCTTTTCAAGTGCACATGGAACATTCTCCAGAATAGATCACATATTTGGCCACAAAACAAGTCTCAACAAATTCAAGAAGACTGAAGTCATACCATGTACCTTTCCTGACCACAACGCTATGAAACTAGAAATAAACCACACACACACACACAAAAAAAACAACCCTGGAAAGAGCACAAATACATGTAGGTTAAATAACGTGTTACTAAACAATGAATGGGTCAACCAAGAAATCAAAGAAGAAATCAAAAACTACATGGAAAAAAATGAAAATGAAACACAGTGGTACAAAATCTCTGGGATGCAGCAAAAGAGGTTTTAAGAGGGAAGTTTAAATCAATTCAGCTTTAGTTCAAGAAGCAAGAAAAATCTCATAACCTAACCTTATACTTAAAGGAGCTAGAAAAAGAACAAACAAAACCTCAAATCAGCAGAAGAAAATAATAAAGATTAGCATAGAAATAAATTATAAACTAAAAAAATAATAGAACAAATCAATGAAACCAGGAGTTGGTTCTTTGTAAACATCAACAAAATTGAGAAACATTTAGCCAGACTTATTAAAAAGGGGTGTGTGGGGGGGACTCAAACAAAATCACAAATGAAAGATACCACAGAAATACAAATGATTATAAGAGAGTATTATGAAAAATTATATGCCAACAAATTGAATAACCTAGAATAAAATGGATCAATTCCTAGTAACATATAACCTCCCAAAATGGAAGCAGGAAGAAATAAAAAACTTGAACAGGCCAATTATCAGCAGTGAAATTGAACCAGTAATCAAAAAACTCCCAACAAACAGAAGTCCAGAATCAGACAGCTTCACAGGTGAATTCTAGCAAACATTTAAAGAAGAGTTAACACCTATTCTTTTCAAAATTTTCCAGAAATTAGAAGATGAAGGAAACCTTCTAGATTCTAGTCTATGAGGCCAGCATTACCCTGATACCAAAACCAGATAAAAACCCCACACACAAAAAAGAGAACTACAGACCAGTATCTCTGGTGAACATAGATGCAAAAATCCTCAACAAAATATTGGCAAACCAAATCCAACAATACATTAAAAAAGTCATTCATCATGGTCAAGTGAGATTTATTCCTGGGATGCAAGGATAGTTCAATATTCACAAATCAATCAATGTGATAGATCACATCAGTAACAGAAAGGATAAGAATCATATGATCATTTCAATAGATGCAGAAAAAGCATTTGATAAAGTATAACATCCATTCATAATAAAAACCCTCAACAAAGTAGAGAGAACATACCTCAACATAATAAAGGCCATCTACGAAAAACCCACAGCTATCATCCTCAGTGGGGGAAAAAAAAACAAGAGCTTTCACCTAAGGTCAGGAACAAGAGGCCCACTCTCACCACTTTTATTCAACATAATATGGAAAATCCTAGTCATAGTAGTGGAAGTCAGACCAAAAAAAAAAAAAAAGAAAAGAAAGAAAGAAAGAAAGAAAAGGTGTCCAAACTGGTAAGAAGAAGTAAAACTGTCACTATTTGCAGATATGATACTATATATAGTAAACTCTAAAAACTCCACCCAAAAACTATTAGTATTGATAAATGAATTCACTAAAGTTGCAGGATACAAAATCAATCTACAGAAATCTGCAATACACTAATAATGAAGTAGCAGAAAGAGAAATTAAGAAAACAATCCCATTTACAACTGCACCAAAAAGAATAAAATACCTAGGAATAAACTTAACCAAAGAGGTGAAAGACCTGTACTTTGTAAACTATGAAACATTGATGAAAGAAATTGAATATGATACCAAAAAATGGAAAAACTTTTTTATGTTGTTAATCACCATACATTACATCATTAGTTTTTGATGTAGTGTTTCATGATTCATTGTTTGCATGTAACACCCAGTGCTCCATGCAGAACATGCCCTCTTTAATACTCATCACCAGGCTAACCCATCCCCCCCTCCCCTCTAGAACCCTCAGTTTGTTTCTCAGAGTCCATAGTCTCTCATGGTTCGTCTCCCCTCTGACTCCCCCCTTCATTCTTCTCCTCCTGCTATCTTCTTCTTCTTCTTCTTCTTCTTCTTCTTCTTTTTTTTTCAACATATATTATTTGTTTCAGAGGTACAGGTCTGTGATTCAATAGTCTTACACATTTCTATGCTCATGGAAGAATATTGTTAAAATGTCTATACTACTCAAAGCAATCTACAGATTTAATGCAATTCCTATCAAAATGCCAACAGTATTGGGGCACCTGGGTGGCTCAGTAGGTTAAGTGTCTGCCTTTGGGCAGGGTCCTGGGATGGAGCTGCGCATTGGGCTCCCTGCTTGGCAGGAAGCCTGCTTCTCCCTCTCCCACTCCCCCTGCTTGTGTTCCTGCTCTGTCAAATAAATAAATAAAATCTTAAAAAAAAAAATACCAACAGTATTTTTCACAGAACTAGAACAAACAATCCTAAAATTTGTATGGAACCACAAAAGACCTTGAATAGCCAAAGCAATCTTGAAAGAGAAAACCAAAACTGGAGGTATCACAATTCTAAATTTCAAGTTATATTACAAAACTGTGGTAATCAAAACAGTACAGTACTGGCACAAAAATAGACACACAGATCAATGGAACAGAACAGAAAACCCAGAAATAAACCCATGATTATACAGTCAATTAATCTTTGATAAAGGAGGTAAGAATATGCAATGGGGAAAAGCCAGTCTTTTCAATGATGGTGTTAGGAAGATGGAGCAGCTACATACCAAAGAATGAAACTGGACTACTTTATCACACCATTCACAAAAATAAACTGAAAATGGATTAAGGACCTAAATATGAGATATGAAACCATAAAAATTCTAGGTGAGAACACAGGAAGTAACTTCTCTGACACTGGCTGTAACAACGTCTCTCTAGGTATGTCCCCTAGGCAAGGGAAAACAAAGCAAAATCAAACTATAGGGACTACATCAAAATAAAAAGCTTCTGCACAGTGAAAGAAACCATCAACAAAACTAAAATACAACTTACTGAATGGGAGAAGATATTTCCAAATGACATATTTAATAAATGGTTTGTATCCAAAATATATAAAGAATCTATACAACTCAATACCAAAACAAATAATACAATTAAAAATGGGCAGAAGACATGTAGACATTTTTCCAAAGACGACCTACAGATGGCCAACAGACACATGAAAATATGCTTAACATCAGAGAAATGCAAATCAAAATCACAGTGAGATAGCACCTCACACCTGTCAGAATAGCTCAAATCAAAAACACAAGAAACAACAAATACTGGCAAGGATGTAGAGGAAAAAGGACCCTCATGCACTGTTGGAGGGAATGCGAACTGGTGCAGCCACTGTGGAAAACAGTATGGAGGTTCCTCAAAAAATTAAAAATAGAATTACCATATGATTCAGTAATTCCACGGAGTATTTACCCAAATAATACAAAAACACTACTTTGAAAAGATATGTGCACCCTTACATTTATTGCAGCATTATTTATAATAACCAAATTATGGAAGCGACCCAAGGGTCCATCAATAGATGAATGGATAAAGAAGATGTGAGATACACACACACACACACACACACACACACACACAAGAACATTACTCAGCCATAAAAAGGATGGAATTTTGCTATTTGGAACAACATGGGTGGTTCTAAGGGGTACACTGCTCAGTGAAATAAGTCAGTGAGAGAAAAACAAATACCATATGATTTCACTCATATGTGGAATTTGGGCACAAGGCTCGATCGCAGAACCCCAAGATCATGACCTGAGCCAAAGGCAGACAACTGAGCCACCCAGGCACCCCTAGAATTACTTTTTTTTAGAAGTGAATGTTTCCTTTATAAAAAGTTTAAATAGCTATTAAAACAAAATCAAAGTAAAAGAAGGTTAAGGTGGTATGCATATGAATTTTTTCCCTTTTTTTTATTCTATTGTTCATACACTTTAGCCTTATTTTGCAATCTTTCGTCTCTCTGTATTTAGTTCCCAGTTCACTGATATTTTTTTTTTTCGCTCCAATTTGCCTATTTAACCTGTCCATTAAGTTTTAATTTCAAGCTGCTTTATCTTTCACTTCTTAAAGGTTTTATTTTGTTTTAAGATCTACTTTTTTTCATAACGACCTCTTTTTCCCTTTGGGATGTATCTCTTTTTTTCATCTCTTTCATCATTGTAAGTACACATTATGCT
Organism: Mirounga leonina; assembly: GCF_011800145.1. Classification (NCBI taxonomy): domain Eukaryota; kingdom Metazoa; phylum Chordata; class Mammalia; order Carnivora; family Phocidae; genus Mirounga; species Mirounga leonina. Next base: position 52,804,273 of record NW_023270451.1, read on the forward strand.
AGTCTTTTTGAGATCATTCTTGTACGTTAAGGTCTTTTTTTTTTTTTTTTTGGTATGCTAATTGTCATGTTTGTTTTACCTGCTGAATCACCCTCCTTCATGGTGGATGTTTTCATCATATAGTTTGCAATTTTTTATTCTGAGGTGATCTTTAGACTACAGAGTAAGAGCAAAGGCTCTTTTTCTCATGGGAGCCCTGTTTAATTATTATTCTTCAGTGTCCCAGGTCAAAAGAGCTGAGTTAGTTGTTCTTTCTTTCTATCTCGGGTAAATTTCCTGCTTGGCCCTTCAGTGAGGGGCCAGGCCTTTCAGAGCACAGGCCTGATATGGAGATTTCTGGCTCAGGTGTCACTTATCCCTCAGTTCACACCATGCCACATCTCCCACCCTGTGATGCTAGGACCTGGTCATCTTCCAAACTGTGATAGCTTCACATCTTGAGTTCACCCCTGCTGGTTTCATGTCTTCTCTGTTTTCTCTGCACTCATTTTTTTCCCCTTCAAGGTCAAAAATTATTAAATGCTTATGGTGGGGGGAAATTTCATATGAGTTCAGTCTGTCATATTGATGGAACCTCCACATTTTCTTTACTGTTGTTATACTGCTCTTGCAATTACTTTTTTAATACAGTTATTAAAAATGGGCTCTCTGGTGGGGGGGAGGAACAAGATGGCAGAGGAGTAGGAGATGTGGATTTTGTCTGGTCTCAGGAATTCAGCTGGATAGGGATCAAACCATTCTGAACACCTACAAACTCAACAGGAGATCAAAGAAAAGAATAGCAACAACTCTCTGAACAGAAAAGCGACCACTTTCTGGAAGGTAGGGCATGCCGAGAAGTGAATCCAAGGGGATATTTGGGAGGATAGACGGCGGGGGGTGGGGGGCGGACTCCAACGGCCACCTCTGGCAAGTGATAGAGCCACAGAGCACAAAATCAGAACTTTTAGAAGTCTGCTCCGCTGAGGGACATTGCTCCAATGGCTAAGCGGGGGTGGAACCCTCATGGGACAGTGTGGTGGCAGGACCCTCAGGGTCACACAAAGACCGGGGGTGCCTGAGTGCGGCAGAGCTCCCAGGTACTGGAGCGGGGAAGCCGGCTGCAGAGACAGAGCCGAGGAGCAGGCTGTCAGCTCAGGGCTGCTATAAACCATGATTCACAGCACAGTCGGGCCACTGCTCCCCCAGCAGGGACACAACAAGCAGCAGATCGGGGAGACTCCCCTTCCTCCCCCCAGAGAGGTGATGTGGGAGCACAGCTCAGGGATCTGTGGGGTTTGGAGACTCCACACGGCGTCATGTGCCAGAGATAGAAATGCTCAGTCACAGGCCAGGTGAGCACTGAGTGCAGCCAGAGACCAGGGAGACAGGAGTGATTGACTGCTTTTCTCTGGGGGCTCATGAGGAGTGGGTCCCCGAGTTCTCAGCTCCTCCAGGGCGGAGATTGGGAGGCCGCCATTTTCACTCTCGGCCTCCAAAGCTGTACAGAAAGCTTGCAGGGAACAAAAGCTCCTGAGAGCAAACCCAAGCAGATTACTTAGCCCAGACCAGGCAAGGGCGGGGCAATTCCGCCTCCAGCAAAGACATTTGGGAACCACGGCAACAGGCCCCTCCCCCAGAAGATCAGCAAGAACAGCCAGCCAAGACCAAGTTTACCAATCAATGAGAATGGCAGAACTCCAGCGCTAGGTGAATACTGCACATAGAATTCACGGCTTTTTAACCATGATTCTTTAGTCTTTCAAAGTTAGTTTTTTTTTTTTTTTAATTTTTCTTTTTCCCTTTTTCAATCAAAATCTTATCAATCCCTTTTTTAAAAAACATTTTTATTTTTCATTTTTAGAGTCAGATTCTATCCCTTCATAGTAGTTACCCTTATTTTTGGCATATATATATAAGTTGTTCTCTCTTTAAAATTTTGAGATAGTTTCTTCTAACAGATCAAAATATACCCTAAATCTCTAGTGTATGGTTTTGTTCTACTCTCCTGCCTGATCACATTCTCTCCCTTTTTTTTTTAATCCTCTTCTTTCTTTTTTCAAACTTATCAATTCCTTTTATAAATTTTTTTATAATATTCATCTTTACAGTCATATTCCATCCCTTCATCATATCAACCCTTATTTTTGTACATATAAGTTTTTTTTTCCTTAAAATTTTGGGAGGCACTTTCTTCTAACAGACCAAAATACACCCAAAATCTAGTGTGTGGCACTGATCTATGCACCAGCCTGATCATATTTGATCATATTCTGTTTTTTTTGTTTGTTTTGTTCTGTTTTTGTTTGTTTTTATCTTTATCTTTTTCTTTTTTCTTTCTTTCCCTTTCTTTTCCCCTGGCATCAGGGCTTTTCTGATTTGTTTAGAGTATATTTTCTGGGGACTTTGTTACCCTGTTAGCATTTTGTTCTCTCATTAATCTATTCTCCCCTGGACAAAATGACAAGACAGAAAAACTGACCTCAAAAAAAAAAAAAAAAAGAACAAGAGGTAGTACCGACTGCCAGGGACCTACTCAATACGGACATTAGTACGATGTCGGATCTAGAGTTCAGAATCATTGCTTTAAAGATACTAGCTGGGCTTGAAAAAAGCATGGAAGTTATTAGAGAAACCCTTTCTGGAGAAGTAAAAGAACTAAAATCTAACCAAGTAGAAATCAAAAAGGCTATTAATGAGGTGCATTCAAAAATGGGGGCACTAACTGCTAGGATAAATGAGGCAGAAGAGAGAATTAGTGATATAGAAGACCAAATCATGGAAAATAAAGAAGCTGGGAAAAAGAGAGATAAACAACTACTGGATCACGAGGGCAAAATTTGAGAGATAAGCGATACCATAAGACGAAACAACATTAGAATAATTGGGATCCCAGAAGAAGAAAGAGAGAGAGGGGCAGAAGGTATATTGGAGCAAATTATAGCAGAGAACTTCCCTAATTTGGGGAAGGAAACAGGTATCAAAATCCAGGAAGCACAGAGAATCACTCTCAAAATCAATAAAAATAGGTCAACACCCTGACATCTAATAGTAAAACTCACAAGTCTCACAGACAAAGAGAAAATCCTGAAAGCAGCTCAGGAGAAGAGATATGTAACCTACAATGGTAGAAACATTAGAATGGCAACAGACCTATCCACAGAGACCTGGCAGGCCAGAAAGGACTGGCAGGATATATTCAGGGCACTAAATGAGAAAAATATGCAGCCAAGAATACTGTATCCAGCTAGGCTGTCATTGAAAATTGAAGGAGAGATAAAAAGCTTCCAGGACAAACAAAAACTAAAGGAATTTGCAAACACAAAACCAGCCCTACAAGAAATATTGAAAGGGGTCCTCTAAGCAAAGAGAGAGCCTAAAAGCAACATCGACCAGAAAGGAACACAGACAAAATACAGTAACAGCCACCTTACAGGCAATACAATGGCACTAAATTCCTATCTTTCAATAGTTACCCTGAATGTAAATGGGCTAAATGCCCCAATCAAAAGACACAGGCTATCAGATTGGATTAAAAAACAAGACCCATTGATATGCTGTCTGCAAGAGACTCATTTTAGACCCAAAGACACCCCCAGATTGAAAGTGAGGGGGTGGAAAACCATTTACCATGCTAATGGACACCAAAAGAGAGCTGGGGTGGCAATCCTTATATCACAGACAAATTAGATTTTAAACCAAAGACTGTAATAAGAGATGAGGAAGGACACTATATCCTAAAGGGTCTATCCAACAAGAAGATCTAACAATTGTAAATATCTATGCCCCTAACATGGGAGCAGCCAATTATATGAACCAATTAATAACAAAAGCAAAGAAACACATTGACAACAATACAGTAATGGTGGGGGACTTTAACATCCCCTCACTGAAATGGACAGATCATCTAAGCAAAAGATCAACAAGGAAATAAAGACTTTAAATGACACACTGGACCAAATGGACTTCATAGATATATTCAGAACATTCCATCCCAAAGCAACAGAATACACATTCTTCTCTAGTGCCCATGGAACATTCTCCAGAAGAGATCACATCCTAGGTCATAAATCAGGTCTGAACCGGTACCAAAAGATTGGCATCATTCCTGCATATTTTTGGATCAGAATGGTTTGAAACTAGAACTCAATCACAAGAGGAAAGTCAGAAAGAACTCAAATACATGGAGGCTAAAGAGCATCCTACTGAAGAATGAATGGGTCAACCAGGAAATTAAAGAAGAATTAAAAAAATTCATGGAAACCAATGAAAATGAAAACACAACTGTTCAAAATCTTTGGGATGCAGCAATGGCAGTCCTAAGAGGAAAGTATATAGCAATACAAGCCTTTCTCAAGAAACAAGAAATGTCTCAAGTACACAACCTAACCTACACCTAAAGGAGCTGGAGAAAGAACAGCAAATAAGGCCTAAACCCAGCAGGAGAAGAGAAATAATAAAGATCAGAGCAGAAATCAATGAAATAGAAACTAAAAGAACAGTAGAACAGATCAACAAAACTAGGAACTGGTTCTTTGAAAGAATTAATGAGATTGATAAACCCCTTGCCAGACTTATCAAAAAGAAAAGAGAAAGGATGCAAATCAACAAAATCATGAATGAAAGAGGAGAGATCACAACCAACACCAAAGAAATACAAACAATTATAAGAACATATTATGAGCAACAGTATGCCAGCAAATTAGATAACCTGGAAGAAATGGATGCATTCTTAGAGGTGTATCAACTACCAAAACTGAACCAGGAAGAAATAGAAAACCTGAACAGACCTATAACCACTAAGGAAATTGAAGCAGTCATCAAAAATCTCCGAAAAAACAAAAGCCCAGGGCCAGATGGCTTCCCAGGGGAATTCTACCAAACATTTCAAGAAGAATTAATACCTATTCTTCTGAAACTGTTCCAAAAAATAGAAATGGAAGGAAAACTTCCAAACTCATTTTATGAGGCCACCATTACCTTGATCCCAAAACCAGACAAAGACCACCTCAAAAAGGAGAATTACAGACCAGTATCCTTGATGAGCATGGATGCAAAAATTCTCACCAAAATACTAGCCAATAGGATCCTACAGTACATTAAAAGGATTATTCACCAGGACCAAGTGGAACTTATCCCTGGGCTGCAAGGTTGGTTCAATATCCACAAATCAATAAATGTGATACAATACATTAACAAAAGAAAGAACAAGAATCACATAATCCTCTCAATAGGTGCAGAAAAAGCATTTGACAAAGTACAGCATCGTTTCTTGATCAAAACTCTTCAGAGTATAGGGATAGAGGCTACATACCTCAATATCATAAAAGCCATCTATGAAAAACCTACAGTGAATATCATTCTCAATGGGGAAAAACTGAGAGCTTTCCCCCTAAGGTCAGAAACACGGCAGTGATGTCCACTATCACCACTGTTACTCAACATAGTACTAGAAGTCCTAGCCACAGCAATCAGACAACAGAAAGAAATAAAAGGCATCCGAATCAGCAAAGAAGAAGTCAAACTCTCACTCTTTGCAGATGATATGATAGTTTATGTGGAAAACCCAAAGGACTGCACCCCAAAACAGCTAGAACTCATACAGGAATTCAGTAAAGTGGCAGGATATAAAATCAATGCACAGAAATCAGTGGCATTCCTATACACCAACAAGACAGAAGAAAGAGAAGTTAAGGAGTTGATCCCATTTACAATTGCACCCAAAACCATAAAATACCTAGGAATAAATCTAACCAGAGAGGCAAAGGATCTGTAGTCAGAAAACTATAAAATACTCATGAAAGAAATTGAGGAAGACACAAAGAAATGGAAAAACGTTCCATGCTCATGGATCGGAAGAACAAATATTGTGAAGATGTCAATGCTACCTAGAGCAATCTACACATTCAATGCAATCCCTATCAAAATACTATCCACTTTTTTCAAAGAAATGGAACAAATAATCCTAAAATTTGTATGGAACCAGAAAAGACCCTGAATAGCCAGAGGAACGTTGAAAAAGCAAAGCAAAGCTGGTGACATCACAATTCCAGACTTCCAGCTCTATTACAAAGCTGTCATCATCAAGACAGTATGGTACTGGCACAAAAACAGACACATAGATCAATGGAACAGAATAGAGAGCCCAGAAATGGACCCTCAACTCTATGGTCAACTCATCTTCCACAAAGCAGGAAAGAATGTCCACTGGAAAAAAGACAGTCTCTTCAACAAATGGTGTTGGGAAAATTGGACAGCCGCATGCAAAAGAATGAAACTGGACCATTTCCTTACACCACACACAAAAATAGACTCCAAATGGTTGAAAGACCTCAATGTGAGACAGGAGTCCATCAAAATCCTAAAGGAGAACACAGGCAGCAACCTCTTCAACCTCAGCCGCAGCAATTTCTTCCTAGAAACATCGCCAAAGGCAAGGGAAGCAAGGACAAAAATGAACTATCGGAACTTCATCAAGATAAAAAGCTTTTGCACAGCAAACAAAACAGTCAACAAACCCAAAAGACTACTGACAGAATGGGAGAAGATATTTGCAAATGACATATCAGAAAAAGGGCTAGTATCCAAAATCTATAAAGAACTTATCAAACTCAACACCCAAAGAACAAATGATCCAATCCAGAAATGGGCAGAAGATATGAACAGACATTTCTGCAAAGAAGACATCCAAATGGCCAACAGACACATGAAAAAGTGCTCAACATCGCTCGGCATCAGGGAAATCCAAATCAAAACCTCAATGAGATACCACCTCACACCAGTCAGAGTGGCTAAAATTAACAAGTCAGGAAAGGACAGATGTCGACCAGGATGCAGAGAAAGGGGAACCCTCCTACACTGTTGGTGGGAATGCAAGCTGGTGCAACCTCTCTGGAAAACAGTATGGAGGTTCCTCAAAAAGTTGAAAACAGAGCTACCATATGATCCAGCAATTGCATTACTGGATATTTACCCCAATGATACAAATGTAGGGATCTGAAGGGGTACATGCACCCCGATGTTTATAGCAGCAATGTCCACAATAGCCAAACTGTGGAAAGAGCCAAGATGTCCATCGACAGATGAATGGATGAAGAAGACATGGTATATATATACAATGGAATATTATGCAGCCATCAAAAGGAATGAGATCTTGCCATTCGCAACGATGTGGATGGAACTGCAGGGTGTTATGCTGAGCGAAATAAGTCAATCAGAGAAAGACATGTATCATATGACCTCACTGATATGAGAATTTTTTTTTTTTAAAGATTTTATTTATTTGACAGAGAGAGACACAGCGAGAGAGGGAACACAAGCAGGGGGAGTGGGAGAGGGAGAAGCAGGCTTCCCATGGAGCAGGGAGCACTAGAAGACTGCCTGGCACATGTAGAGGCTTGACAAATATTAATTGAATAAATAAATGAAAGGACTTAAGGAAGGCCTCTCTTCTTTTTGGATTATTAGAAAGGATAGACGATTCCTAGAGAAAACAGGAAAATAATCCAGAGAGGAAGATGCCCTATGGATGTTGCACAAATCAAACCAATGTCATGAGTTTGATGTGGGAAAGAATTTCCTAGCAAAGGGGGAAAAAGCAGAAGAACTTCTGAGCCTCTGGAACTATTTGACAGAAATCAGTTTCTTATGATAAAAGGTCAAACCAGGCCTTCAGGAGTAACAGCAGCAGCAGTGATACAAGAAAAGCTATAGGGACTCCAGCAAGTAGGAGGTCATGTGCTGGTGATGGATGCTTGTGGACCATTATCTCTACTAGGTGCTAGGTTTCCTACCTGGGACAAGTATTCCCAATATAGGAGACTACAGCTATCACAATTTCTGATAATTGACCCTGGGAGATAGACATATTTGTAAAAATATAAAACTATTTCCCTACAGACTTGTGAAACCCTGGAATACACAAGGAGTAAGTTTTTTTTTTTTCTTTTTTTCCAATTAAAGTACTAGCCTTTAAAAAAGGAAAGATCACATACAAATGAATAGCTGGCTAAAAAAGAGGAATAGACTAGAATTTATTTTTCTGGATGATGACTAATTTTAGAATAATTGGCTCCTGGCAGGACAGAACACAATCTCAAGGAGACAAAGAAGAAAGTGTTTGGCAGCCTTGTCCACTGGATGAAGATGTTGTAAACCCAGATAAAATCAGATACAAAAGAGAACATCAGATGGGATATAGAAAAAAAGAACCGCAGAGGATAGAGTTCAGTAAGGCCCCAGGAAAATTAAGCGAAAGGGAAATTAAGTCTATTATTTAGATCCTTAACTGCCTGTGAATCAGAACATACATTCTGATACAGAAGAGTAAATGTGAGCTCTTGGATGTTATCAAGCCTTTGCAAGAAGGTACTCAGGACTGAACACATACTGATTAAAAGAGAGAGAGTGTTTGGTGGTTCCTCAAAAGTTAAACATAGAATTACCCAGCAATTATACTCCTAGGTATGTGTCCTAAAGAATGGAAAATAGGTATGTATTCAAACGAATACTTGTTCAGTAATATACAATAGGATCTCTATTCATAATAGCCAAAAGTGGAAACAACCCCAAATCCATCAGTGGGTGAACAGATAACCAAAATGTGATATATACATATAATGGAATATTATTCACCTATAAAAAGGAATCAAGTACTGATACATGAATATGGATGAACCTCAAAAGAGAAACCAAAAATCACTGTCCTAAGTGAAAGAAGCCAGACACAAAAGGTCATATATTGTTTTGGTTTCATTTATATGAAATGTCCAGAATAGGTAAATTCATGGAGACAGAAAGCAGGTTCATCACTGCCAGGGGCTAGAGAGAGGGAGAAATGGGGAGTAAGTAAGTGGGTATATGGTTTCCTTTTGGGGAGATGAGAAGGTTTTGGAACCAGATAGAGGTAGTGGCTGCACAGCATTATAAATGTACAAAATGCCACAGATTGTTCACCTTAATGTGAATTTCATCTCAATAAAGAAAATAAATACAGTCTGAAAGGTTAAAAAAGTTCTTAAATTTTTTAAAGGTCAGGGAGGGAAAGGGTACAGAGGGATGTACAGCAATACATGATAGAAAAAAGTAATGTAGGGCACTTCAGGAGGCCAACAGTATAGAGACAAGACACACTGAAGCAACAAAATTATGAAAGGAAGACACAGACAACCTAGTCAGACAGACCATTAAGAACAATGCTTTCCAGTTAAGGAGGCAAAACATAAGGAAAAGATGAATGATGTCTTACTCAGAGGACATATACTGTGGGCACAGCAAAGGGGAGGTCACGGTCTCCAAAAGTTAATGCTAATATAGCTGTGACTTTCAGACGGCCGTGTGCCTTGGTAAGGTAAATATAGATGTTTGGAGAAAACAGAGCTTGCTTTTCAAAACTGGGAACAGCAAAAACTTCATCAACATTTGCAATGTCCCTTGCTGAATGATCAGAGATGGGGGTGGGGGAAAGAAGGGTGAAGGAGCACATGGAGACACAGAGACTATAAGCAATGAGACTGGAAAGGAAGGCTGTGTCCAGACTAGTGTCTAAGTGCCAGGCTGAACAGTTTGGATCTTATTCATTAGTTAATGGGGAGCCATGCAGATTGCTAAGTAGTGAATGACATAAGCTGTGCTTCTGGAAAATTAATCTGGCAGGCATGTGTAATGTTGATGAGAGGGTAAAAGAGCAGTAAGAAGTTGACTATAATCGTCAGGTAAGAGAATATTACACATGCATTGAGATTATGACCATGGGTGGACAGAAAATCACGCATTAGAAAGGTGATTAGAAGTAGGGCACAAAGACTACTCCAAGATTTTGATTTGGGGAGACTGGGAGGGTGAATGGGTCATTAGCTAAGAGGTAGTATCATAGGTAATTAGAAGGCAGACATGGCACTGACATGAGTTCCATTTTACATGTATTACATTTGAAACCCTGGAGGAACATGCAAGGGAAGATGCCTAACAGACAGCAGTAAAGCCTGAGGGAGATCAGAAAACTAGTAGACATCCAAAAAAGTTTAAAGGTTGAAATTTGATTGAAGTTTGTTATACAGATGGTCAGTGAGCTCTTGGGAAAATGAAATCAACCAGAAGCAAGTACAAGTTTGCTGCCAACTAGTTATGCCAAATCAACTTCAATTTCTTTGTGACAAGGTTTCTAGACTATAAATCAGACAAGTGTTCTAAACATAGTGTATCTTGATTTTGGCTAAATATTTCACAAGTATTTTGTGCTTACAGCCAAAATGGAAACATGTCAGGGACAACAGCAGATAGGGATAAAATCATAGTGGATTGAGTAATCATACGGATTATGGCATCAGTACCAACATAACCACAAACATCAGAGAACCTAAAAAAGTATTAATGTTATACTAAAATGTTACTACTTAAAGAAATGGCTTATTTATCTCATCGGATACTTGAAACAAAACTCCGATAGGACTATAACAAAATATTTTGTTGGTTTAAAGTGCTATTTGATGGTTTGGAATTTTCACTGAAACTGACCAAATAGATAATTCTTACAAAATTATTTCAAAAGGATAAAATAGAGTTCCTTGTGAACATTACGTGGAAGGAAACTAATAAAAAAAAAAAAAAGCATGCTGTTGTCCTTATACAGTGTATGCACAAAAGTTTTTTATTTAATAATTTGGGAGGGCTAAATGTTTTGCTGTTAAAATAACATGGCTAATTGTACATGTCACTGTATGTTAATCTCTGTTAAACTATTCATGCCTTTCAATATTATAAGTCATCAGCCATTTCCATTTGAAGAATTCATTGTTCAAATTCCATGAGGAATGGAATGGCAGGACCTGGGAATTAAACACAAGAGAAGATACACAGAAGTTCCTATCCAAACTCTCCAGAGTCAAGTGTCACTGACTCTGTGTACTGGCAGGAAGAGCCAATATATAATTGCAAGATACACTGAAAATAAGGTGTTAGGAAAATGCCTAACAAAGACGACACGTTCTCTGCAAAGAGAAATCCATCATCTCTAACTGCTGCCCAATAAAATAAATAGGTTCAATCATTATGTAGTCTTGAGATATTATGTCTTCATACAGAACATAAGCTAATATTGTCTTACAAAGCTAATACTTACAATTTAGTTACCCCTAAATATATAAATTGTACTATTTCATTGTAACTTAACCTTTAAAATACAGAATTATAAAACAATGGATGGCTGGATGGACGGACAGATAAGCCTTTTCCGAGTTCAGACACTACTACAAAGATCATAGTTTGTACTATGTTGGAGAGATTGCTACTTGTATAACCAACATTTTTTCTCCTATTTCAATAACCCTGATTTTCTTCCTATGGCAACCAGTAAAGACTGCATTTCCCAGCCTCCCTTGTTACGAAGGTTGGCCAGTGATATAAAAATGGAAGTTAATGGGTGGAACTTCCACAAAGGATCTTTAAGAGGGGACTGAGAGGATACTCTTTCCCCTACCTCCCACTGCCTTCCCCTTTCATCCTTTCTAGAATTCAGGAGTGATGGCTGGCATCAGAAACTCAGCAGTCATAGAAACTGACATTGCAACTTCAGCTGTCTTTGAAAGTTGTGCTCTGAGGATGTCAGGGCTGAAAGAAGATGTTCTGGATTTTTCAGGAATGGGAGAAAGCCAAATGGATGGTCTGTTATAGATAGTTAAATTTAACCACAACTAATGCACACTGTATCCAGTATTCTGCTCTCACCTTTCCACTACACCCTTCTCATCTTAAGCTGTTGCCTAATTCAAAGTTATAATGTTTGCAATTCATTCACAGGTTTTCACAGACATCAAAGCAGAGAAAGCTTTCATCATCACATGCCTGGATAGTCTATAGTCTATGGCCTTGTGTCCATCTGAGCTACTTTGAGAATATTTTGAATTTCCAATTTTTAAGTAAATTTTAATGACATGGTAATTGTTTTTATGAATTTCCAGTGAAGGGTGAGATGGTGTGACAGCTGTCAGCAAAGTGTCAAATAGACTGGCAGTGAAGGTGAGAAGATTTAAAAGCCCCTATTCGTGATAGCCTTTATTTGGTCTGATACCAAGCTGATAAAAATTGGTATCCACTGAAAAAATCATGTTTACCCATCCCCATAATCCCTACACTTCCTGTTGTTTTTTCTGGCCTCAGCTCTCCCAAGCTTCTTTCAGTTGTTTTCAGAGATGATATCAGTTGTAGAAATGATTCTGCCCTAGACTTGTGCCAGTCCCAATTGAGTTTTGAAGTACTTATCATTTCTAATAACCCATTAAATGGGGCCCAAACTATTAAGTCACATATTAAGACCTAGGGCTTCTTATCCCTAGGAAGATCACTGAGCTTACTCCATGTGGTAGGAGGAATTCTGAGATGGAACTTCATAATCTCCAGTCACTAAGCAGCCTCCCTCCCCTTGAGTGCAGGTGGAACCTGTGACTTGATTCTAATCTAGGGAATGTGGAAACAGTGATGGGATGTGACTTCTATGATTACATTACACTATGTATATAAGACTCTGTCTTAGCATGCTGGAGTGTAAGGAATTTTCCTGTTGGTCCCAAAGTAGCAAACAGCCTTACTATAAACTGCCAGCAGAGAGGGCCACATATTAGGGAACTGAAAGTAACCTCTATGACCCAGTGGGGGCCAAGAGTTGATATCCAGTAAGAAGCCAAACAGCCACAAAGAAATGAATTCTGCCAGCAACCTGAATGAGCTTGGAAACTGATTCTTCCCCAGTTGAGTTCCAGATAATACCACAGCCCAGAGAACACTTTAATTATTTGAGAGGCCTTGAACAGAGGCTCCAACTAAGTCAGTCATGATTCCTGACCCACAGAACTGTGAGATAATAAATATGACTTGTTTTAAAATATGAGCTTGTGGTAATTTGTTATGCATCACAGAAAACGAATACACTCCCAAGCCTCTTTTTCTTCCAGCTTGACCTGGACCAGGCACCCCAGGGTTGATTTTCTCACTGTTCCTAATTGAAGCCTTTTGAATCCAAGAGCTCTAATCCACAGAATTGAAGTTTCAGCTTTGGTCACTTTTCTAAGAACCATTCCTCCCTCATCCCTACACAAACACACACATACACACACATACACACACACCTTTCCACATACTTGTCAACTTGTAGATTTGTTGAGCCTTGTAGATTCACCTTACCTTACTTTACCTTACCACCTTACTTTGGTGAATCACATATTTCTAAATATACAGGTCTTAACTACTGCAATTCTCATATCCCTCACAAAGATTGGCACAAAGACTGTCCAGTATTCAGACATTATCCATGAATGGGTCTCCTGATCAATAACCACCTGCCAGCTGGATTACTAGAAATATTTCCCTGAATCCTCCCATCTCCAATTCCTTGTATCACTACCTCTTAGGTTATCTTTTCCCTTATTGTAGACTCTCAGTGTTGATGGGTTTACTTAAACTCTAACTTGAGATTACAATACTTATTGGATACTAGACTTTCTTACTTGGTCATTTATTTCAACCTCTACTTCCTTCTACATCTAAAACAAAACAAAACCAACAAGATCAACAACAACAACAAAGCAAAAACAAAGGCCCACCCATTAATTCTAAGAATAAAGCAAATTCAGTATTAAATGCTTATTTAGTATGGCCAGCATATTAGTACTTCTATATACTGATATAGATGTATGATTTAATTTTGTGTATGTTCAATTTTGGGGCAATAGAAATGAATTGTAATGTCAAAAGAATATTTGCAAAATGTTTGCATGCCTTTATAGGCCTTGAAACAGTTTTTTTTTTAAAAAAGGAAATCTATTATTTTTAACAGATCTAAATTGTTATGAAGTATTATAATTAACAAATCCATTTTATGATATATGTTACACTTCTGATAAACTTGAGGCCATCATGGGGCTATCTTGAACAGGTAAGAACATTCCTTACCAAATTCATGTGAGAAAGTTATGTGCTTTCATCTATCATACTATAGTTTTTATAAATTAATTGCAGCAAACATTGGGTATTTTCTATAGTATATAATGTAATATATACTGCCTTTAATAGATCATTATCATTATCAATAATAAAAACTACCAACTATTTAGTGCTTACTAAAAGGAAGGCATTATTTAAAATGCTTTATGTACATTATCTCATTAAATCTGGGCAAAACATGATATCAAAGGAGTGATTAATCCCATTTCACAGATGAGAAACTAGAAGATTAAAGATACTAGATAAACTTCAAAAGATAACACAAATGTAAATAAGGATTTAAACCCAGGCTTTTCCAACATGTCCTATTATGGTGTGCTAGTCTAATTCATTTCCTTTATCTACACAGTCAAATAAGCTGTGTTGCTGTAAGGTTTCTAAGTTTTAAAGTTGCACTGAAATATAGTATATGTGATTAACCTAAAACAAAAATCTGCATTCTTTTCAGCTCACATCTTATTTGGATTTAATATATACAAGCACATATGTGTGCATGTGTATTACACATTAATAAATTTTTGATTCAGCAATTACTTATAAATAAAAAGTGCTAAATATATCATAGATAACACTTTCAAGAAAACAGCCAATGCTAATCATAAATATTAAAACCAGAATGACTGGGATTTCATTGAGTCTGTAAATTAAATTATGGATAATTCACATCTTAACAATAGTGAGTTTCCAAGGACATTATATATTTTTCTATTTTCTTAGGTCGTCTTTAATTTACTTCAGCAGTGTTTTGTAGTTTCCAGAGTGTAAGTGTTGTGCATATTTTACTAAATTTATCCCTGAGTATTTCATGGTTTTGATGCTATTATAAATAATTTTAAAATTCTAAATTCCAATTGTTCATTACCAGGGTACAGGCACAACTGATTTTTTTTAATGTTGGCCTTATATTCTTCCACCTTATTAAAGGTGCATATTAGTTCTAGTAGTGTTTTTGTACATACCTTAATATTTTATATACATATAATCATGTTGTTTTAAAAACTTTTACTTTTTTACTTACTAATCTGTTTAACTCTTATTTTTCTTGTAGTATTGTACTACCTAGGACCTCCAGTACAACCCTGAAAAAGTGGTGAGGTCAGTTATCCATGCTTTGTTTCCTATCTCAAAGAGGAAGCATTTTGATGCTTTATGGTTATGAAATTCTTTATGATTTAGGAAGGCATCATGGTTAACTATGTGGTTACTATAGGATTTTATAGATAACTTTTCTCAGAATAATGAAGTTCCCTTATATTCCTAGTTTCCTCAGAATTTTTATTATGGATGTTCAATTTTGTCAAATGCTTTTTCTGCATCAATAAAGATAATTGGTTTTGCTCCTTCATTATGTTAGCATGATAATTTACACTGATTGACGTTTGAAAGTTAAACAACGCTGCATTTCTGAAATAATCCCCACTTGGTCATGATATATTATCCTTTTAAAAATATACTGTTGGATTCAATCTGCTAATATTTTGGTAAGGATTTTGTTCGTAGGAATATTGGTCTGTCATTTTCTTTCCCTTTAAGGTCTTTGTCTAGTTTTGATATCAAGTAATTACTGCCTTCTCAAATGAGTTAGGAAGTGTTTCTCCTCCTCCTCCTTTTTATATATGGTTATATTTAGAAATAAATGTCCAGAATTCAGTTTTACCAGCATAATTTCTGCTTCACTTCCCCACACATCCATCCCCCAGAGATAATTCCTTTTACTTACGTGTTTCAAAACCTCAGTGTGTAGCTCATTCATATTTTAAAATAGATCAATATAAAATCAGTTGGCCTTGTAGAAATAATTTTGTAGAAGTATGAACTATGAGAAGCAATGGGGTGCAAAGAAATTCTAAGTATCATCAGAATACTGTGTTCAGAAAATAACTTTGATGTTTTCAAATAAGTCTTTGTGTGATGAAGACTACTGCTCATATAATGATTAGGTTTCAAAGTAAAACATATAATATAGTCAAGATCTTATTGAATTCTAATTATATACAAAAGGATAGTTTTCTAATCGCTCTCAAAAGGGCTTTTTTTTTTTTAAGATTTTAAGAGTCATTTCCTCAAATTCCTAATATTCTTAATTGGTTTTATAAATTCTAAGGAAAAGAGTCAAAGTAACTGTATTTGTTAAATGTGTGTAGTGGGAAAAGCACCAATTTAATGTGTTAATAACAACATTTAGATTGTTGAATAAGAAAAACCAAGCCTAAGTTACTTCAAGTTGAATAATTTCCCTTAGGAATATCACTCCCACTAACATTTCTAAGTTTCTCTTACAGTATTATCACACCTATTATATAGTGCAGCTTTTCAATGCAATGTGTAACTATCAATTATTCTCAGAAATATAGCTCTCGTATTAATTGCTAAGAGACTTTATCCTAACCACTTGTTATGTGGTGAATTCAGCATCATGGAGAACCACTACTGTGGAAATGCTCCTTCACACTGTCCCTACCAGAACTCAGGTGACAACATGGAACATTAGACCATTCAGGGTAAGCCATTCATTAAGCGATTAACTTTGTCTGACCCAGTTTGTCAAATTTTTGTGTTCTAAATGTCAATTTCTATTCGCTTGATTTCTTTCTACTTGGTTTTGCTAGACTAAGAATTAATTGACTTTTTCAAGGAAAAGCAAAGGAAGTAAGACTTTCAGGAAAAGTAAACTCAGAGGACTCTTGGGGGAAAAATTAAGTACTGGTGAGAATCATCTTTAAGTTAACTAACCAGTTTGGGAGGTAACTGAGATTCTTGCTTCATCCTTTTTGCCTAACACTGCCCCCCACCCCCGCCCTACATTTTACACTTGGGTACTTACTACTGTTTACCCTGATTCCACAGCACATGCCAAATCTAAGAAAACTTTCAGTAAAGCATTTGCTTAGACCAGATCCAATTTCTTCTACCTAAAAAAAAAAAAGTCAACTTACTTTATAATCTAGTGATAGAAAGTCAGTAGTTATTATTATACATAATCAGTTCATTATTACTATTTCCATCGGAAATAGAGAACTAAAAGGAGATTCAACTAGACACACCTTTCTGCTCTTTTTTAGCATGCATCATGAGGGATTTAGTGATCAAGGAATTTATAGCTACTGGCTAAAAAGACAGTTTAAAATGATCTGTGAATGTCTTTCATCCATGCTGATCCATTACCAAGGATAATCAAAAGTTGGCTAAAAAACCTCCAATACCTCGTCAAATACATTATTTTCGACAGTTGGTTAACTTAGAGGAGACTGTTAAATGGTTTCTAGTAATCCTTCAGGTGAACAGAAAGTAAATGATTATATCTCAGACTGGGGGAAAAAGTATACTTTTAAACTTATTTCAAGGTACTTTTATTATTTACTAAGAGCACCATATCTGCTTGTTGTGAACCGATTTATCCAAGCCCTAAAAGATATTCTCTAAGGTAATTAATATTGCCAACCTAATTAAAGGTTACAATATGTCAAAACAAATGCAAAGGGCTGAGGAGGGTAAAAATATTTTGTTTTGTAAGTTTTCAGTGTTATGTCAGTGCAGTCATTTTTAAAAATCCCAGTATTTCTGGTGTTAATATTATCAAAGAAAGGGATGATCAATTCTGGGAAGAGAAAATGGCTGTCAGAAATGTTAAGGATAAAAGATTCATAATCTTAGAGTATCTTGACACTGAGATGTGATTTAAAATAAGAGGAAGTGGGTAAAGAGTCAAAGATCATTCCCAAGTTTCTAGTATACAACTGTGTGCCAGTCATTGAAAATGGAAACTCTGGATAAGAAGTATTTAGAAATAGGAAATTAAAGCTCATGATGAGGTCTGGAATGAAGAAACATTTGAAAGTCATGAGAACATGAGAAATAGAAGTTGCTGAAGATTTGGGTAAGTTATTTTAGGAGATGACCTGGAATGTGTAAGAAGACAGAGGAGGGAATCCTAATGGCCAACAACATCTAAGGGTTTATTTGAAAGGTGAGGAATCATCTAAATAGACTTGAAAGGCACAGTCTAAAAAATAAACAATACATAGGTAAGCTCTCAAAAGGCAGGCATGATGTTTATATTGCTTGTCATTGTATGTATTCAGGGCACCTATTACACTACCTGGAACACAATGGGTCAACATTTGTTAACTAAATGAGCAAACAACCAAGAAAGTGGTGTCCTGTCAAACCAAATGCATAGAACATGTCAAGGAGAAAATAATTTACAGTAGTGACTATTGGATTTGGCAATTAGAAAGTCATTAAAAATCTTAGCAAGAACATCTTCCATGGAGGGGTGCCTGGCTGGCTCAGTCGGTAGAGCATGCGACTCTTGATATCAGGGTTTTGAGTTCAAACCCCACATTGGGTGTAGAGATTACTTAAAAATAAAACCCTAAAAAAATAACTTCTGTGGAGTTTTGGTGGTAAACTGGAATGCACTGAGGGGCAAATGCATGATGAAGCCATGGAGATGTTGAAGACTGATGTCTTTCTCAAAAAGAATGGCAGAGAAGAACAGGAATTATTAATAGTTAAATCTAAGAAGGAAATATTATTGAGAACTTTTTCATAAATTGGGAGAGATCTGAGCAGGTTTATGTGCTGGGTAAAAAGCCAAAAGACAGAAGAAATTGAAAAGGCAAAAAAAAAAAAAGGGGGGGGGTGATTAATAAAATATGGTCCCTGGGACAAGGGAATGAGTTCTAGATCAGAGATGGGGGGAAATCAGTCTAAGACCAGTGCAAAGTCCTCTCTATCTGCAGAAGGAGTAAGTGTGGGGAGTGAGCAGAAAAGAAGAGTCAAGGATAACACTGAGGTTTCTGATATAAGATGATGATCTGTACCTCTTACCTCTATATCTACATAAATAGGTGAGAAGAGTGAATGCAGGCATGCTCATTAGCATAGAAATAGGAAGTCTGAGGGCTTTTATGCTTCCCGTTTCTCAGGGAAGTAGCAGTGATGCCATCTTTTTAGAAGGGTTAGGAGTAAAGTAGGGATTGTGAAAAGAGTGGTAGATATTTGGGGCAAACTCTGGTAGTAGATTAGCGAATTAAATGGGGCTACATGGATATGGCTGGCACTGTCCAAATGAAGAGGAAATGATAGATTTTGGTTAGTTGTACCAATGTGATTCAGTGGTTTAATTGTCTATAGTGGCACTCAGCAGTCCTGTAACAAAAACCAAAAAGTGGATGGCAGGTTTAATTCAAAGCTAGAAGTTGACAGAAAAGTATGACAGAATGGATAGGAACCAGGGAGGTGACAGTGTTAAAATCGATGTACTTGGAAGTTAGACTGTGTGGAAAGGGAGGAGAGCAGTAATATTTTAAGTTTACAAGAAAGGGGTGGCAGTGACTGAAGTGCTTCAAGAGTGCGAAGGGGAATAGAGGGAGTAAAGGAGTGTGGGAGCCGCAGAGCTAAGAGATTATGGTCCTGAATCCCTCCAACAGGCTGGGAGAGAAGGGGCCCAAAGTACAAGGCAGATTTATCTGCGTCTGGTTCCACACCTAAATGGAATCATCCAGTGCCGACCTTAGGTCAGCTCAGATGTTTACATGAAAAAGCCAGAAGCAGCAAGAACAAGAGGACAGGTATAAGCACCCTAGGGCAGTCAGGGCACACATTAAAAATGCCACTATTTGTGTGGCATGCTACAACAAAGAAATGAGGCTTCCTGAAGCTGTCGATGACTGGATCAAGGGGTCACCTACTGCTTGGCACACATCCCAGACACACTATCACCCATTCTAATCCATTCACTGCTTGTACACCAGAACACACTCCTTTAGGAAAACTCTGCCTTAGGAAACCCTGAAGGACAAAATCAAGAAAATCAAATGACTAATGACAAAGGTCAGAAAGTTAAGGATGAGAGGTACAAAACAAAGATAATAGGATCTGAATCCAGGCAAACACTGGACTGGACATGGGGGAAAAGAGCAAGGATAGGAATGAAGGAGGAGTCTTCAACTCTTGTGTGACACCTGACATGAGCCTCTGATACATGGATGACTCAACATAGAAGATGGTGAACATGAAGGTGATATTTGGAGCCCTTAACTCCAGGAATAGGTATTTCAAGGTGAAAAGCAGTAAGGTTTACTTCCACTAGTTTTAATTATTCATATAACATAAAACCAAGTATTAGAGGCAATTAATCAGGAAATTTAAAAACCTAGGTAATTTAAAGGAGTTTTTACGAATGAAGTAATAGTGCTCTGGGGGAAAAAGCAATCCAACCCATTATTTAAATACAAAAATTTACTTCTAAAAATATATCCTAATATTTTTCTGTTTGGCAACTGCACACACTAACAGGAAATTCTTTTAAGTCTGGGATGCTTATACGTATAGCCTTGCTTATGTGTCAGTAGGATACAAGATGCTTTATTCTGCTTGAACATCTTTGAAGGAATGATCAAACAAGCAGAATGTCATTTGCATTATCAAATGACCTTCATCTGTGATCTTCATAGAAAACAAACAGCTTTAAATGAGAAGAAGCTGTTAATTTGGCCATATTACAATAACAAGAGTTCATCACATGCTCTATCCTATAGTTCTGAATTATGGCACTCTTTTATGTAGTTACACTGTAAATCACTATTTATGGCATTTCTGCACTTCTAGCCAAAATATCCAGTAAATCAAATTGGAGATGAAATATTTTTGGCTTAAACCAATTCAATATGTTCTCACTTCTGACAGCTGTAAAACTCAAGAGTTATTTTACATCTCAGTGTTTGAAGTCTAAAAATCACAATTTTGGATGACCAGATGCACTCCAACTAAAATCCTGGAAATCTCATGATGTCTGGGAAATTAGCTGAGAGGGGCATGAGTAGGTCACTGTTACTGGATGAAATTCACAGGGGAAGCATAGCAAGGGACCATTAACTAAAGTCAAAAGCAAGAAATTATAAACAACAAAATTTTAAGAGCTATCCCAATTGGAATTAAGGTGTGCCTGTTAACAGGATGATGAAACAAACATATACTCTATTTTATTCTAGCTAGTCAGCTAATGGGGCGCCTGGGTAAGTCTGCCTTCAGCTCAGGTCATGATCCTGGAGTCCCAGATGGAGCCCCACATTGGGCTCCCTACTCAGCGGGGAGTCTGCTTCTCCCTCTCCTTCTGCCCCCCCCCCCAGCTCGTATTCTCTAATAAATAAATAAAATCTTTAAAAAAAAAAAAAAGAAAGTCAGGTAAGGATAGAGTTAGAGCCCCATTTGAGTCTGGTAATTATTCTAACAAAACATTTATGTAGAAGGTAATCATTCTTCTTTGAGGCTGTTTTTAACAGTAAGAGAAGTAAAAGAGGACTGAAGGGATGAGCTAAGCAAGGAAATAATAATGGAAGAGTTCACCACTATAGAGGAATCTTGTCATGATTCTCTGAGGTTTTCCAAGTAAAAATGGCTATGCCAGTGTTATTATTTTAAAAGAATTTAGTAAAACCATAGAATTATTTGTGTACATGTACTAGAACAATTTAAATTTTGAAACATAGGATTTCATGTAGTCTTTGCTCTATTATTACTGGTTGAGATTACGATACTGGCTGCAACCACAATGTGGAGCTGAGCCTGTGGCCCTTCTGTTCTTATGTGAGCTGTCTTATATTCACTGGAATATAACTCTTGGAAATGCAGCATTTATGCTGAGTATTTTTGAAATCTTTTAAACGCACTTCACTTAGTGGCTATGACTACTACTTTAAAATAGCAAAGAAATATTTTTGGATTCTTGCCACTCTGTTTTTCCAGAATAGGTGGAATTCAAAAGTGAATTTTCATTCACAGTTATGTTAGAACACAGACTTCTTTCCCTTTGTGGTTGTGGACTGTTAGCAACTGTAGAACCAAGTGATGCTTTGGGAGGGTTTAGCCCTCTCTCTCTTAGCGGCCCCCCGCCCCTAGGCACCATTAAGATTAATACACAACATGCAAAAGGAGTTTTGTTACACCAGATCAGCTTCAGGAAAAATTCTCTTGCTTCTCTTCCAAAGGAATTGCCACCCTATACCCATCCTATTACTAGTGTCATCACTGAGTGGCAGCATAGCGTATTCATCAACTACATGGATTTGAGCATCAAACAGACTCTGACCCATACGAGAGACAAGCTGAAAGGAACAGACAGCATCTCTTTCTATGTGTTTGACTTTGGGAAACTTAACACCTCCCTAGGTCTCAGATTTTTTAGAGTGGTTACACTGACTAAATGAAATTATGCATTGTGAAGTGCTTTGGTAGTATCCATCAGATATGAAGAGTTCAATTAAGGCCAGCCATTTTTAATATTACTGTTACTGGTACTATTACTGTTTATTGCAAATAGTTTATCCAATGAAAATATCCACAATAAAAACCATAAGAAGTAATAGAAAATGAAGAATATAAGGGGGTTTTGCTCACTAATAAGCAATACAAAGTACTCCACAGCTATTCTCTTCTATTACTTTAAGATTTCATTTGTGGAGAATTATAGGACCATATGTTATATTTTGAGGGGGACTAATAATCAGGAAATGAGATTTTCTTGTTAATCAAAAATCCTGGTTAAAAAGGAGTTGTCATTTGTTATGGAATAAACTATGTTCCCTCAAAATTCCTGTGTTGAAGTCTTAACACCTTGTACCACAGAATGTGACTATTTGGATATAGGGGCTTTAAAGAGATGATTAGCTCAAAATAAGACTCTTAGGATGAGCCCCAATCCAACCTGACCCATGTCCTTCTAAGAAGAGGAGACTAGGACAGACAGACACCCCCTGGCGTACACATGCACAGATGGACAACCATGTGATGAAGCAGCAAGAGGGCAGCCATCTGCAAGCCAAGGAGAGATGCTTGAAAGGAAACCAACCCTGCCAGCACCTTTATCTTGTACTTCTAGTCTCCCGAAGCAGGAGAAAATAAATTTCTCTTTAAGCCACCCAGTCTGTGGTATTTTGTTAAGGCAGCCCTAGCAAACTAATGTACCATCTATGGTTGACCAACTACTGAAAGAACAGAATATTACAAAAACAATTCTAAAACATGTTGAATGTGATCTGATAATTTAGAGAACATTTCAGTGTCTCATATTGCCTCAGAGTTATCTATATGACCATCAATTTTCATTTTATTAGCAAAGAAATGCTACTAGAGAATTCTGTATAACAATTTAATTCAACAAATATTGATTGAGTAGTGACCATGTGGAAAAGACTTGTGCTCATTGGTGAGGATTGTATGTAGTAAGAGAAGATAAAGATAAGCAAGAAAGTATTTCAAATACCTTACAATGCAAGGAGAGAGAGAGAATTGTAGACAGCAATAAGATAAGAATGAATTAAAGTGTTACTATAAAGGTGAAAACCAAGGGATTTGAGAGCATAGCTGTGTGAAGGATTGATTTTAACTGGGTACACTGATAAAGATTTAGTGAGAAAACACATTTGGGCTGGCACTTCAAGCTAAGTAAGATTTTAATAGGTGAGAAGCAGGAGAAAATTCCAGGATGGACATAAATACAAACATATTTTGGATATTTGGGAAAACGTAGGTAAGGGCAATAGTCAAGTAAGGAGAATAGGGTGGGGTTGGAGCAATGGAAAGTCTGAAGGGTTCTGAATAGTGGAGTGGACTGATAACAAGTATTAATAGAAATATAGTAGTAGGAGCAACATCAGGAATTATATTAGTAATAGTAGGATTTAAGTAGCTAATACTTATTTACTACCCATTATGTGCAGGGCCTCCTAATAAGCACTTCATGTTCATGATCTCATTTAATTCTCAAAAACAAGTCATTAAGATATATATCACCTGTTTTGAAAAATGAGAAACTGGGTGCAAGGAAGGTAAGGAACTTGCCAGAAGTCATATAGATAATAAGTGGTAAAGTCAGAATCCCAAAAGATCTTGCTGACTTCAAAACCAATTCACTTAATTCACATGAATATTTTCTAAGATAAAAACTAAGGGGGCACCTAGGTGGCTCCATCAGTTAAACGTCCAACTCTTGACTTGGGCTCAGGTCATGGTCTCAGGGTCATGAGATTGAGCCCCACATCGGGCTCGGTGCTCAGTATGGAGTCTGCTTGAGATTCTCTCTTACCCTCTCCCTCCCCCTGGCTCATGCTCCCTCTCTCTCTAAAATAAATAAATAAAATCTTTAAAAAAAATGAAAACTAAGAAATCATATAATCCATCCTCTCCACATAGTTGGATCTATTTTTGTTTGTTTGGAAAATAGATGTCATACTTTATGATCAACGTGAAAATCTATTCAAACTTTTGTTTCTATGGAAAATGTTAAGAGTTTAAAAGGCAAACTTAAAACATTTATCATTCTTTCTGGCAGGAAATCAAGGCCTGTCTTCTAAGTCTTTCTTATAATAACAAGAGAGGAGATCCTAACTCAGCCAGCTTTTCCTATGAATTACCAACTGGGATGGTTTGAAGATAAATGCTCGGAGTATAGGGTGGTGCTGTGAAGCAGAGAACTATGTGAGCAAAGCAAGTTTCTGAAAACAGAAGTTCTTCATTCTTTACGATCATGCTTCTCAGGCCACAAAAATCTGGAGTTTGGTATAACCAGTATAGGGAGCAGGCAGCCATGGCAAACTCATCAAAGCTCTGTGTCTTAATCAAGTCTTCATTAAAAGAAAGATTTCCTTGTACCTAGGATATTGCATTGCATTTTCTAAAATAGATATACCAACTCTAAGCTAAAAATATTCTTTTATAAATAACAAAGAATAATAAAATGGCCAATACACTATAGTCTGAAACCTTGGTCACTGGACCATAAATGGGAATGTCAAACTATATTAGAGCAAGGACTTTGAGGTAATTCACCAATAGGGACAGAAATTATGTATGTGTGTAAACATTTTCCTCCAAGCAAAAATGATGGCTGCAAGTCACTGTCACATTAGCTAATGGAATAAACTACCACCAGTCCGATACAAAGCCACGACCTAAGCTTTTGTTCCTACAGTTGTGATGCACCTGCCACAGGGCAATCTTACTCAAATTTAAATCCACATGTGTGTGAGTGTCTGGTTTTTAAGTTTTTGAGACCAATATCATTTTCACTGGCCAAAAGGAATAAAAGGTAACAAAATGATTCATTCTTGAGTGTTATTTTTTTCATCCTGTTAATGAATCTTTGCTGATTAACAACTGAAGCAGTTCTAAAAAGCCACTGATGGAGAAAGACACAGTCTATCTGTCTGGTGATATGTTTTAATAAAATGCTTTTTGTAAAAAAAAAAAAATTACAACTCCCAGAGTACTGGGAGATACTTACTGGAACCTTTATTCTATAGCCTATGGTTATGGTCATGAAGACAAATGAGTTAGAAAACAGAAGTAATTATAGAGATATCCCATATAACCCTCAGCTATGATCTCAAATATTCCCACCCCTAAGAACAGATATCTTGGATTACTAACAAGGAACTTAGGAGGGAAACACTACTTAGAAAATATTTAGCAGACACATTTGCAAATGCTGAAAAGGGCTTACAAATAATTTATATGAATAATAGTAGTTACTCAAGTGTTTATGCTAAATTTTGAGATCTTACTTTGACTAATATCTTTTCTAGTTATTTTCTGTGCCTTACCTAATTCTTATCAACAAATCCTCAAAATACTGTAGAACACTCAGGATATTTAAACTGATGTGTGATGGTATCAAAATATCACTTCATATTTTAAGCATGGATAATATTGTGAAATTTATTAATAACTGTAAAATAGATGTCAATGGATCAGCATTTATTTGGTTTCAAATTTAGGGAGTGTGCTTTGCCATATGAAAGAGAATTATGCTTCAGTAGAATGAAGAACTCTTAGAGAGATCTTGCCCCATATCCAACTCTTGGCAAGTTAAGCTTAGATGGGGAAAACACTAGTGTCAGAATAAATGCTTTAACTTCCAAACTGGATCCCTTCAATAACATCTTTTGTAAAGTATCTCTATTGAGAAATGTTACTGTGCTTCACTCAGGAACAATCTGGAACCAAAGTATCTATTTGCTTTAGTGTAGGAAAGCAATAGTCCGATACACTGCCATGCCTTTTTTTTTTTTTTAGATGCTGGTTTTAATCTGCTTTTTAAATTTTTTCCTATTTATTTATTTATTGATTGATTGATTGATTGATTGATGTAGTGTTCCATGATTCATCGTTTGCATATAACACCCAGTGTTCCATTCAATACGTGCCCTCTTTAATACCCATCACCAGGCTAACCCATCCCCCTCTAGAACCCTCAGTTTGTTTCTCAGAGTCCATAGTCTCTCATGGTTCATTTCCCCCTCCGACTCCCCCCCTTCATTCTTCCCCTCCTGCTATTTTTTTTTTAAATGTATAAGGTATTATTTGTTTCAGAGGTACAGGTCTGTGATTCCTTTTTTGAGAGTAATGCTACCGGTTCTTGAGGAATGTTGGGTAGGTGGCTCATCAAGGTTGCTAAGTATTAGGGAAAATGTCCCAGCCTCTTTTTGTGGCAGAGAAGAAGTGTTTTAAAAATTAGATTCAGAGAAGGAAAAAAAGCCATTCCAATCATTCCAACAGTTTTGTAAATGTTTTCATAAATATGGTTCTTAGCCTTCAGAGCATTTGTTTGTTTTTAAACAACTATCAAAATTCACAAGAACTAAACTAAGCTTCTTACCATCAAGAATCACCTGACCTCTCCTCTTCATCCAAGAATCATTAACATTAAGGGCATCATATACCTGTGAGTGGCTTATCAAGATTTGGCTGTGAGATGTTAAAACCTTCACGACCTTCACTAAAGTGAAAGCATTTCCAAGTACAACTCATTTAACTACACCATTATACTGGATGACAGGTCTGAGACTGAGGGAGTATGAGAATAGTAAAGCTCCAAGTCCCCTGGGGTAGACACATAAAATGAGGCAGAACCTGTCTAAACAACACATTTGTTGTAACTAGCTGTGGTGTTTTCAAAGTCTTTGCTCTGGAAACTACACTGATTGTGCCAGAGTTCACCCTCTCACTACTGCCACAAAAGCATTTCAGATACAGATCAGACTTGTCCATCTCTATTAAACCAGAAATGACAATAGGTATAAACTACTGAATCCAGATTCGCATTTTTCACTAATACGTAACTTGGTTACTAAAGAAATTCTTGTTCTAAATATTTTGCTGTTCTATTTCTTTTAAGAAGTCAGTGCTTTGTTAAATTTTGCCTTTTGTTACTCTAAGTACAAAACAGAATGTTTTCTTGATCCAATATCAATTGCAAATATACGGCAGACTTTATTAACAATTACAAAACAGTTTTAATTTACATGGTATTTGCCTTCTACATACTACTTTTTAAAAGAATATTCTTACTTTGTAATATTCTTTAAATATTATAAATTGACTTCGATCTTAAGAGTTAGATTTAACCACTCAAGAAAAATGAGAAGAGAAAGAAACTAATGTTTGCTGACCATGTCTACTATGTTTAAGCACTGTGCCCAGGAAGAAATACCATGACCTTGAAACGATCACTGGCAAGTGGCAAAGGTGACCTGCTAACATTGACCTTGTTACCCTATGACAAGGGTGGTAGTACAGCAAACAAAAGTGTTTTATGACAACAGATTAAAAGCAGGCTTATTCTGACCAGGGCAATCAGTGTAATTTCCAGTTCCAAAAGATTTCGTAAAGTAGGTGATATTACACTGAACCTTAAGGGACAAATAGTAGTAGTAATAATAATGAGAATTACAACTCCTGCTGCTGTTCCCATAGCACTTGCTATATGGTATGCACTATTCTAAGAGCCACGCATACGTTAGTTCATTTAATTTTCACAATAACTCTGCAAGGCAAGTACTAATATCCCCATTCTACACATGAGAAAACTGAGGTTCATAATGATCAAATGACTTGCCCAATGACACACAACCAAGAAAGTGGTGGAGCTTAGATTTGATCCAGATGATCCAGCCCCAGAGTCTGCACTTAACTACTATATCAAACTGTCCCCCATATAGAAATTCATGAAGGAGGAAGCTTAAAAGGCCCACCCAACAGAGGGAATAATAACACAGCATGAAGTTAGGAGGTAAATGATTATGCTGTCTTAATTCAGTGGGCTCCTTGAACATCTTTCTCACTCTGAGTAGATATGTGAGATATACAGCACTCCCTTATTCCTCCCACCATAGGCCTCCATTTCCGTTGTTCTAATAGGAAAGACAAAAAGAGAAGAAAGTGATACAAAGCATACAAAGCATGGAAATCCATTTTATCTGGAATTATTATATACATAGAATATTAAAATGGAAATCCTAGCTGAAACACCAAGACAATAATTAACACATTCCAAAGGAGGTGTTGACCATATGCTGAATTTCCAAAGCAGGATTCTGAGAACCAGTTATACAATTCTTAAATGCCGCATCCACACCAACATCCTGAAGTCAGAAATTAGGGAGAAGAATTTATTTGGACTGAGAAGCTGTGAAAGGACGGGAGATGCCTGCTTGGGGAGAAAGACTTTGCCAGGAACTTTTGGAGACTTTAATGTGTCCCCTGCTATTTGATGGGCATGGGGACTAGTGTCTGATTTATGCATGAGAAATCTAGATGCCAAGTGATTGGTTAGTTCCATTTGTGGTGGAACAAAGGGGAGATCACTATATTGGGAATCACCTAATTCTTAGAGTACATCGGGGTTCACAATGTGTTTTTTGTGGATCAGATATGGGCATTTTGTAAGAGGGAATTAGAATGAGGTCACCTACAGTTATATCCAAGACCACCTGGATAAGGTCAACAGATCTCAAAAACTAGAGGGAACATTTGCTTTCTTAGCCAGAACAGGGATGCTTTGCTCCATTAAAATGACTGCAGAGGTGTGGGTGCCTGGGTGGCTCAGTCGATTAAGTGTCCAACTCTTGATTTCGGCTCAGGTCATAATCTCGGGGTTGTGGGATCAAGCCTGGAATTGGGCTCCACACTGGGCATGGAGCCTGCTTGGGATTCTCTCTCTCCCTCTCCCTCTGCACCATCCTCCCCCACCCCTGCCAACAGACACATACACACACTGCTCACACGCACGTGTGCTCTCTCTCTCAAAATTAAAAAAAAAAAAAAACTGCAGAGGGAAGAGTCTACAAATAACCAATGAAAGCATTTAAAATTTTATATAGTCAATCTATGACAAAGAAGGCAAGAATACACAAAGGGGAAAAGACAGTCTCTTCAATAAGTGGTGCTTTGAAAATGGGACAGCTATATGCCAAAGAATGAAACTGGACCACTTTCTAACACCATACACAAAAATAAATTCAAAATAGACTAAAAACCTAAATGTGAGACCTGAAACCATAAAAATCCTAGGAGAACAAAGGTAATAATTTCTCTGACATTGGTTGTAGCAATATTGGTCTATGTAGGTCTCCTAAGGCAAAGGAAAACAAAGCAAAAATAAACTATTGGAACTACATCAAAATAAAAAGCCTTTGCAAGGCGAGGAAACCATCAACGGAATAAAAAGGCAACCTACTGAATAGAAGAAGATACTTGAAAATGACATATCCAATAAGGGGTAATATCCAAAATATATAAAGAACTTATACATACAACTCAACACCAAAGAAAGCCAAAAATCTGATTTAAAAGGGGGCAGAGGAACTGAGTAGACATTTTTCTAAAGATGGCAACAGACACATGAAAAGATGCCTAACACTAGTCATCAGGGAAATGCAAACCAAAACCACAATGAAAGATCAACTTATATCTGTCAGGATGGCTAACATTTAAAAAGACAAGAAACAAGTGTTGGCAAAGATGTGGAGAAAAGGGAACATTCAGGCACTGTTCATGGGAATGTAAATTGGCGTAGCCAATGTGGAAAAAACAATATAGAGGTTCTTCAGAAAATTAAAAATAAAAGTACCGTAAGATCCAATAATTCCATTGCTGGATATTTACTCAAAGAAAATGAAAACACTAACTTGAAAAGATACATATACCCCTGTGTTTATTGCAGTATTTCTTACAATAGCCAAAATACGTAAGCATCCTAAGTGTTCATAGATAGATGAATAAGGAGGATGTGGTATGTATGTATGGGTGTGTAGATACAAGCCCATACACACACACACACACACACACACAGTGAACTATTAAGCAGACATAAAAAAGGATGAGATCATGCCATTTGTGACAACATGGATGGATACAGAGGGTACTATGCTAAGTGAAGTAAGTCAGGCTGAGAAGGACAATACCATATATCTCATTTATGTTTGGAATAAAAAAACCCAAACGAAAAAAGAAAAAGCAGAATCAGACCTATAAATACAGAGAATTGATGTTTGCCAGAGGAAAGGGGGGTGGAAGGATGAGGAAAACAGGTTGAACGGGAGTGGGAAATACAACCTTCCAGTTACGTAATGAATAAGTCATGGGACTAACAGGCACAGCATAAGGGACATAGTCCATGATACTGTAATAGCGTCATATGGCGAGGGACGGAAGCTACGTTTGTGGTGAGCAGAGTATAATGTGTAAACCAGTCAAATCACTATGTTGTACACCTGAAACTAATATAACATTGTGTGTCAACTATGCCCAAAAATTTTTTTAAAAATCAACTTATGTATGTATTTGTCACAGATGAATATGATCAATAAAAAATTTTCAAGCATCAAAGTAAAAAAAAAAATCTTTAACATCCCAAATACTAGACCAACTCTAGTAGTTAAGGAAGAAAGTCCCTATGTCTTCCCCTCTCTTTCCATCCATTTAAACCCAGAGAAGTCAGAATCTGATGTGAGCGAACAGGATGGAGGAGCTGAAGGCCAGGCGGGGAAAGAGGAGAGCAAGTACCCTTTTCCCATGGCAGGCTTCCTGCCTCCAGGAGGCCTGAGCTTAGAGCTCAAGGGGAGAGGCTTTAAATAAAGTTTAAAATATTAAATATTACACAGCCTGAATATTTAAATTATTAAATTGAATCTGTCTTTTTGCCCAATAAGCACTATAGGACATATATTATCCAGAGAAGTCATGGAGCATGTCTGAACTTATATTAAGGGGCAAGGAAAGAACTTGCTTCACAGAGTGGATTTAAAGGGATTTAAAGTAAATTTAATCTATAATTACATTCAACAAACTGCTCTTAGTCAACCTAACAGCTACATACATGACGATCTCTACACTGAGCATCTGCACATGTGTAATTCTGCTCACTTCTGTTCAAAATGTAAAGGGCAGCACAGGGAGCTTCAGAGGCTGATCTGTGGAGCCAGCATGCCTGAGTGAGCCTCAGCATCTTCATCTGTAAAACAGGAGTAATAACACTATGTACTTCATGGTGTTGTCAGAAGGACTGAACAGAACAATAGGAGAAAGCTTTTAATATAGTGCTTTACCCATAGTAAACACTCTGTAAATGGTATTTGCCACACTAGTTGTTGCTATTGTTAGTAGCATTGAAAGGTTCTTTCTGATCCACCTTGACTACAAAGAACAATTAGGACAGGAAGCTCACCACTATTATGTTTTTATGTCTGATCTAATCACTTTCTCATTACTTTCAAATCAAAAGATCCTAATGTTGCCACCGTAGCTCCTCCCATCCAACAGACAGTGAGTCCAGCCTCAAAAAAATAAACAGAAACCAAAGCAAAAATAACAATTAATGTTTACTGAGAGCCTACTACAGCCATGCATTGTCCTCTGAGTTCTGAGCACAGTATCTCATTCATTCCTCACCACCCTCCAGTGAATTGGTTATACTTGTTATCCCCACCTTATTGATAAGAAACGAGGACTCTGACAGATTAAGGACTTTGTCCATGCTAACACAACTGGTATGTAGTAGGACCAGGATAAATAGTTACTGTGGACATTTTGCCAACTAAGGATAATCAGTTTATTAGTAAAAACTTGTTTCATCTTGGGATCAAATATTCAATATGCTACACGTCAAAGGGATTTCACTAAAGACCACTAGTCACTCCAAAGCAATGCATTAGGAAGAAGCAATCCCTCTTTACTCATGTTCTGTAAGTCTTTTTCGAATCTATTCAACTCTGTATAGTTCAATTAAAGACTGCCTTTTAATTTCAAGTTAAAGATTTTCATGTTAGAACACATATAAAACCAAATAATAATTTAACATACTGCAACTGATGGGTTCACTATTTAATAGGTGTGAATAGAAAGAGGTAGGAATTTAAATGAACTTCAAGCACAATATCCAATCTGATGAACTCTTCTGGACAGTCATGTTTTATCTCATGTCTTCTTTGACCTCTTAGCCTCAGATTCCTGATATCTAAAATGGGGATATGTTGTAAGAATTCAAGAAAATTATATATACATGTGTAAAAACTACTTTTTTCACTGGAAAAAGCTTTAAAATGTTATTACTATGTTTATTATAAGAGACATTACAAATATGCAAAATATCAACAAGAGTTTAAAGATAAATATTTAGCTGCCCAAATGCATATGGTGCTTGACACACGGCGGGTGCTCAAAAATCGTTAAATAAATGTCTTTGTTCTGAGTTCCTTATTAACAGCAAGACAGGCAAATACACAAATACGACCATGAAAAGTGACATTAAAAATAATACCTTCTAATAATTAGGTGAAGAATTCTTCACATGTTCAAATTTTATGGTCTTTGTATCATGACTATGAGATTAAGAAATTTATTTCCTCTGCTGACATCAGAATGAGATAGGTAAAGGAGCCACAACTAATCATATATCATGTAGACATCATTCTGTTTTTATTGAGCACCTGCTCTGTTCCAGGTACTGAATTAGGTGCTGAATAAAATGTGGCCCCTTTAAGGAGTTTTTAGACCAGTTAGGGACACATACAATTCACCAGCACTTGGGAAAGAGTAGATGAGCTTCTAGGAATGGGAAGTACTGGAGACTATGAGAACACGCAAGACAGGCATTTTTTCAGAAGAGTTTCCTGTGCATAGCAACGTCAAAGCTGAAACTTAGGTGGGGGCTGTGAGGGGCATTGTACTAGGGGCACAGGATGATGGTGACATTCAGAGGACTGGACAGCATGAAGAACTCAGTGGCCCAGGTTAGTCAAGAGGGTGCTGAAGAGGTCACCTGCGGCAGATCATAAAAGGTCTTAGGAGCTAGGACTCCTCAGGAGAAATATTAAGAGTAGTAATACTGCATAAAAAATATTTCCTTGTGTTGCAAGCATATTTATTTCTTTCCCTCTATTGATTATTATTAATAGCTAGTTGTTTTCTAAGAAGCTTCAAAATTTAATAAAAAAGAGTACAAATATCTAAAACAAGCTACTCTGAATCCTTCTTAAATTAACAATAAAGGGATCTTTGGAATGGCCTCTCCCCTTCTCCCCTCTCTCTGGCAGTGTGCATTAGGAGAGCTTGGAAAAGGGTACTGATTCACCTTCTCTGAGAAATGTGGGAAAGGAGAAAGAATGGACACAGAATGCAGGAAGATTTTTCCTTTGGCCTTATACCAGTTTGTTTTCACAAGGGTTTAATACTTTGTCCATGAACACTAGAAACTCATGGGAAAATCAGTGTTCCCTAAGCTAAATAACTGACTTTTAGAAACATGTCAACAGGCTGGGTTTGCGGATAGTGATTTCCTAAGGGCAGGACAAGCACCTAGATACTCCTTGCCTACTAAATGACCCAGGCATCTGGTCTAAGAGTTGCTAAATGCAAAGGATGAACACTCAAGTACCGTGGACTCCAATTTTGATACCTTATCAGTTAAGACTGGATTTGGCTGCAAGAAAGAGGGGTCCCCCAAACAGTGCTTATACAAGATACGAGTTGTACTTATGCTGTCTAGTGCTAGTGTGACAGTTCCACATGGTTATTAGGGACTAGTCCACTTCTATCTCAACTTTCTATCATAGTAGCTGCTATTTATTCCTCTGATGACCTCAGAGTCCAAGCTAGCTGTTGAAGTGTCAGTCATCACACTAGGGGTTTAAGATGTAAGATGGAGGAAAAAGTTGAAGAATGTCATGCTTTCCCCCGTTTTAAACCATCCTCTGAGAAGTGTACATAGTTCTGCTTAAATTTTACTGACCAAAATTTAGTCATGAGGCTCTGCCAAACTGCAAAGAGAGACTAGTGCACAGCTGAAAAAGTGTGATTTTTTGAGGGAAGAAGGAAGAAAGTAAGGTGGATGGATGGTTTTGAAAGGCAATTCTCAATCTCTGCCATAAGTATACACTCACGAATTAAAAAAACGTGAATTTGTAACCACAACATATGATGGTTTATTTATAAATTTTATAATACTCTATTGCACTATTATTTTATGGAAATTATAAAATATGGACAAATAATTTAAAGTATAACATAAATATATAAATAACATTTTCAGTGTTAATCTTTCAAACCTCAGTGGACTGAAGATGCACTTTGAAAATCACTGCTCAAGCAGACAATTAGTAAAAACACTTAAGATGCTACTTCTATGGACTGGCAAGAAAACAGTCACAAAATCTACAGTCTATATGAGCTATTCCCTAGTTTACTAAGGAAAAAAATCTATTTCCACTAGGCCTACCACTCAGACAGCTGGACTAATTCTGACTATTGGCAAGACTAGGAGCTTTAATATAGCCTCAAGAATTATAACTTTAACATATGCAGCAAATGTATTATAGAATAAAATATGAAAAATAGAAACATAAATTAATAGGTATTAGTATATGAAGACTTTGAAGTTATTTTTGTATACTTCCTTTAAACTGGGACTTTTTTTTCCTAAAAATGTAATTATACCAATGTTTTTGGAAAGTACAATGGCAATATGTATGCAAAGCATTAAAAATGTTTATATTTCATGAGTAAACTTGTAAGAATTAATCTTAGGGAAACGATCTGAGATATGGTGATGTAAGTTTGTAAATAAAAGGTGCTCATTGTAAAATAATTTATAATAAAATATTATTAGAAAAAGCTTATACATCCCAAAATAGGCAAAAATGGTTAAGTGAATTATGACACAGCCACACAATGAAACATTAAGTAACTACTAAAAATTGTATTTTCAAAGACAATTTTATGACATAGAAAAAATGTCCATGATATACATAACAGTAAGTGAGGAAAGAAACGTAAGAAATTAATCCATACACACACCTCTTTCTCCCTCTCACCACCCACGTTCCTATATAGATTACACAGGTGATAGCCTAAAATGAAGCACATTCAAATTTTTATGTTGTCTAGGGAATTATATTAGTGATGATTATTACTACTCTAAAAGAGTTATCTGTATTTTCCAAATTTCCTAGCACAAATACATATTACATTTATAAAATCAGGATTCAATGTTACCGAAAATCAATCTTATTGAAAGTTATCTTGATAGGAAATACAAATATGTAGATTTTCAAGATTAATAAGTATTAAAAAGAGCCCTGTAGGTATATGTGCAAGCAATAGAGATACATACAGTCCTCGGATTTCAGAAAGGTAGTGTGAAGGACATTCAGGTAGTTAATTTCATTTCATGTGACAGGAAACATCTAAATTATAATTTAGACAGCAATTCTTCATATTATAGTGATAATGCCCTATCAAATAAAGCATTTGAATTTGAATATGCAGAATTCATAATTTTAGAGTGTTAAATAAAAGTTAATCAAAATAAAGTATGCTATTTATTTAAACCATTATGTTAAACAATTGTCATTACCTTAAACTTCAGATCAAAGCAAAGTCTGCAGCTAAGATTCAGCTCCCAGAAAGCAATGATTTTATTTAGAAAAGCTGCCAGGACCAAACTATAAGAGCAAAAATAAGTCACTAATATAAAAAAATTTCCAATAGATAAACACTACAAGGATTACCTGGTTTAAGTTTCCAAGTGCAAATTCAATCTGAAATGATATTGCCAAAAATCTCTGTGGTCTAAAGGATTTTTTTTTTTTTTTAACATCTACAAAGAGAGTGTACAGTTATAGCTTCTCCTCACTGATCTGGGCCTTCAGAAACACATCAATACATGCAGTACATAAGAACCAGCTGTAAGAGATTTTTCTGTCAATACAAAGCAAGGTCACTGCATTATAGGAAGACTGAGCCCTGTTTATTTCACTTCCATAAAGGGATTGTTCAAGGGCAAATTCTAAAAGAATGATTCCGAGTAGCAATGAAACCCCTGGAAAGACAGACGACTTTGGGAAATCTCTGAATATCTATTGGACTATTTTTGGGTCATGTTGCAAAGAGAAACAAAGAGTGCATTTAAAATATATATATTTGATACATATATTTAAATATACATTATGTTGCCTTTCTCTTTATATATTTCAACTAAATGTTCTTAGTCCTTATTTTATAGCAATAGAAAGGAACATAAATACCAAGAAAATAATAAATTGACGGCAATTATGGTGATTCATTCAGTAAAGTTTACAATAACAAATAAGAAAAACTTGCAACAACTAAATGCTGACCAAAATTTTAATCCAGTTTAATGAGGGATGGTAGACACTGTGCTGGTTGCTGACGTCCACTGTTAATTCTTCCTAAATACTGTACTTCCTCTCTACACAGCATATTAATAATAGGGAATAGGGCCAGTCTAAAGTGAGACCACTTAGGCATTTACTTCAGGCACCAAATTTAAGAAGGGACCAAAAAAACCCTTCTTAGTCAAGATAAACAACATTTTAATGAAATATTTTGAAAATAAAATTAATACAAAAACCCATGATGAAAACAGCAAAATTTTAACCTAGATGAGATCTGTCGGAAAGTATGCATCAAATACTACTTGGTTTGAGTGGAAATAATAAACAAATTCCATGTTAATAAAACAATTTTTAGGTATAAACTTCCAAGTATAAAATAAGTAAGTCATGGGGATATAATGTACAGCATGGTGACTACAGTCAATAATACCATATTGCATATTTGAAAGTTGATGAGAACAGATCTTAAAAGTTCTCATCCCAAGAAAAAAAAGTGGAGCCCATGTATGCTGACTGATGTTAACTAGACTTACTGTGGTGATCATTTTGCAATGTATATAAATACCAAATCAGTATGTTGTACACCTGCAGCAAATATAATGTTAATTTATGTTAATGTATGTTAATTATAACTCACTTCTAAAAAGAGATAATTTAACATTATAGGAAAAAATGTTTTAGAATGAAAAGAAGACAAATCTTTTTTGTAGACCATCTTTACTTTTAATACTTTAGGATCTCTACCTAGTTTCCTCTTGAGAACATCATGGCAAAACACCAGCCAGAATATTTCCTCTTTGTCCCTCACTAAGTGACTGAAAAAATTTTTGTGTGTGTGAGACACAGATCTTCAGAAGAAAGCCATTATAGAAAAATAATGCATTGGTATTTACAAAGCAAACCTCATTATATGTGATGGATGGTTAGAACAGAGAAAAAAAACTTTTAAAAATCATATGATCTTTAGAAACATGTATATAATATTTGGCTAACCTCCTTTTTTCATTGTCTAGCCATTTCAACTTATTTCCCCAAGCCTTTTACAAACAATCCTTTCAAAAGCCAACATTCAAGCAACTCTAAGAGGCCTTCAGGAAATAAGATGAAACATTCACAAGAAACAAAAACAAGAACACTAGAGAGAAAAAAGAACAGCCCTGGTAACCCAGGGCTCCAGGGAATTTTCTGTGGAACATTGAAACACGATCTAGCTCTAACATAATAAATGGTAATAAGGTAAAGAAGGTAACCTTGTAACCATGACACAGCAATTTAATAACCAGGAAACTCTGATATTTAATGAACTGAAGACTAGTTTGTTTAATCCTGTGCTCTATTCTATGAATGAAATAGTTACTTTCCAAATTAATAATTCAGTGATCACATGTAACATTAAAATATTTTATATCCATTTATATTGCTATTGTTATAGTATACATGTTATGTTATATGATTATGTCTTAAGAGTTTAAAAAGTAAATTAGTACTATTTTATTAATACTATTTTAAAAGAAATGAATATGAGGATATGACTTTAGAAGATTTAGAAAATTTGATTAACTTCTGAGTGGCTCTATTCCACCCTAGATTCTCATCTCATAAATCCTCATCCTCTTGGTGAAGGAAGATTATTGAATTGATGATTCTTAAGTCCCACATTAAGTTTTCTAAATCAATGTCCTTAGGCCTAGGGCCCCAGAAACTGCATTTTTCAGAAGCTCCTCTGGTAATGCATATATGTCCAAGTTTGAGAACCACTGCTGAATGTAGAGGTTTAATTGGAGATTTTAAAAAAAGAGCTCATAGGATAGATTTTGAGGTTCAGTATTACAGAAATGATCAGCCATAAAACACTTATAGGCCAAAAGATCTCTTCTTCTGATTCAGTCAAACTGAGGCTGACTCATGGAATTACAACAGCTTGCTTAGGGCTAATGATTGGCCATTACTGCAGGAGAAAACCACCACCACCACCAAAAGCACATTTCAATGTCTGTCTTAGGATGTCTAAAAATTAGTTTATCTGTTTTTTTTTTTTTAATGTATCAGTGCCCTATACTATAAAAGCTTATGGTTATTAACTTCTTCCCTATTTATATTTATATATCTCATCATATATAAGTAAAACCTACTTTAAAAACTTGGTTTCAATTCTGTTAAACAACAGAATGACTGGGACACTCTCTATTGTTAATGCTGCCATTGTTTTCAAGTCTAGCAATCCAGCATCTCCACCCTCCACTGCGAGGTGGCATGGCGTTCTGGCACCATGAAGATTCTCTGATACGCCTTTCTCTACCACCTCAGGGAGGCAGCAGGCCTACCTTCAACCAATCAAGGAGGAAACCTTCCTCCACACTGTGAAGGAAGGTGGCGGAGAAGAAGGAACAGCTTGCCTAAAGAAGAGGCTGGGTTGAGAATACATTTTAATCCACTGCTGGAAAACAAGGAGAACTGAATCTTCAGCAAACTAAATATCACAGATTATAGAAGGTTAAAGCTAAAAAAAATTGACAGAAAAAATAAGACCCTTCATTTTACCAGTGAGGAAGTAAAAAGCAAAGAAAAGTTAAATAAATTGTTAGGTACTTTAAAAGAAAAGGTCTTGTGGATCATCACAGTAACACTACTATGGTTTCCATGAAGTTTCTTTAACCCCTACTGGAATATATAAGCTTTTTCTCCATAGTAGTTATGCTCTATGGAAATGCTTGATTCATCTTGGGGAAGTTGAAGGTAAAGAAAATGGAAGAAAAGACTACAAATATTCCTAAATCTGTTATCTTATCATAAATCAACAGTTACTTTTTAAATCCCCTAAAATCTTTCTCCCTCCAATAGCCTAGTTAAAGAGTCTAATAATCTTTCAAACTATCTATTCAAATAGAAGACTTGACTCAAAAAGATCTTAGTTAGAAAAGGGAGTAAAGTATGAATGTCCCTTGGTGGTTTCCTTTGATCACAAAACTTTTTATTTGCTAATTTATAACCAAGAAGCCAAGGTCCAGTTTTTTTCATTACTGACCCCTGTTAAAGAAGAGCTACCTTCTGACACTCTTATGACAAAAATCCCACACATATTATAATGGAATTATAAAGAATTTCATGCTTCAGTGAAATGTTGAATCCTAAACCAACAGGGTAATGTCAAGATACCTCTATTTTCTAACCACACACAGAAATCACAACTTATGCATGACTAATGTCTCTTAAATGGACATTCATACTGGTACATACCAAGGACATGGGACAGTACATCATGTCTGATTTTTCAAAGGAAAACAATGGCAACAGAAGTAAGAAGCTTTCATTTGAATATGTGTGTGTGTGTGTGTGTGTGTGTAGTTAATGGAAGAGGAAGAGCAATAAAATAGGAAGAGAATGTAGGCAATGGAAGGAAATTGCATCTAAACGTCATTGTAATAAACTAATTGCCCATTTTGATCTTGAGTTACTTTGTAATGGATGTGGATGGCCAAATGGAGGCCCAGCTATGTTTACTTCTTGTCATAAAGGTTTTGGAGTACCACCCAGGCTTCCCAGTAGACTGGTCTTGAATTTCTTTTACAGTATCTGGTACATAATATAAAACCACCATCAGGTGTATTCCAGTAGGAGGGAAATTCTTCTAGGTAACATTTTTTCCAAACCTCTCTCCAAGCTTACACATCTCCATTAAATAATGTATCTCTTTTTGAAGTCTGTCCTTAAAAATGGGGTCAAAGGGTAGAAGATATCAACATTCAATTCACAGTACCAGAGAAGAAAATAAAATGGGTTTCTACTTCTTTTTCTATATTTTACTGGCTGTTTTTAAAATAATCCTATTTCAGTTAATTAATCAGTAAATACTGATGCTACTACAAGATGAATAACACCTTACTTCACAGATGATGAGGGTTAGCTAGATTGTTCAGAAAGTCCAGATTTAATAGCCTGTAGATGTATAGTTTTTCTATCTATGAACTGTACTTTTTGTAGAAAACTGTCAGCTTTACTCAGCAGCTATCTCTACCCAAAGGCATATCTATTCTAGATTAAATGTCAGTCCTCTCTTCTCTTCTTCCTGCTTTTCTATGTGCACAGAAATAGTTTGTAGAAAGTGAAAAGTTATTTTTGGGTCTAGTGATATTAACTTGGATTTTGATTTTGGAAATTCAATTTAGGATTTAAGTGTACACATCTGCTTACTATAAAGCTAATAATCAAGCTCATTAAATAACATGTAATAAAAACTAATATATAAAAGGAAATTTTCATGGTACTGTAACATATTTGCAATAAGAGCTTTTTGCTGGTAATTGGAAGATTCGGCTTCACTTCGCTGTTTAATCACCCACAAAACTGTTTATTGCCCTATATATTCCTCCAACAAGAACATTATCCTTTTAATGTGCCCCTCAGAAAATCAGGGAACACTGCACAGTTACAGCACATGCTACTCTTTTCAAACAATATAGCCAAATTTTAATCTGACCATCAGGCTCTGATAATACATTTTAAAATTAGTATATATTTGAACAGAATGCAGCTATTATTTGATGCAGAATGACACAATTTTGGGGTTAAGACATATATAACAACTGCAACATAAACTGTGTGTATAAAATATTAACTTTTAATTAAAAATGGTTGATCCTCAGTTTATTTTTTTTTTAAGATTTTATTTATTTATTTGACAGAGAGAGACACAGCGAGAGAGGGAACACAAGCTGGGGGGTGGGAGAGGGAGAAGCAGGCTTCCCGCAGAGCAGGGAGCCTGATGCGGGGCTTGATCCCAGGACCCTGCGATCATGACCTGAGCCAAAGGCAGATGCTTAACGACTGAGCCACCCAGGCACCCCTGATCCTCAGTTTAGATCATGAAACTACATTTTTTTAAAACTCCTGATATATTTTATTCATAAGTGTGATTAAGTATTGAGTACTTGTGTTTATTCAGAGAGATATATTTATTCTCCTTCTAAAGCTTTTCAATAAACAATTACAAACTAGTAATTTTCTACTTATAAAGTTACTTCTCACAGTCATTAGAAAAAAAATAGAAATAGTTTCCTTTAATACTTCATAGACAAAAATAATTAATTAATAGATTATTTAGAATATTGTTTAAAAGACTTTAAAACTTAAGTATTTAAAGGTATGATTGTCTAGTTCTAGCCTGTGGTTTTTATTTCTGCACTAATATGTATATTCTATAATAGCCAAAATCTAAATATAGCATCTGTTTATCTCATATTTATTGAGCACCTACTATGTACCAGTCACTGTGCCAGGCACAGGGATACAAAGCTAAAAAGATGTGTCTTTTACAAAGGAGTTTAGAACCTGGTGAAGAGCAAGATATCTAAACAGATCATTACAATGTGCTGTGCAAGGCTATCATGGAGTTGTTACAAGGTGCAGTGGAAATAGATGGGAAGGAGGTGAGTCTTCTTGGGGAAGCATAAGTTTGTTGAGCTGATAAGATGAGGGAAAGCATCCTCCACAGGATGAACAACATTAGGTAGAATGGAAAAGATTTGGTTAAGTACAGTTGCCTGCTAAAGTAGCGTAAGTTGAAAAGACTTTGAGAGAATACCTTGGAGGATTTTCTTTGCCATCTAAAGGAGCTCAGGTTTCATGCTATAGATGAGGAGGAGCTACAGTACAAACTTTATAAATAAGAGACACAGTTAAGATTTTCATGTGAGGTCACTTTAGCAGTATTGTGAATGTCAGAATTAAAAACATGTTAAAGGGGGCGCCTGGGTGGCTCAGTTGGTTAAGCGACTGCCTTCGGCTCAGGTCATGATCCTGGAATCCCTGGATCGAGTCCCGCATCAGGCTCCCTGCTCAGCAGGGAGTCTGCTTCTCTCTCTGACCCTCCCCCCCTCATGTGCTCTCTCTCACTCTCTCTCTTAAATTAAAAAAAAAAATGTTAAAGACAAGAAGACCACT
The DNA here is from genome assembly GCF_011800145.1 of Mirounga leonina. Lineage (NCBI taxonomy): Eukaryota > Metazoa > Chordata > Mammalia > Carnivora > Phocidae > Mirounga > Mirounga leonina. The sequence goes on from NW_023270451.1 coordinate 52,846,662, forward strand.
GAAGGAATCACTGTCAAAATGAATTAGGACAAGAGATGCAAAGGTGAGAAGGAAGACAGAGATATGTGAGATATTTAAGAGGTGAAGAGCAATAGTCTCTGGGGTTCATTTGATGGTGCTTGAGGAAGAGGGAGAAGCCACCAGTGAGTCCCAGGTTTCTGACACCATTCATGGGGGATAAAGATCCTGTCCTCAGAGACAAAGCAGGAAGAGCAGGCTGTGGCTAAAGTGGGAGAAAGGATATGCAATTACATCCCTTCTGCGTGAGTTTGAGATCTCTAGGAAATCTTCAAGTCATGATATGTGGTAGGCACTTAGACTGCAGCACATACATGTCAAAGCTTATGTGGAAGATATAGGCTAGAGATCATGTTAGTGCCCCATTTGCTTAAAGCGCTGTTTTGATCCCACTGTTAAAGGGGACTTTGCTGCAGATAGAGCATAGTGAGAAAAGAAGTAGGCCAACCACTGACCCTGACAAACACTGACTGTGGAGCGAGTGGGAAAACCACAGAGAGTATTAGCTAAGTTCATTCAGAGAAATAATCCTTAGAAAACTTAAAAATCATATTCATGTGCACCTTTTTATTCTAAATATCAACTGTTAATTTGTCAGAGACCTTGTTTTGGTTACTGCCTTTATATAGGAAATTGTTAAGACAGAGGACTTTAAATACTGAGAGTTTAAAAAATTACCTTTCCAATGGGAGATATGGGCCTGCACTTAGCTTTGAGTTACAGTCAATGAAGAGAAAGAGTCCTACTTTTTACCAAAATAAATCATTAGATCATCCCTTCTAGTAGTCTTTCCTTCCTTTTTCAGGAGAACGGTTTATTCATGCAAATTGTATATATTTACACATATTTATTGCATTTACTATGTATCAGGGAGTGTCTGAGGCATTATATGTACAATAATAAATAAACTAAGTAAATTAAATTATATAGCATTAAGAGGGAGACAGGTATAATGGAGAAAAATAAAGTAGGGAAGAAGAGTAGGAAATTCAGTGCTGGACTGAAGGACTGAAATCAAGCTGGCTTCATGGGTATGTGGCCCTATACTGTCACACAGGGCCTCAGACTCAGAAGGGCTTCACATTGTCTGTATGCTCCACTGTCACCCTCTTGAACTTCCTAATAATTTTTTAACAACTGGCCCTTTAAATGATATAGTCAGACCTGGTTGTAAATTTATATATGGTGGATGAGGAAGCCCTTTGTGTGTGATCTCTCTCATTTGGCTCACCAGACATACTCTCCACTCTAAACTCTTCTGTTCAGGGGGCTGACCACACAGACTGTATATATATTGTGTATATCCAGAGAGATATATTTATTCTCCTTCTAAAGCTTTTCAATAAACAATTACAAACTAGTAATTTTTTACTTATAAAGTTACTTCTCACAGTCATTAGAAAAAAAAATAGAAATAGTTTCCTTTAATACTTCATAGACAAAAGTAATTAATAGATTATTTAGAATATTGTTTAAAAGACTTTAAAACTTAAGTATTTAAAGGTATGATTGTCTAGTTCTAGCCTGTGGTTTTTATTTCTGCACTAATATGTATATTCTATAATAGCCAAAATCTAAATATGGATTCTCTAATAACTAATCTAATCTAAATACAGATTCTCTATGTGGTCAGGGGGCTGACCACATAGACTGTATCAATGAACTCCTTTGCCCTCTGGCTTCAAATTTGGTTCGAATAATAAGGAGCCTAAGCAGGAGTTCAAAAGTTTGCTACTTCTCTCAAGGGGCTCTTGTCTACCCCTCTGTTCTAGGTTCTACAAATGTTCCCACCCCTTGTCCCCCTAAGGCCCATCTAAGGCTCTGCAATACCAGGTGTGGCATATACATAGCCCTCCTGGTCTCTCTACTCTCTGCCCACATCATTGTTAAACTTTTAATTTTTCCTCATTTGAGCGTGCCATCTATGTTTTCCCACTACTCTGAAAAAAATCTCATTAAGAAGGTGCCTTGAGTAGATCTACTTGAGTAGATTTCAGTAAGAGTTGAAGGAAAAGCCATGCAGCTATCTGGAGGAAAAGGATTCTAGACATTGGGAACAGACAGGGTTTTTTTGGTTTTGTTTTGTTTTTTAAGATTTTTATTTATTCTTTTGAGACACAGAGATACAGAGAGAAAGAGCATCAGCAGGGGGAGAGGGAGAAGCAGGCTTCCCGCCAAGACAGGAGCCTGATGCGGAGCTCGATCCCAGGACCCTTGGATCATGACCTGAGCCGAAGGCAGAAGCTCAACCATCTGAGCCACCCAGGCGCCCAGAGCCAGGGTTCTAAGGTAGGGGTTTTACATCATGAATCGGAAAGGGACTATAAACCATAATGAGACAACTCCAGGCTGTGTCTTTTATTGTGAATGAAGTTTAATTGGACACAGCCAATTATTATTATCTGTGGCAATTTTAGTGCTACAACATCAGAGTTCAGTAGTTGTGACTGAAACCATATGCCCCAAAGCCTGAGTTATTTACTCTTCCCTTTGCAGAAAAGACGTGCCAACCTCTGAATTAGGGGAATAGGAAGGAGACCATAGAGTCTAGAGTTTCATAGGTGAAAGGAGAGTAATAGAAGATAATGTTACAGAGATCACAGGAGGGCGGATGATTTAGAGCCTTATGAGCCACTGTAATGGGAAATTGGGAAGTTTCGAGGAGAAGACTTTTATTTCACCAGGATAACCAAGACTGTTGCCTTAAGAATAGTCTGAAGCAAGAACAGAAGCAGAGAGATCAGTAAGGGACTAGTGTGAAGGCCAGGACTGAAATGATTATAGTTTAGACCAGGGTGGTAGCACTGAAGCTGGTGAGAAGTGGTCAGCGTTTAGATGGACTGTGATGGTAAAGTCAAAATGGTTTGCTGCTGGATTGAATGTGAGCTGTGAGAGAAAGACTGAGTAACAGTTGTTCCTATATGAGCACTGGAAGTATGGAGTTGTCTCCCACCAAGCTGGTGGGAGGGACGGGGGATGTAGGGGTTGGGAGTGGCAGAACTCATAAGTTCTGCTTCAGACATTATAAGCTTTAAATTTGGATTACACATCCAAATAGTTATGATAAGGGTGGAAAACATGTTGTCCTGGGAGTTAAGAAAATGTTTCAAGGAGGAAGGAAGGAGGGATCTACTGTGTCAAATCAGCTGGAGGTCAATTAAGATGAGATTGAGAAAAGATCCTGACATTAACTACCTGGAGTGCACTGATAATCTTTCCAAGAGCAGTTTTGGTGGAGTGGTGTGGGTGAAAGCCTGACGAGATGGGGCTTGAGAGAGAATTAGAGGAGAGGAAATACACACTGGGTATAGCCAACTATGTGAAAAGAGCTTCACAGTGAAGAAAAGGAGAGAAGTAATGTTATTAGAGGTAGAAGCCGAGGAGACTTTTTTTTTTTTTAACAATGGACTAAGAAACAGCATGTTAGTATGCTGTTAGGAAAGATCTGTAGACAGGAAAATATTGACGATGCAGGAGAGAGGTTAAGAATTGCTAGAGTGATGTCCTTGTAGGTGAAAAGGGATGGGTTCTAGTAAGTAAGTACCAGTCTTAGCTATAAGCAGAGAGAGTTCTCAGGGCATGTGACACTGAGCTATTTAGTAAATAATCAATCAATCAATATTGACTTTCAGTCTTCGCACAATAAAACCTAATACTTTGTGAACAGTTAGGACATTAGTGTATAATTAAGATCTTGAAATTCAATTTACTGTTTTGTCACTGATGAGCTCCAAGACCCCAAACAAGACATCCAACCTTTCTATGACTTTGTTTGCCTTTGATTATGAAATATAGTATCTACTGGTCATTGCAGGGCCTGGAAAAATTAATAGGTTACATAAACCTTCCCAGGTTTCAAATCTCTGATGTTTGCTGCTATAGAATTGCATATAGAGAAAAAAATGAAAGGTATTTACAGACTCAGATGTCTACCTACTAGCAAGAATCATGTGGAGGTCTTTTCACAGTGCATTATTCCTATTTTGTGGATCTTCTTAAATTTCCTCCAGATAAAAAATATTTACTCTCTCTGACTTAACACTCTCTAAGTTTCATTTCTGAGAAGACTTATCTTTTATATAAAAGCATACATTTAATCTAGTTGCCATTATTTCCACAATAATCTTGCATGCTATGCTTGACTATGGATTCTAAATACATCCTTTTCATCCTTAGAGAGACAGCTCAAAGGTCATTGCCACTCAGAGGCATTCCAATCTCCTTGGGGAGAATGTCTCCTTCTGTGTCCCCATTTTGTTCTGTTCATCCCTGTGTTGCAACACAGATCAGTCTGCCTTGGAGTGATCTGTTGACATTTCTGTCTCCTCCTCCAGACTATGAGCACCTTATCTTATATCTACTCTGTGGAAGTCTCTGAGAACTCGGGAGAATAAAGTAAATATTTGCTGAATGAATGAATTTCAATGTATACATTTCAGGATGGAGGCTAATCAAATAAAATGGAATGATATGCAAGTCAAGAAATAGAGTAAATGGGTACAAAGACAGAAGGTGTGTATAAGTGTTCATGAGAGAGACTCATAGTACATATACTTACCAATTCTGAGTATTTTATAAAAAGATTCTAGTTTTCTTTTTTTTTTTTTAAAAGATTTTATTTATTTATTTATTCATGAGAGACAGAGAGAGAGAGAGAGGCAGAGGGAGAAGCAGGCTCCCAAGGAGCAGAGAGCCCGATGCGGGACTCGATCCCAGGACCCTGGGATCATGACCTGAGCCGTAGGCAGACACTTAACCATCTGAGCCACCCAGGCGCCCAAAAGATTCTAGTTTTCAAAGATTGCTTTGGTAAACAGAGTCAGGGAACATTTTCTTGACTAGGCTTTTTAATATTAAGAATGTATTTCTGAGCTGTTCTGCTTCCTCTCTTTGTAACACATGTTATATACACTGAGGGATTTACATGTTTCTTTAAGAAAGTGCACAAATGCCCTTATCCAACTTTTATTTTAGGGAAATATTGACAGCAATTAACTATTGAAGCCATAGCTCTAATATCCTCAAATAAGAGAGCATATAAATGAACTGACTTTACATTAGTCAATTTTCAGCATTGCACTTCCTGGCAGAACTAAAGTTGCTTATCACTATCAGATTTACCCTTTCTCAACCTAGTTACTCTCTTTCTCCTACTGTGAGATCTCTGTCTTTGAATTCTCTATTAAGTTTTTAATAGACAATCTGCTTCAGCACTTTCTGAGGGAAAAAAAAAAAACCCTTCCTTTTCCCCCCAACAATGGCAGTTAAGCCTTCCATTTAATATGAAATCTAGCAGAGATATCTGTGCTTTGTCATCCACCCCCCCCCCAAAAAAAGCCAGTTTCATTTCTCTAATTATTATCTACTTATCAGCCTTGGGTTAAGAATTCACTTGCCTTTGCACCGCCTTGAGAATTCAGTCTTAATTTTCCACATCCAGGCCTAAGATAGAATCATTCCTTTTCTGTGAGCATCTGCCTCAGAGAAGTTGTTTATATCCAATGTTGGACCACCCTTCACATTAAGTTTAAATTGGAAACATTTTTTTTCTAATAAAGATAATCTGTATCCCATTTGTCTTCAGGAAACTATAATAATTCAGCAATAGATGAAAATGTTTCGGAGCTGTGAAGGGCTTTGAAGCTGATGTTTTCCATTATCAGTTGCTTGTGTAGGTAAATACATTAAAGGTCAGAAATGAAATGCCCACACCAACCACTATGAAGTCAAAGCTCTCATCTACTATGAATGGCTTTCAGCTTATAAAAAAAAAAAAAAAAAAAAAGAGTTGTTGTTGTCCCCAGCTCCCGGGAGGGCAACTACTGGGAAGGAATAAAGTGCCTAGAAGCTACTAGATTACACTGAAGGAAAAAAAGAAAGTGGTTTTGTTTTCCTCCAAATACACCACAGAAATGGACTTTTTGTGTGTGCTCTATTTTTGTTCTATACTATGTTTATTTGAAAATCTCTCATGGCCCTCAATGCCCAGAAAATCCCCAAAGCTTTGCTGACTATTACAACATTTCTGACTGAAGACTCATTTCTTACTACAAGTGTAGAACACCACCTATGGTCACTGCCACTGGCATCTTAGAAGCATCTTGCAGATCCCAGAGAAAATCAGGGCCCAGCTAACCACAGGAGCCAGACCGTAAGTCAAACCAGATTTCTGAGTTACATAAATGGGCCTACTGTGGTGGAGGAAGAGAGAGAGCATATACTGCAATGCACTAATGGCAGGGAAAATCAGTGAATTAAAAGCCTTTGCTGCCAAGCACAGGACTTGCTGTTGAGTCAGGGAGGAGAGCTGTTGGTGGAGTCACAGTAGCTGTCTCTCTGGACAGCTGAGATCCCAAGGTAGTCCAACATTTAACCAATCACATCTTCAACGTTTGGTCTTTACAAACCTAACATGGTGGTGTTCCACATGGGACTGCTAGTGATTTCTCAGTCTTTGGGATACCTACCACTCCACCAGGAAAACAATCGACTGCTTTAGAAGAAATCATGACATCTTGAGGAAGGAAGTGGTAAAAAAGAGAAAAGTATAACAATTCCCTTTTATTCACCTTACATCAAGCCCCACTGATTAAATAGAGAATAAAGCTTTCCAATGATCAATGACGTCATTTCCATGACAGAAAAATCTTGACTTCTTCACCTAGATTGAGATATATTATTAAGGTAGACTTAGACCCATCTACACTGGTTATAAGAAATCAAGAACAATATACTTGAGCCCTACCTAATGATCTCCAAAACTCAACATATTCTACAGAAGAACCACAACACCATAAAATTAAAGTAGATATGCATTCACCAGGAAGATCTTGAATTTTTACAAGAATAATTATACTCTTCAGATACTTAGTCTAGGCTCGGAACTATGCATAAATGGCTAACCTTATTTACACGTATCATCTAATTTAATCATTACAACTACCTTATGAGGTAAATACAATTATGAATCCAATTTCACAGATGAGGAACTTGAGGCTTAAAGAGTTTAAACAAACACACCTAGCTGTTAACTGGAAGCCTGAGCTCTTAACCTCTATGCCATCCTGACTGTAAGTCACAAGCTGTTAATTTCTCTAGCTTTTGACCCCTGGTGTCGTAATGACAATTGTCAGGTCTATGTGACTTACTTCATGTTCAGTTTGTTCTAAATCTAAATATTGCCCATAGTCCATCTGGCCAATATTAGGTCCACACCTCAGCCCCCAGAACATTCATGGAGCTTCTGTCTAGACCAGTGTCCTCTCAGCAGAGTCCTCTAAGTCTTGAATTCTTTCTCCAACAAAGACATCGTCCCTCACCTTCTGAAGAATCATGAAACATGAAAATATCTTAACTATATTAAAGCATTTTAAAAGATTTAATTGTGACTCATTTCATTTGCCTCTTAATGTATTTCTAAATTTTATTTCCCCTAAAAGTTGTAAAAATTAACTTTTCAGAGTTTCTGTCAGAGGGGGAAAAAAGGCTTTTGGTAAACATACCACTTTTTTCATCATTAATGTACTTCAAAGTGGTATAAAATGTACAAAATACTTGAGCTATAGTACAATGGAAAAATTCTAAATTGCTGTGATTGTAGGTGGGCCCAGAAGAACTATAAATCCTGATCTCTCAATCCATGGAAGTAAAACAGGTTACAGCCTTCACAGTAAGGTCATTACTGGCTGTAAAGTAGCAGGTTATGTGTATGATACAGACCTTCATTTGGAGAATTTATCACGTTGCCTCAACATGACCTCCAGATTTGCGTTCGTGTCAGGGTTACCTTCATTCTCCAAGTCACCTTTGCCTCAATATCTTTTATTTATCCTTCATCCTTTGGGTGTATCTTAATCTACACACAAGCACCAAATCTTATTTTTTAAGTAGCTTTGTCTGAGAGGGCACAGGTCAGAGGCAGGTTGGTAGAAATGAACTAGTGAAGTCTTCTGGAGGTCTCTAAGGAAACCTTATTTGCTGAATTGAGTTAATGTCCACTTGTATTTTGGACATTTGCCCAGAAGCTAGTGGACAGCAGGGACTTTTAAAAAGGCAACAGATTTATATGATCTGAAGAGAAACCAGAGTATAGCAGGGACTTTTAGAAGCAATACAATTCCCAAAAACATAAAGCAAAAAATAAAAGGCAATGTTTGGAGATACAGGGCGGCCATAAAAATGTTTTGTACTCCACATTATATTTGATTTGGAAAACATTTTCCCCATGTCTATTATTAATCAGCATTTTTTAAGGTTTAATTTTAATCATTCTCTTTTCCTGTAACAACACTGTATGTAATAAAACCATCCTTTGAGCTGGGAAATAGCTCCATGGTAACAGAGTCTCAAACATCGGTACAAGATGGAGCTTTCAGTGTGTGATCACAGTTCAGAAGAGGAGGAGGAGAAAATGATAAAATTCCATATTGGGTCTCCTTCCTTCTTTGAGATAATATCCTGAGAAAGAAGTCCACTGTCTTTTGAGGTAATTGGGAGTGGGGGAAAGGGATATGGAGTCCAGTGAAGGACCAAGCTTAAACGTTAGTAGGCTAGTTATGGAATTTCAAGGTATAAAATAAATCCTTTATTTTAGTTCCCTAAAGAGATGGAAAATGCATTTGCTATTCAATAGAGCAGAAAAGAATTCTCTACCCTGATGCCACACTTTACAGCATATACTGAAATAGATCCATTCATTTATTCACTCATTCAAAATCCAATGGCTGCTTACTATTCACAAGCAAAGCCCTTTGGTAGGCAGTGTGCTAGGGTCCAAGGCCATGGACTTTTGTATGGCCAATTTTTTTTGTGAAAAACTAATATACAGCATATCCAGACAATGGATTATTACTCAATGCTAAAAAGAAATGAGCCATCAAGCCATGAAAAGACATGGAAAAAAATTAAATATATATGGCTACGTGTAAGAAGCTGCTCTGAAAAGGCTATACACTGTATGATTCCAACTCCATGACATTCTAGAAAAGGCAAAACTATGGAGACAGTAAAAAGATCAGTGGTTGCTGGGTGAAGGGGAAGAGATGAATACATAAATCATGAAGTATTTTTAGGGCAGCAAAAATGTTCTGTATGATATTACAGTGATGGATATAGGTCATTATACATTTGTCCAAACCCACAGAACGCACAACACCCTAAGAATGAACCCTAAGGTAAACTACAGTCTTTGGGTGATGATGATGTGACAATGTAGGTTCATCCTTGGTAAAACATGTACCATTGGTGAGTAATATTGATAATGGGGAGGCTAGGCATGTGTGGGGACAGGAAGTACATGGGAAATCTCTGTACCTCCCTCCTGATATTGTTGTAAACCTAAAAACTGCTCTGAAAAAAATAAGGTCTTTTAAAGAATTAAAACATTTAAAAATGAGTATTATATACAGAATGAATTGAACAGTCCCCTTTAAAACAGAGGGCTGTTCTAGAAGCTGGACCCCAAAGCTGGACCTGAACACTACTATCAGAAAGGATCTTCTCCACTTGTCTAGTCATTGTTATGTAAAACTGACAAGAAACCTAGTCTTTATAAAACTTCCTAATTTGCCTGCCCAGTTCAGCTAAGCCTCACTAATTTCGAATAACTGGGTTTAAAGCAGGGGAATGGTGAATTAAGTAAGTATCTCAAAAAAGGGCCATTTTAAACTCTCAGCATTGCTACTGGACAGAGATCCTGCTTTAAACAACTGGGAATATTTTATATTTTGAGTTCAGTCTTTAGGTATATGGGTGCTTCTAAAATGCTTCAGGGGGTTTAATGCCATTTGCTCTTCTAATCTTGTTTGCACTATTAATTTGGTTAACAGGTTAGTAATCCTTTCTTTATAGATAGCAGGAAAGTAAACTTCAGCCCAGCACTTTTCTAAATTATTACATCCTCTGAACAAATGGGGTACAGATTAATTAGGTTTTACTCAAAGCTTTGAATTCACAGGAGCCTTAAATGAAGCAAGATGTCCTTGTTTCCATTTAATGAAAATAACAATAAAGAAATGTAAATCTGACTTGAATGCAGGGTAAAAGAACTGGGTAACTACCTGCCAACATTGAAATCACCTTCAAAGTGGATCTCTGGGCAAAATGAGAGGACTCTGACCACCCGCTGAAAATGCTAACCACAGTCATTTAAAGAGAGGAGAAAAGTCACACATCTTCCCTTCTTAGTTGCAGTGAGGCTCACAATATCATTTAAAAATGTACAAGGTTATTGCATATTAACAACAACCAGAGTTGGGGTGCCTGGGTGACTCAGTCATTAAGCATCTGCCTTAGGCTCAGGTCATGATCTCAGGGTCCTGGGATCGAGCCCTGCATAGGGCTCCCTGCTCAGCGGGAAGCCTGCTTCTCCCTCTTCTGCTCCCCCTGCTTGTGTTCCCTCTCTCACTGTCTCTCTGTCAAATAAATAAAATCTTTAAAAAAAACCAAAAAACAAAAACAATAACCAGAGTTTCTGATTTTTAGGGTTTTAGTTCAAAAACTTAAGAGCCTTTCCTTCTCCAAAATGCCAAACATTCCCATTTATTTCACCAAAAGGAAAATGAGTAGTGAGACAATACAATTATATAAAATATTTTCTATCATATCGGCATATCATGTTCAAGCTTTTAAATAACTCATCGGTATTGGGAATTCTCCATATAAGCCACAATTAATTTCAACAAAATGTGTAAAAAAATTGTGAACTTGCCAAATCAACAAACATGTATTTTGAAACAATTGCCCATTAAGTAGCACTTAATTACAATAAAAAATTCAAATGTAGGAGAAATAAGTATATTGATGAAAGAGAGTTATGACCCCAAAGAGGAAAACAAGTATCTAGCTTTTTTTATGTTGCTAAATTACTTGAGAAGAAAATGTTAGTATTTAAATAGAGCATCACTATCCTTGAAAAACATAGTACTCATAAATCTATCAAACTCAAAATAAATGCTACTATCCTTTTACTTCTAATCTTCTAGCCAACCAAGATGTTATTAAAAATATTAAAAACTGCTTAATAACTTTGTGGTTTCTTGTATTGATCCAAGGTGAAGGGAAGAGCTACTGAAATCCACACCACTCTAGTAAAGGCTCAAACTCAAATCCCAAACCATAATTTTTTCATCTGTAAAATGAAAAAATATTACTAAACAAGATATTACATTGGTTTATCCTTAGTCAGCAATCTGAAAAGATAAAGCTTATTGTCTGTAATACAATGCAGTGTCAAGGTACAAGATAGTTGGTACCCTTGAGGGTACATAATTTCAATACAAAACTAGGTAGAATAAGAGGAATGGTTTTCTTCTCCCTTCATAAAGTATTATATGCCTATAGTAAATCAGATTGCTAAGGTTAATGATGAATAGAAGTTTCTAACCATAAACATTATCATAGGAAATTAAATACCTACAGAGGAGAGTGATAGGCATATTTATACCCCTGAAGAGACGGCAAGATTACTAATGAGATTCCAAGTTTGCAAAAATTATGGGTAGGCTGCAGCAGTTATGTATATGTCTATTAAAAGTGAGGTGGGGAGTCAGTATTGACAGAGGAGAATGCTCAGTATTTTTCAAATGATTTCCTCAACATGACATTACCATAATCACTTTATATTTAAGATTTTAGTCAGTCCACAGTATTTTGCCTATAATTAGGGTATCTGCCAATAGATGGCAGTAACGGTCAGGTCATAACCACTGCAGATAAAATTCATTCAAGGTTATAGTTAAAGTACCTACTAACATTATAGTTGTTTATATACATGTCCTCACTCTACAGAAATCTTACTTTAAAAAAAAAAGATTTTATTTATTTATTTGACAGAGAGAGACACAGCGAGAGAGGGAACACAAGCAGGAGGAGTGGGAGAGGGAGAAGCAGCCTTCCCGCCGAGCAGGGAGCCCAATGCGGGGCTCGATCCCAGGACCCTGGGACCACGACCCGAGCCAAAGGCAGACAATGACTGAGCCACCCAGGCGCCCCCAGAAAGCTTACTTTTAAATAAATCTTCACATGACAGCTAAGCTTTATTAAGGTAACAAATTACATAGTACTAGAGAACAGTTAAAAAAAAAAAAAAATCCAAATACTGAGATTCACCTTTACTGTCACTGATTTAATCCAGTTTCTAACAATTTTTATATATTAATCCAATCTAACCATTTTTATGCATTAAGCAGAATATCTGGGACTTCAGGGTATTTTGGTATTAAAGCTATTTCTGTCAATAATATTCTATTTATTTGAAGAATTTTTTCATTTTATCTACAGGATGTTTATGCTGATAAAATTGTTAGAATCACTTAAAAGGAAGGGCTTTAGTTTACATTTTAAGGCTTCTTAGGAAGCTTAAATATATTTTTAAATTTTGTGATATATGATAGTCTATTACTTATTTGTATACCTAATATGGGAGATAATAAAAGGATACCCAAGGTCTCATCATTCTATATCAGAATTAGATAATGGCAATCTGAAAAGATGTTCTCCTTTAGTCATTTCCCCAGAAATTTCAATATGCTTATTTATTAGTTTCTTCCTTTCCAATTCTTTTATTACATTCTTTTTTTTTTTAAGTCTAAGATCTATATTACTGGGTGAATGGAAGTGATGGCAACAGATACTCTTTCTGATTGTGAAAGGAAAGGTTTCTAACTTTTTCCCTTAGTATTTTGTTGTTCACTTTTGGTAGATACATTTTATTAGGACAGCAGAGTCCCCTTCTATTCTTAGTTTGTTTGAAGAATTTTTAAGAAAATAACTGAAGGTAAAATATTATCAAACATTTTTTCATCTAAGATAAGCACATCCTTTTCTCCCTTAATCTGTTAATAAAAATGAACTAGATTTTATGTTTTCTGGTGTTAAACCCTGCATATATGTAATAAACCCCTTTGGTCATAAATTATATTTTATATATTGTTGGACTTGGTTTACCAATATTTAAAGAGTCTCACAATGTGGTTATGAATTTTTTTAACTTGTGGAAATTTCTCATTTACTTCTAAGTCTAAAAGGCATTATAAATAATTTTTGATGCACTTTTTCCAAATCTAGTTATACTGCTATAGATGTCTTTCAGAACTTAAAGAGTTTCCTATACTTCCAGAAGCAAAACTCAGGGAGGTTTTCATTCTTTGTCTTTTATTATTTTTAGGGAGGGTGTTGTTTAACTTCTGGCTTTTCTGGCCTTCCTGCAAAACTTATGGCAAAGCAATTATAGTCCTAAGATTGTAAAGCAAAATTCCATCATTATTAACTTGGTGAAAAGAAATATTCCACTCACTGTATCATCCTTTGAGAAGTGAAGACAAGAAAGATCTCAACGGTCATTTCCTAAGGTTCTCTTCCTCCACCCCCTTTGGGGGGTGGAGGAAGGGCTATGTTATAAAGACCTCAAAATAGCTAAATTTACCTCAAAAAAGCAAAGTTTGTTAAATCTAGACTCCCCCCCTTACTAATTTTTCTAACTCACTGTGAAGAAATGCCACAAGGGAATCCATCATTTTGAGGTGTTCAGAACTAGCAACCATCTGGATGTCTTCAGAGACCTAACCTGTTCCTTTGAGAAAACTTTGGTGCTCAGTCAACCAGGATGACATCTGCTGACTGAAAAGACAGAACTTCTCTAAGGAAAGGCCCTCTTTAAGGTAAATAAAGAATGTAGGCAGTTTAAAGGGCTGAATGTCACAAAGGGTTTTTATTTAACCATAGCAATGTACTTTATGGAGCACTTGCTGTGTGTCAGCTACTTTGGCAAGCTCTTGTCCCACATTATCTTCTGTAACCTTCACAACAACATTGAAAGCAGGTGATATCATTAGCCCCATTTTAAAGACAAGCAACAGAGGGCTACAAGTCATGTAACTTGCCCCAGACAACCCAGATTGGAGGTAGAAGACCCTGGACTTGAAATCAAGTATTTTGTCTCTAAAGGTAATATTCGTCTCCCTAAAGTCAGAAGTTATAAACCAGGGATCATTAGAAAAAGCTTTATAAGCTATAGACTTAAAAATTATCAATTGGGCAGAAATTCTCATTATAGTGTTGTACCATTTACTTAGTTGCAGGTATAGTCTCTCCTGCTAAGGAATGAAGTCAGAAAAACATCAATGTAGCATTGTGTCATATGCAGTTTTCTAATATTTTTCCCAGAAGAAACAGTAGCTAAACACATCTGAATATGGTACTGTGCACAATGCCCAATCATCTCATTCAATCCTTCCTGGCTCAGGTTGTCTACCCTACCTGTCTCGAGAAGAGCTTAATGCAGTTCTCCTGTGCATGTGTTCATTTCATCTTTGTCTGGTTTTATAACTCAACAGCTTCCAAATTCCTTCTGCATCTTCCATCAAGCTACCTTCAGTTTTCCTTCAACACTAAATCCTATATTTACTATAATATTCACCTACTTATTAAATACAAGTTTCACATGTCTTTTCAACCAGGCTAGTATTATTTTTAAGTAGCCTCCACACCTAGCATGGAGTCCAATGCAGGCCTTGAACTCACAACCCTGAGACTGAGACCTGACCTGAAATCAATAGTTGGACCCTTAACTGAGCCACCCACGTGCCCCAGCCAGGCTAGTACTTTTATTAGGTTTCTCTCAAATTTGTTTTTGCAAGTGCTCTGGTTGCAATGTTGTGTAAGTTTTCAGTGGTCTACCTCATTTTCTCCCATAAACTTGGTTACTTTCAGAGTGTGGTTTTGTCAGTTTTATTTCAGGACCACATGTACAAGGTTACAGCAGAAATTCTGTATCACTTGGCTATAATTTATTTGCCATATAGTTCTTGGTTCTTATGACTATTAAATACTAGAATTTGTTGTGACTATATTGACTATTGAGTTATCTGCAAATAGAACATTGCCAAACAACACAGAGATCATTTAAATGAATTAGTAAAACACAAGCTAAATATAGGCTATTCCCAATTATTTTCTGGCTCTTAATAAATTATATTTGACTCCAATTCTGAAGGGTTTTAACTTGTCAAGTATTAGTGAAACCATACAAATGTATGTGACCTAGAAAAATAGTTTTTCATTTCTTATTTGGGAATAAGAGATTTTCATGGTGGGGATGAGGATAGGGAATGAAATCACATTATCATTTTTTAATCCCTTTTGAACTCCATTTCCCTTACGGAAACTGAGAATTTACATTTGTTCTAACTTTTTATTTCTTCAAGAGAACATGCTTACTGTCTTGGCTTTCGAGTCTCCTACAAAGAAGACAGAATCATAACTAATTAGAAATTCTGATGAATTCAGAGAAATTGTAATCAGTAACTTCAGGCAATAAGTATTCAGAGGGTAGGACCTGGTGTTTGAGTTCCTGGTGCTTCTGATAAAATTTCTGGCAGTTTTCATGCTTAACTGGGCCACTGGATCCTGTCTGTGTGAAGGGAGGAAAACAAGGTCCTGTTTGTTTGGCATTTAAAATGACTTGATTAATGTTTACCTGGAAGCATTAACGTAGAGTCATTATAATGCTATCAGTATTTCCTGTTTTTCTCGTGCTAATATTTATTTTGGCAAGATGCAAAACTGACCTTTCAGTCTGTCATATAATTTATTTATCCTATTAACCCATATTGTTGTTGCTTATGAGTCAGGTAGAATTACCGTCAATATAACCTTACCTACTACAGAACTAGTTTACCTGTTTAGCAAAGTCGAAAATATTGACCAGAGACACAAGCAGGCAGAATCAGAAAGAGATGAATTACATCCTCATGCCCAAATTTTCTAATTACTTTACATTTGATATGGGTTTAAAGAAAAAAATTTTGATTTTGAATTTATATGTGTCCCTCAGAATTTCAGCTAGAACACTCTCCTGGTCTCATTTTTTCTACCCTCTCCCTCAGGGTGATCTTACCGAGGTTCATGGCTTCATTTACCATTCATTTGTTGAGGACTCTCATTTCCAGATCTCCTGTGCATACTTCTCTCTTTATTCAGTTATGCAAGAAAAACACCTGGATATCACCTTGACTCCTCTTTCTCCTTTCTAGGTTTATCAGATTCCAAAGCAAAGGAAACAGAAGCCAAAATAAAAAAGTGGGATTACATCAAACTAAAAAGCTTCCACACAACAAAGGAAATCATCAAAGCAAAAAGGCAACCTACTGAATAGGAGAAGATATTTGCAAAGCATACCTCTGATAAGAGGTTAATATTCAAAATATAGAAAGAACTTATACAACTCAACAACAACAACATCAACAACAACAACACCACCTGATGAAAATGGGCAGAGGATCTGAATAGACACTTTTCTGAAGACATACAGATGACCAACAGGCACATGAAAAGATACTTAACATCAATAATCATCAGGGAAATGCAAATCAAAACCACAATGAGATATCACATAACAGATACTAGATTATGATCAAATACATAAGAAGGGCTATTATCAAATACACAAGAAATAAGTACTGGAGAAGATGTGTTGAAAAAGGAACCCTCGTACATTGGTGGGAATGCAAATTGGTGTAGCCACTACAGAAAACAGTATGGAGATTCCTCAAAAACTTAAGAATGGAACTACTATGTGATCCAGCAATTCCACTACTGAATATTTATCCAAAGAAAACAAAAATACTAATTTGAAAAGATGAATACACCCCTATGTTCACACCAGCATTTTTTATAACACCCAAGATATGGAAACAACCTAAGTTCCATGAATGAATGAATAAGGAGGATGTGGTGTGTGTCTGTCTGTCTGTGTGTCTGTCTGTGTGTCTGTGTCTGTGTACAGACAGAAAGAGACACAACAGAATACTACCCGGCCATTGAAAAGAATGAAATCTTGCTATTTGCAACAACATGGATGGACCTTGAGGGTATTAGGCTAAGTGAAATAAGTCAGGAGAAAGACAAGTACTGTATGATTGCAAGCATATATGGAGAACAGATCAGTGTTTACCAGAGGGAAAAAGGATGAGTAGGCAAAAGGGGTGAAGGAGGTCAACTGTAGGGTAATGGGAGGTAACTAGACTTTTGGGGCAATCACTTTGTAGTATATCTAGATGTTGAATTAATAATGCTGTGCACCTGAATCTTATTTAAAAAAAAAAAAAGGCTGGAGGTATACTTCTTGATTTCAAACTATATTACAAAGCTATAATAATCAAAACAGTCTATTGGTATAAAAACAGACACATAGACCAATGGAACAGAATTGAGAATCCAGAAATAAATCCATGCATACATGATCAACTAATATATGATAGGGGAGCCAAGAATACTCAATAGGGAAAAAATGATTTTTTCAATAAATAGTGTTGGAGAAACTGGATGTCCACATGCAAAAGAATGAAATTGGACCCCCATCTTATACCACTCACAAAAACATATCAAAATGGATTAAAGACTTAAATATAAGCTGAAACCATAAAAGTTCTAGAAGATGACTTATGGGAAAAAAATCTCCCTGACACTGGTCTTGGTATGATGTTTTAGACATGAATGACATCTAAAGCACAAACAGCAGAAAAAAAAATCAGTAAGTGGGAGCACAAACTAAGAAGTTTCTGCATAAACAGTCAACAAAATGAAAAGGCAATCAATGGAATAGAAAATATTTGCAAACCATAAATATGATAAAAGGTTAATATCCAAAATATATAAGGAATTCAGACAACTTAACAGCAAAAAAATAATGTGACTATAAAATGAGCAGAGAACTTCAACAGATATTTTTCCAAAGAAGACACACTAATGGCCAAAAGGTACATGACAACGTGCTCAACATCACTAAACATCAGAGAAATGCAAATCAAAACCACAGTGAAGTATCACCTCACACCTGTTAGAATGGCTATTATTTAATAAAAACAAAACAAAAAAACAGAAACGAGATATGTGTTGGCAAGAATGTGGAGAAAAGAGAACTCTGTGCAGATGCTAGGAATGTAAAGTAGTACAGTCACAATGGAGAACAGTATGGAGGTTCCTAGAAAAATTACAAGTAGAACTATCATATGATCCAGCAATCCTACTTCTGGGTGTACACCTGAAAAACATGAAATCACTATCTCAAAGAGGTATCTACACTCCCATGTTCATTGCAGCATTATTCTCAATAGCCAAAACATGGATACAACCTAAGTGTTCGTCAGTTGGTGAATGGATAAAGAAAACGTGTTATTTATAGCCAATGGAATATTATTCAGTAATAAAAAGGAGGAAGCCTATCACTTGTGATAACATGGATGGAGCTTCAGGGCATTATGCTAAGTAAAATACATCAGACAGAGAAAGAAAAATACTGTATGATATTACTCATATGTGGCATCTAAAAATATTGAACTTACAGAAATAATATCGTCAATGCCAAGGGGAAGGAGAACTGGCGAGATGTTGGTAAAAGGGTACAAACTTTCTGTTATAAAATGACTAAGTTCTGAGAATCTAATGCACATAGTCAACCATATTGTGTTGTGCACATGAAAGTAGCTGTGAGAGTAGATTTTCAATATTCTCCATAGCAACAACAAAATGGTAATTTTGTGAGGTGAAGGATGCATTACACAACCTCACTGTGGTAAACATTTCACAATATACACATACATCAAATCATCACATTGTACAATTTAACCTTACACAATATTGTATGCCTAGTATATGTCAATAAACTTGGGAAAAATATATGTCAAAAAAAGCTCCCTTGAGCCCTCTTCCCTTTCTTGTCTCTCATACTATGCTGTAGCCATACTGAACTACTTTTGGCCCCACAGAGTTCCATGCTCTCTCTCCAGGCATGTACACATGCTCCTCCTGCTTGGAATATCCTCACTGATATCTCCTTCCCTTCCTCCTCGCTTCCACTTACCCTTTGGATCTCTCAATCAGGTATCATTTTATGGAGGAAGGCTTTTCTCCCTCCCAGACTGAGATAGGCATCCTTCCTTCCATTTTCAAGCTTTAGCATCATAGCACTTATTTTAACATGCTGAGTTGTCTATGTCCCTCACCAGATCATCATCTTCTTGAAAATATGCCTTGCTTAGTTGGTTACTATTTATCTGGCACTAGCACAGAGCTCTAATGTAGAGCAGACATTTAAAATATATTTTCTGGATAAATGAAGGATTTTTTTGTGTGTGTGACTATTGAGTGCTTACAGTAGAGATAGATGGCTTTAAGGAAACAAACACCCAAGTATGTATGCTTAAAATTTTTCAAAGAAAATAAACACAGTATGTTCCTAAAATCCTTATAAACGTCCTGGTACCTCTTTGTCTGATATCATAATTTCATAAGCACCTTGATCCCTCTGACCTAATCTTTTGAATGCATTTTCATTTTTTAAGCAAGCATTTCTAAAGTACAACTGTATTCTTCCACTATTTTCTGCTATTTTTCTAATTATTTTTTTATTACAAATGCTCTTTGTTCTTTTCTTTACCTTCTTAGAACTATTGTCTATTCTTTCCTGGTTACATCTCATATTTCATGCCCAGCTTCTTTGGCTTATCATCTTCCACATTCACTTCTGTGCCATTTTGTATTCAACCAGCATAAAAGAAATGACTTCTTGCACAGAAAAGATGCACATGCTATATACCACCAACCATTTGCATATAGGTTTGTAATTTAGTAGTCAGCTAATTCCTAATTATTCTGGGATTGATTATTCAGTTGATAGATTACCTAGGTTTCCTCCTTCATTCCCTCTCACTATCCATCTTTTGGCCCTAGCACTTTCATTTTTTCACTGATAATATGCAGAGATGTACGGCAGCAGTGAAATGCAAATTAATCAACTCTGGTCATTTTGAGCAGCTCTCATAAAAAGATTTGATGGAAGACAATGTTGAAATTATTGGCTCAATATTATTGAAATTATTTGGCTCAACGTTGAAATTATTGGCTCAATTGAGAATTATAAACTGTCCATGAATGTCACTTATCCATGCTATTTCTAGTTACCATTCAGTACGTATGATTGGAAAGAAAATGGGAAGAGGGAAAAAAAAAAACCCCAAAAGTTGGCGGTAAATGAAAAGTAAGAAAAAGGAGATAGAAGTTATACTACAAAATGGCTCATCCAAAGACTGCCCTGGGTTTGAATTAGTTTCCACTGACTGTATCTCATGATGGGGCAACAATTCAAATCTGCAGACAGATAAGCAAGCATATGATTATTAAGCACACTATAGACTCAAAGACCAACAGGTTGACTATCTGAACTGTTCTGCTTTATCATGGTCTTCTTTGTTCAAGTAGATACAAGTCACTGCAGAGTCCCCGGCCCCCATATGCTCACACAGACATAGACACACAACTGGATGGCATAAAGTTAGTTCTTTCCTAATCTCACAGGAATCTAGAGAGTCAAATTTTAAGAAAATCTACAAGAAAAAACTACTAGTGCTATGAAATCTAAGGCACTTAAGTAAAGCAATAACTAACTTTTCTGTGAAGAACTCAGGGGATGGAGGTTCTCATCCTTAATTCCCTGATAGTGAATGTGAAGCCATCTGCATTTATGCAGGGTCATTCTTGCATAAATGCAATCCTCTGTGTGCAATGTGCCCCTCAATATAATGGCACTCATTAGCGAATGTACAAACATTTCTGTGAATATATTAAAAGGTTTAAGAGAAATTAGCTTTTGTTTGTAATTAGAAAACATCAGCGAAAATGTATTTTATTTCAAGGACTTTTCTGAGTACATTAAAATTAGCAACAAAATAACCTCTATCACACCTCCCAAACTTCTTCATAGAAGTTCAAATCCTTACATTGTCATGCATTGTCTTGTTCCTGCCAAAATCCTTTTGATGTCTGGTGGTAGATTTTTCTAGAGTTATTTTTATACATATACGGCAAATGTTACTTTGGAGCTATTCTGCATCTTCAAAGTAAGGTATTGAAAGTTGTACTAATGTTCTTATTTGTGTAATTATTACATTAGTGATGTACAGAAGAAGACAACTGTTGGGTTAAAGACATTTACCTGAAGAGACTGTGTTATCAGGTGGATATAGCATTATTGGAACATCTGATTCCCTATCAGACATTCCAGGAAGATTGGGAACTCCTGTGCAGAACATGTCACTTTACAGTAAAAAGAATATCCCTCTGGCAAAATCACCATATAATTAACATTAATATGGCTCCCACAAAGCCAATTTCTACCTGGTGGGACTTACATGGCACTTGCTCCATGGGCCTGTGTTGTCCTCATAGGGTTCACACCCAGAATTGGCTTAACCATCAAGGCCTGAGCACGAGACTGAACATGGACAGTAAGAAGGAAAAGAAAACACAGGACAACGGACAGTGATATTTAATCTTTGGAGGATCCTAATGGTAAATACCTAGAATTTCTTCAAAGAAGGAATAGTGATTTTGTGGCAAGATTACTACAAGTTGGGAGCTGAGATAGGTCAAGAAAGACACTTGGGATGGAGGCACATACAACCCCAGGTGTACAGAGCACCAGGAGAGAATCTCAATGAGTAGTATCCAGCAAAGCATTAGTTTGATATTAGTAAGGAAGATGAGGAGGGCTTCCTTGCTAAGGGCTGGTTTCTCTGCTATACCTTTGAAAAGTACTGGGGAAAAAACAAGACTCATCTTAATAGGAGAAAATGAGGTTACTGAGTCATGGGAAGGCCTTGGAAATGAAGAGTTAGTACAGCAGAATGGTTAACACAGTGACCACCAGACTGCCTGACACCCAGCTCTGCCACTTCTTAGCCATGTGCCCTCAGGCAAGTTACTGACCCTAGCTGGATGTCAGTTTCCTCACCTGAAAACAAGGGTAATAGGGCACCTACTGCTTAGGTTTGTCATGATGTTTAAATGAGGTGAAATATAAACACCTTGAATGGTGCCTTATATATATTCAAAGTTACAGAACTGTATGAGAATAAGGTTCGCTAGAAGGATGAAAACAACAAAACCCAATTAAGACTAAGACTCCTATGGCATATACTATATGCCAGGTATTATTTGAATGGTTTAACACGTATTGTTCAATGTAATCCTCATAATGACCCTATGAGGTAAGTAGTCCTACAATGTTCCCTTTACAGATGAGGAACGTGAGACCTCTCTAAAGGTTAAGTAAGGTAGAGAACTAACATCTGGACCCAGGCACTTGATTCTAAAATCTGTGTTCTTAACCAATATGCTAGATTTCTTCTTTATTGTTAAGTAGAGATTTTAGTCATGACCTTTTGGTAAACAGGGGTTTCTATAGGGCCTAACTCTTACAGATCTAAGGATATCTATCAGTATAGTGACCCTTACAAAGCTTCCTGGTCCCTTGTGGATGATGATCAGTTTTTAATCATCAGAGTTAAGGGGAAGACAGTGGTTCTGGATCACTGAGATGGTAGAAAAATGAAAAATCCTTCCTAGTTCTCCTGAGGTATTCAGCCTTGAGACTTGGCTCAGCCTACAAATTGAGAATGGCGATTCCTACATGCTGCAGAAATCTGGGTAGTATTTATAGGATACAAGGGCCCGTGTCTAAGCATGATGCTGGAATACAGCCTTCTCTCTTCTCAACCTAAAGGCTATACTCTGGTGTTTGGTCACAGGATTCGAGTCCCGCCTGCTGGATCCCTCAGGAGAGCTTCACTCAAACACAGGCAGCCACCCACTTCTCCTGACCCACAGCTGCTCCACAGCTCATATTTCCATAGTCTCACCTCCACACCAAGGCCAGCTTGGCTGGGAGTCCCCTCAATGAATGTGATGCTGAGGAATCAGCAAATTCTCTCTCAAAGAGAATGATGCTGCTCTAATATTTGTGGGTACCACTGGAGGGGGCATTTTTCTTTCAGCATTTTTAACTTTGGACAAAGTTCACAAGGCCAGTTCCTATTCAATAGCCAGGGCCTCCTGACTGCTGTGAGATGGGACCAAGTCAATGTTGACTCCCTTTCAAGTCATTTGTAAGCACATACAACCCCAGGGGTACAGAGCACCAGGAGGGAAAAACCCGGACTTCTAGGCATCACAGCGTTACTAGAAGAAGGCCTTAGGCACTGCATTTCAGGGACTAACTGCAGTAAATTCCTTGCACTCTGAATTGTGTAGAGCAAAACCCCATTTAGAACCAGAAACACTATCTGCCATTCTCATATCTTTTTCCCTTTGTCTTTTCAAATGTGTGGTACTCTTAAAGTAATTGCAAACATGGAATTTTAGAAAGTAATTAAACATTTATGTAATACACCCATATATACATATATACATATACATACACACACACACACACACATATACACAGGCATATGTGTGTATACATATTCCCAAGGTAATATATAAGCTCCAAATACCAAGACCTAAAAAGGTTTCTGGTCATTTTGGAGCAAGATTTTATAAAAGTCTGTTGAAGCAGAAAAAGTGGTATTATTAGTTTAGTCAGTGTATGCTAGAAAACCAAGGATTTTCAACTATATAAACAAATGAAATATTGGGCCTTTCAATATTTCAAGGTCTCTATACTGACAAAATGTTCACAACCTGCCTAGGGCTATAATCTTGCAACTGCTTTAAGCAAAGAGCACTAAATCTACCTCCTAACTGGCTGAAACACACAGAAAAAATTCAGGTGTTTCAGGAAATAGTAAAAATGATTCATTAGATCACTCTTATCAGAAGACATTCTGAACCAGCATCTAAACTTAATATGATGAAACATTTTACATCAGGGGTCCTGCCTATAAGGTTAGGAAAATCAGTCATTAAGTGTCAGGTGCAGAAATAGATTAAATTTGGAATTTTGGCCAAATGCGGTCTTACAACATATAGCTGTAAGAACAATTTTTCTTGGACTGTATTTCCCAAAGAACTACAAACATAAAAACATCAACCACAACAAAAAACTATGCTAATATTATACCACCTGACCAGTTTGTTCAGAAACAGATCTAGCAACATGGCCACGTGAACCAGAAGCTGTAGGTTAGAATGAACAGCATAATTAAATCATCCACTTCACTTGAGGGGTTAGACGGTCCTGCAGGGTAAACAAGCTCAAAGGCAACTGAACAGCCTGCTTTTAAAAATACATATATTTTAAAAGCTTCTGCATGAGTACTCTATAAACTGTTTTCCACTAGTTCCAAGCCATAACACTGGGGGAAAGAATTTGAAAAGTTATATGATTAGCCATTTCAAAAGGGTAGTATTGGAAATAAACACATTTACCTTATCTTTACAAGTGAAATCACTTAATTTTTGTCTTCGCTGTCACTGTTTGAAATGTTGATATTCACAATGCTTTGGGAATGGGACAGACTGAAGAACTGTATGTGTGCCCCATAAAGATATGGTCTGCTGTTTTGTAGTTTCATCAAACTTGAAAATAGTCCACATAACTGTGGAAAACATTTTACAAGGGGAAAGAAAGTAAAATCAGTGATTTGTAAATCCTCAGCTACACAGAGTTTGATCATGCTCTTTGGTTGGCTAGTAGTTGAAATTGTTCTTCAGAACGGCTACCTGACCCAGCAAAGATGAGAAGAGCAAAATTCATACATAAACATGTTACTAAGTGACTATCACCAGCTACTTGGCCCGGTCCCAATGCAAATGGTCATCTATAATAATACTATTCTATCTCTAAAGATGATTTTATTACTTTTATCTGGATGCAAAAAAAAAAAAAAACAAAACCTTTACTGTATCGAAATAATTTAAATCTTGTTTTAAAACTTTTATAATCAACTTAAATATACACACATATTTAGAAAAGACATTTTAAATTGTAAACCAAAAACCCCAAAGTTTCAAAAAGAATAGCAAAATGGTTAAATAAATCATGGTAACTCCATAGGATAGAATATTATACACACCCAAAAATCATATATTCAATGATTATTTAGGGATAGATGAGCATGGCCAGTGAAATGGAGGATATCAAACTTTATATACTGTATTATAATTTTTAAATAAAGTATGCACATAGAAAATAATAGCAGGTAACATTAATACCTCAAACATTAACCATCTCTTGATACTGAGATTATGCAGTCTCTTATGCTTTTCTTTATTTTCCAATGAGCATGTAATGCTTAAATCAATCGTGTGTGTGTGTGGTTCTTATCTAACATCAGCTTATACTTCTAGCTTAAAATGAAAAGTTTCAAAAACTGAATTGACAGTAGTTTGAGTTCGTTACTACAAGTAATGTCACCTATTTAAATTCCGAGTAAACACCTGAGAGCAATTGGAAACCTAAAGAAGAGGGCAAATGAAGTCTTTTCTAGACCTAAACTGGTAGAGAAAACTATTACTGAAGAAAAGGCCATGTGGATTTCATTCTGATATTCCAAGAAAAAAAAATGTATGTTGAATGTTTTAAAGTTTCATACAAACAATACAAACATATTTATCTTTAGTTCAAAGCCATTTGTTGAGAAACCCTTAACCACTTTCATCTTGTACAAGTGCTATTCTTTCATAATTTAAAGCTATGATGAAGAAAATTTTATTTTGCTTTTGTTGAATCTAATGTTACTCTTCTGTACTTGGAAAACAAAATATTAAATGTAGAGTAAATATAGAGTAAAAGCAAAGCAGCCACCAGGGACAAAGGGATCTCAGTTCTCCTACAGAAAAACAACAACAACAACAAGAAACCCCATGGGAGCTGTTCCTGAACAGGAAAACTGTTTCTCCTTGTTCGTATACCATGCTCACACATCACCCTAGTTCTGTGCAAGCCTGGAGGTAACAAAGTCAACTTGCTGTTAAGAAAACAAAAAAACAAAACACACATACACACACACAAACATCTGTGAAAAAATAACTTCTTAGGAACCTATAAACCTCAAAACAGAGTTAAAACAGCACACTCTGGCCAATAATAAATTGTTACTTATAAGAAAGATTTCATAATAAACAGGGACTGAGTATATATAAATTATCTCTAATCTACACCCTGTTAAGTTTAATGAACACTTAAGTACTCCTAATCAGTAATTCACACTTCATGGTAGTTAGCATGTGAAGATCATTATCAAGAGTCCACACTCTAGAGAGGACTATGTCATACACTTAAAATACCACCAGTATATCTATACCACAGGGTGAGTTAAGTGGCTTAAGCAATGTTAAAAATATTTAGTAAAATCAGTGATATTTATGAGAAGTGGTTTCCTAGAAAGACTGTACAGGTATCTCTGCCCTTCCATGTGCAAAATATGAACACCCAATAGGTCCACTAGCCAAAGAGCACTCAAGGTCTAGAATTTCTTTTAGCCGTGTGCTCCTTTAATGGAGGACCCTATCACCCGAGAAAACTACCACACTATGCTTTGATCTTCTTTAGAAGGAAGCTTTCATTAAAGCTTCTTCTTGGGAGTTGGTTTTGTTTTTTTTTTTTACGATTTTATTTATTTGTCAGAGAGAGCACACAAGACTTTCTTTTAATAAGGGGGGAGGGAACCCTGTATCTCCCACTCACCCTCAATTTCTGGTAGTTACTGGTATTCAACAAAAGAGCCTGACAACTATACTATAACCCAGTTCAAGGGTCACCTTCTTTGCTAAGCTTTCTGTCTTCCCCTTTATGCTTCCCACTGTATATGGTAGTATGTTTATCATATTGAGAAGTATTGACTTTTTGAATTTGTGCCTTTCCCACTGATTATGTGTTTCTTTACACTTTAAAATTTAGAGTAGGGGCCATTTTAACTTCATCCCTCTTACTTCCCAGGATGGTGTTCAATTAATATTTGTAGCTCTAAATTTGACAGAGGCAGGTGCCTCGTTAGCGCAGTAGGTAGCGCGTCAGTCTCATAAATTTGACAGAGGCATCATGTTAAACTTGGGTTAAAAAAAAGTAGTGAGGGCTTAGTTTCCCTGGAAGTTCCTGGGAATGTCTCAGATCTTCTTCCATGGGTCTTCTCTTCTTCAGCAGACTCTTCTGGACTGTGGGCATCTTGGATAGGACTCTGCATCCCTGTGCAACTGTCAGAGGGACCCATGTCAGTGGGTGTGCCCGACAATCACCCAGGCAGGCCACATATGACAAATAGAGGGAATAAATAAATACGAACGTGACTCTTCTGAGCTATGACAGCCCAGGAAGCCATTGTTTCCTATGAGAGAGCAATGGCTTTGTAGCAATATTAATAAGCAAGATGCAATTATTTGGGACAATTTGGGAGCTATCAAATCTGCCACTCATACACATTTCTCATGCTACATTTTTCCCCAGAAAAAAAAAAATTGTTTAAACCTTCTGCTCCAATAAGACCCCATAAATTGAAGTTTCTTTAGCCCATTAATTTAATATGAATGTTCTATACCAAAAATAATTTTGAGGAATACTGCTGAGAAAGCTGCCGAGCTAGAGAATGAACACTGCTTCTAGAATAGGATGTCTTATGTTATATAAGCTTCATTCTATAAATACATTTGGCAGAAGTGTCATTCTGCATTATTTTTGCTACAATATGTGTTATTCTGAGGATCTGTTATAGTGGGGGCTTGCAGATCTACTATGCTAAACTTCCATATTGACAGTTACAAGAGAGAAAATAATCTTAATACAAAATAAACTGTCAAAAAATACATAGTTTGGTGGTTATATATGCAGTCTTTTTAAAATTAACAAATTATTTTAATTTTAAGATGCTGAAAGTAAGTCCTTCCTGTTCTAAGACTTTGACTTGTTTTTCATTTATTGTTCTGGCAGTCTAAAAAAGGAAACCTAACATTTTCTAACTGATGGACAGCAGTGAATTTTTTTTTTTTTTTTTTTTTACTGAAACACCCACACTTAAAACTTCTTGGCTGTCTTTAAGGCAGTGCTTACTGGGTTAGGAAGAAGAAGAGAATATGTCACCTTTACTAAGATGAACATCTGGCTTCTAGAGCCATCAAATGAGGGCAAAAATGTAGGATTTGAAAAATATTTTGTCATATAAAAATTTTCCAGTGAAGAAATTTAGTGGACACAGAGTCTGAAAGCGTTTGTGAATAAAAAAGAAAAACACAACTGAAATTTGGTAGGTGTTTTCACATGTGTGAGTAAGTACAAATCTCAAAGGAAACAGTGTTTTAGACAAAATATAGCAAATAGAGGACATAAAACAATCCAGAATGTTGTGTTTAATTCAAGGAACATCTATCTAGCATCTGTGCAAAAAATTGGAAGAAGCACTAGAGATATAATCTCTTAGGATACATATATTTATCATCATTTACTTCTCTTTAAGTTAGCGAATGATTTTATTCCTACTGCTTTTGCACTACTGTTATGTGAGGTACCCTTCTTTTTCAATGTAAAAATAAACTAAAATAAAGCAAAGCAAAATTATTATTACTTCAGCCATAATTTAGAAAGCTCTAAGAGAGCTCTCAAAGTTTAGCATTTAAAATAATTTACTTGCACAAAAGAACTGAGACATTCAGGGGTGGAACCAAAGAAACTACAGTTTTAAATAAGCCCAGGAGGGGACTGTAACATAGAGACTGTGAGAACCACCACTAGAAATATGCCACCCTAAAAACTGTAACAGCACCTACGTATTCTTTTCCAACAAAACTCAGCTGTAAGGAGTGGTGTGTTGGAAAATGTTCAACAGTGGACTCTCAGTGGGATGGGCTAATATTAATTTGTAGTGTCTGCCTATTTCCATGGTGTAAATATCCCCAGTGTGGCCAGTTTCAAGCTACCAACATGAAATCACTAAACATGGAGATGGGGAAGATATGCTCAGTAGCACTCCATTAGGTCCACCATATGCAATAGTCAAATGTACTCAAAAGAGATAGAAAGTGAGGTTTTAAGGACTTATTCTTTCCTTTTTAGTTCAGTTGATATTTAAGTTTATAAAATATAACTTTTAAAGATGGGTGTTTTAACAACCATTCACAAAATTTCTGAAAATTTTAATAATTGGCTCCCACAAGCCAGTTCAAGACAGCTCTGGCACATATTGTCTATAAGAGTCCTTATTTTGTCTATTTAGCATCAGTTTGATACATAAGTAATAAAGAGAAAGATTCCACTATTTGCCTTATAGCTGTTTCTATATGTCAACACAACTGAATTGAAATTATTTTTTAAATATAATGCCTGTAATAAATTTTCCTTTTATTCAAACTTCTTCAACATCTGAAAGATACAGTGTTACCACATATACATCATGGTGGAGGCAAAGCAAATTTGGGTCCCCAGGGTCTGTCTTTACTAAACTTGAACACTGGAGGTTCAGTTACTGAGAAGCGCATGACTTGGAATGAGGTATGGCAGGGGTAATATGGTATTACTATCTCATGGGCATTTTTGATCATGTGTTAATTAATGTATGCAACTAGTTCTTAAACTCTCAACAGTATATGTAGTAAAATAGTCTACAGTGTACACACAGTGGCATTTTGGGAATAGCCTGATGGCTTATTTAAGACTTCCCAACTTCTACTTCTAAGTAAGAAAACACTGTTTAAGAGGTATATTATCTCTTCTCAAGGCCATAGAACACCATAAAATGTTACTGAATAAATGTTACTCAAGTGATCTACAAGAGTTGATGTTTCTTTGTTTTCCTGGCAGGATCCTATGCGTTAGCTGTCCATGG
This sequence comes from Mirounga leonina, assembly GCF_011800145.1. Taxonomy (NCBI): domain Eukaryota; kingdom Metazoa; phylum Chordata; class Mammalia; order Carnivora; family Phocidae; genus Mirounga; species Mirounga leonina. The sequence continues at coordinate 52,876,265 of NW_023270451.1, forward strand.
GCTGTGGTAAAGTTAATAATTGCTACTGCTCTTTCTACAGTAAGAGAAACAGAAAAATAGAGTTCCTAGAGAACTTTCTACCCACGATGTTAATAGTAGACCTGGACTTACAAGTCCATTTATTTTTGTCTTTAAACTGCAGGCTGGCTATAAAACAAATACATGAAATGGCCATTTCCCAAAAGCTTTTTAGCTTGGATACTACCAAGAATATATCCTCTAATTCCAATTAAATAAAATCAGTAGGTCATGTTTTTGTACTTTTTGTACTGTCTTGAAAGTCGTCTTTGACACACAAGCTATTTATCTGGCTGGTGTAATAAGAATTTCCTGAGCAAGTGCTGAGATCCCCTTGTTCCTTTCTCTGCTTTATTATAATAAAGTGTTTTGCACCAAAGCTTCAGAAACAAGGCTGATCCAAATCAGCACTCAGAAAATTAAGTGTACCATTCAATTCCTATAACTGAATTAGAAACTGACTCTCTGGGTTATCTTCCTATATATTAGGTGGAAAAAGGGTATTGTGTTAAAAAAAAAAAAGTCAAATATTATGGCTTACACTAATGTTGAAAAGAGAATTGAGAAGTCGCCATTGACAAAATTAAGAAAGTATTACTTAAGAAAATCATTTCCCAGTATCTCTATCTATCTGCAAATGTTGTAGAACTAACTCCCATGTAGATATCAAGAGTATATTCATGGGTGAACGTCTGGAATCCTATTGATTTGAACCTCTACCACCTCTCCTTTCACAACCCTTTAGGCACACAACCCTGCCTACCCTGACAGTGTCTCCCCATTGCCACTGCCCCTTCCCTGCTGCCAATTCTACTCCCTATCCATTCCCACTGTGGTTTGTTCTTGATCAGGAGTTAATTACTTCTTGAGAAAGTGTCAGCTGATCTAAAAAAATCTACAAGTCTTACCTTAAATTTCTCTGCATTTAAACAAGAGACTTTTACTTACTTAAATTCAAAAGTGTATAGTACTGACCCACAATTATATGGTCAACTAATCTTTGGCAAAGCAGGAAAGAATATCCAATGAAAAAAAGACAGTCTCTTCAACAAATGGTGTTGGGAAAACTGGACAGCCACATGCAGAAGAATGAAACTGGACCACTTTCTTACACCATACACAAAAATAAATTCAAAATGGATGAAAGACCTAAATGTGAGACAGGAAACCATCAAAATTCTAGAGGAGAACACAGACAGAAATCTCTTTGACCTTAGCCATAGAAACTTCTTATTAGACACACCACTAGAGGCAAGGGAAACAAAAGCAAAAATGAACTATTGGGACTTCATCAAGATAAAAGGCTTCTGCACAGTGAAGCAAATAATCAACAAAACTAGAGGCAGCCTAGGGAATGGGAGCAGATACTTGCAAATGACATACCTGATAAAGGGTTAGTATCCAAAATCTATAAAGAACTTATCAAACTCAACACCCACAAAACAAATAATCCAGTTAAGAAAAGGGCAAAAGACATGAATAGACATTTCTCCCAAGAAGACATCCAGATGGCTAACAGACACATGAAAAGATGCTCAACATCACTCATCATCAGGGAAATATAAATCAAAAGCACAATGATATACCACTCACACCTGTCAGAATGGCTAAAATTAACAACACAGGTAACAACAGATGTTGGTGAGGATGCAGAGATAGGGGCACCCTCTTACACTGTTGGTGGGAATGCAAACTGGTGCGGCCACTCTGGAAAACAGTATGGATTTTCCTCAGAAAGTTAAAAATAGAACTACCCTATGATCCAGCAATTGCACTACTAGGTATTTACCCATAGAATATAAAAATACTGATTCAAAGGGGCACATGCACCCCAATGTTTATAGCAGCATTATCAACAATAACCAAATTATGAAAGGAGTCCAAATGTTCATCAAACGATGAATGGATAAAGAAGATGTGGCGTGTATATACACATACACACACACACGTGCGTGCATGTACACACATATATAGTGGACTATTACTCAGACATCAAAAAGAATGGTATCCTGCCATTTGCAATGAATTGATAGAGTTCAAGTGTATTATGCTAAGTGAAATAAGTCAGAGAAAGACAAATACCATATGATTTCACTCATATGTGTAATTTAAGAAACAAAACAGATGAATATAGGGGGAAGAAGAAAGAAAGAGAGGGAAGCAAACCATAAGAGACTATTAACTATAGAGAACACACTGAGGGTTGTTGGAGCGGAGGTGGGCAGGGGATGGACATTAAGGAGGGCACTTGTGATGAACAGTGGATGTTTTATCTAAGTGATGAATTACTAAATTCTACTCCTGAAACAAATATTACACTATGTTAACGAACTATAATTTAAATAAAAACTTCAAAGTAAAAAGAAACTAAGTTAACTGTTTAAAAAATTTTGTATTGTATCTCAGTTAAGGAAGGAGTGTGTCTTCACCAAACCACTAGGTCCCCATAGCATAGGGTCAGAGTGCCAGCATTCTCTCTCTGAGTCCCTGCCTCTTCGTGATTTGCATCCATTGTCTCTTGAATTTAGAAGATGCATGATACGGTAGTTTTACTAGTGTGGGCTTATTATCGGCTAATGCCTACTTCTCACTAGGAGACTAAGAAGTTTGGAGTTAAGGTTTTATATATATGTACCACTTGTTAACCTTGTAAAATATAATTATGGATTATAATTTTACAAGAACTCAGGGATCAGTAAAGAGGCTTTTAGTTATTTATACCATGTTTGACATTAATAGGGGGCAAATGAAAAGTATGCACATTTTCCTTAGTAATGTATTTGATCTCATGCTACATAAAATCATCCATTTATTAAATCAACAGTTGAAGAACAATGCCCCTTTCTCTTCTCAAATACTGTAGAACATCTATAGTCACTATACCGAGTAAAAATTCTGAGCACAGTGCAACATGTCTTATTCTATATATTGTATATATTATTGGAATTTTAAAAATAATTTTAAAATGAATTAAATGCATTGATTTGCCCTTAAGTACATTAAAATGTATTTTCCAACTTCAAGATGTCATAAAATAAATTACTGAATTTTAATTTGCCATTATAGAATTATCATTTGGTTATCAATAATACCAAATATCTACTCAATTCATTATTTCTAAGATAAAGACAATTTATAACTTATCCCAAGAAAACCATGCATAGAATATGTTCTTAAAATGAACCAAAATATTCATTCTCCACATTCAAATATAATTTAGGCAAGATATAAATGGAACTTATCTGACAACATGTTATGAATTGTCAAAAATCTTCATCCAAAATAAAACAGACCTGTATGAAATATTAACAATAGCCTACGCCTGAAATAAAACTTTAAAGAGATAATTATAAGGGAAGTCAGCCTATCTAATTATACTTATTTTAATAACAAAAAGTACATATAAAGTTTCATTATAATTATATACTAAGGTGGTATGCTATATAGCCCTTAAACTTCTTTTTTTTTTTTTTAAGATTTTATTTATTTATTTGAGAGAGAATGAGAGACAGAGAGCAGGAGAGGGAGGAGGGTCAGAGGGAGAAGCAGACTCCCCGCTGAGCAGGGAGCCCGATGCGGGACTCGATCCCGGGACTCCAGGACCATGACCTGAGCCGAAGGCAGCCGCCCAACCAACCTAGCCACCCAGGTGCCCCGCCCTTAAACTTCTTTGAAAAATAGGCAATAGAAATCAAATTCTCTCTTCCAATAAAGGAGAATAATCACTTTATTCAATTAATTTAAAGCCTTCTCCTTGAATATAAAGTAGGAAAAGATTAGCTTGTTATCCCAGTTTCTTCCTAACCTAGTTGCCGGTAAAAGAAATGAGACTTGAAGATTAACTTAGCCACTGGCTGAGTCAGCCCTATTAGTGCGTGGAATGGAGTATGATCTAGTCCAGGGCAGCTCCCTTCAGCCTTGCTTCAATAGGACTCCCTAGCCATCTCTAGCCTTTAAATCCAGACATACACAAAAAAGAGATTCGGAGACATTCACTGGGCTTATAATTTATGACTGCAAACATATTTTAAGCCTAAGGTGGACAAGGTACAATTTCAATCCTCAGGAAGATTATATTTTCAAAGACAGGCAATGCACATGACTACTTTAAATTAGAATTAACAGTAGGGGGAAAATCAAACAGGATAAGAGGATAACCTGCCATGTGATTCTGACAGTTTTAGAAGGTTTTACATTAGCATTTCCAATTTGACAGCTTCCTTTTCTGACAATATGTTGTTTGCTTAAATGTGTTAGTGCAACCTAGCTGGGGAGGGAGAACAGATGGAAAGGCACCTGTATGAACCACGTAAGCCCTTTTCAAAACTTTGTTTTTTATACTGTGTTGATAGTCTTTAAGGAAATTGCACACAGTATTCCCTTTATGGCATGTTTATTTGCACATATTCAGTCCCTTCAATTAAAAAAAATATATGTAACTGAATTTTGTTAATACCCACAAGAACCTCAAACTTAAAGTAGGCAATTACTATGTGCCAGGCACTGCACTAGCTATGTCCATATGAATTTGTTTCAGAGCTCTAGATCCTCTAGCAACTCCTGGTTTAGACCAGCATTCAGTCTTCAGGTATGTATAAAACTACCACCTGCCATGGATAGAGAGAGTGGCTATGTCATATTTGCAGTAGTGTGGGAAGTTATTGCCTCTTTGGACTAAGAGAAGAGGTTCAAAGAGGAGGGATATAGAAAAAACAGCAAACACCCTGAAAATAAAGCTTCAGAAAGGACCAGAAGCTCCAGTGAAGATAAATAAATTTTAGCACGTAGTTTCTAGTCATGAAAGAGTAAGAAATAAGGGATAATGTAACTTTTCCTGGAGGATATAGGCTAGAGATGGGAGCTCTTGAATACACTGCCATCAGAGCAGGACAGGGACTATGACAGGGGTAGATGGTGACAAGTTTCCTTGTTCTCTGTCTCAGGTCTAATGAGCTTAAACCCAGCTCCCAGGAACATGCAAAACAGGGAGAGCTGTAATATGCTATAACTCTGGAACAAATATTTTCCTCCCAAGGATCTTAATGAGTCATGAGTACAACAATCAAGGAATTACTCTCCAATTTGCCTTTCCCTTGGGTAACTTACCTTCTAGGTAACAGGACTAGAACAAGTATTATGTCTCTGTGATACAATTCTTAAAGGCCTTCAGTGTTATAGTTAATGAATTAAATATGTGACAGCAAAACCTCTGGGCATCTTCAGCAATGGAAAGATCTTATTTCACCTTTGTAAGTATCTGGACACACGGGCTCAAAACTCATGACACGCAAAAACTTGTGTGTTTGACCTTTTAAAATCATGTAACTTTTGCATCTTCTTGCAGCATCCACCATCACACTGAATGAATATCATCTCTCCCTACTGCTCCACATTTAATCTGTAGTCAAGACTTTTCATTTTTTAAATGATTCTTGATTCCACCTCTATCTACCATGAGACCATCATCTCTGAACTGGGCTACTGCCAAATCTACCTAAAGGCTCCATTAGCATTTATATGTACTTTATTTCCCTCTAATCTGTTCTCTGTGATTTCATCAGAGAGATCTTTAAAAAATGTAAACCTGCTTATGCCATATCCCTACTTAAGACTCTTGAAAGACTTGTCATTGTCCTAAAATAAAAGCAAAACCCTGTAACAAGGTTTCCAGTCCACACACTGGTCCTCCTATTTGGCTGCACATTGAAATCACTTGGCAAGTTTAAAAAAAAACCCTGATCCCTGGGCTCCACCCTCAGAGATGATGATGTAATTGGTCTGAGGTGGGGCTGGGCAGCCAGATTTTTTAAAGTTCCACTGACAGCCACCTGTGCCACCAGGGCTAGAATCAGTGGTTGAGAGCTGCACCATCCATTATGGAAGCCGTTTGCCACGTGTGGCCGTTATGCATTTGAAGTGTGGCTAGTCTGAATACAGACATGCTGTTACTGTAAAATGTACACTAGGTTTCAAAGACTTCGTATGCAAAAGAGTAAAATATCTCAAATCTTTTTACATATCAAAATGATAATATTTTGGACATATGTGTTACTTAAAACAATATGAAAATAAATTTTGTTTCACTTCTTAATGTGGCTAATGGAAATTTTTAAATTACGTATGTGGCTCCCAATACTTTTCTATCAGACAACATTACTGTAGAGTCTTACCCAGCACCACATTCCCACTTCTTCTGCTTTACCCGGGCCTTTTCTTCGCTTCTGACACTCATTTTGTTCCTTCCACCACAGGTCTTTGCCCTCTGGCTGGGTTGCATTCTTTCCCTTCTTTTTTTTTTTTTTTTTTGCTAACTCCAAGTTATCCTTCAGATCTCATGTGAAGAAGTAATAGGCCACATCCCTTTACAATGGGCAAACGCACACACACACACACACACACACACACACATTTCTGAGACCACATAGTGTCCATTTCTGCTGTAGTAAGCCCTGGGAAAACAGAGGTTAATATCTGCTTTGGCATAATGACTAGATTTATATATCTGCTTAAAAAAATGCCCTAATAGGGGCACCAGGGTGGCTCAGTCAGTTGAGCGTCTGCCTCTGGCTCGGGTCGTGATCTCCAGGTCTGGGAATTGAGTCCCACATCAGGCTCTTTGCTCAGCGGGGAGTCTGCTTCTCCCTCTGCCCCTCCACACTCTCGTGCTCTCTCTCTCCCTCTCTCAAATAAATAAAATCTTTAAAAAAAATGCCCTAACACCAAAATAAGCAGCATAGAAATAGCCATATTAGATACACTGAATCTTATAAAACATTTGTCCACACTCCACAAAGTCATTTGGGTGTATGCATACACACACACAAAAAATGTATAATAAACTTTAGATAACTTTTTGGTCTGGGATACACACACACACACGTGCATGTATGTATATATGTATATATTCTCTACCTCCTCCTATAGTGATACTCTGGGAGTGTAAGTTAATTTTGTATTATGTGTGTGTGTGTGTGTGTATGTACACACATTTATATATAGACTTATATGTATATATATGTGTTCTTAATGCTATTTTTCCTATTTTAATATGTTATTGCTAAAATCTAACCATGGGGATAAAAATCTGCTTTTAGTGAGGCAAAAAGGAACTATATCATTTGTAAAGATGCTAAAGAAAAACACTATTTTCTATATGAAAAGAAGGAAATATCTCAGAATGCTGCTCAATTCTTCAGAATGTCTGTAACCATTTCTAAGTGAAAAACACATAGTTCTCCAACATTTTAGTAAATAATTCCTTTCTCTTTGCCTGAGCAAAATATGCTCATGAATAACCTCAGTCTACATTCTTTTTTAGTGCAAACCATTGGTTGGCTTTGTAGTTTACTACCAAATATATATATATATATATATATAGTAGTAATTATTAATGACATATATATATCAATGTTTTAACAGTTACAACATAAATATAAAACAAAATAAATAAAGCATTATCCTTATATTTTCATGAGACATGCTACATTGTGGAAGAGTTACTATGGTCAATACTTTAGATGGTTAATTCAAATCATCTTGATATCCTCTATTGTTAGAGAAAGGGCATTTTAAAAAGTCTAATTTTATTACAATTTAAATACATAATAATGGTATTCAATGCAAAAAGAGGCTTAAAGAAAAGTTCATATGACCCTCATTCCCCAGCCTTACTCTACAACCAAGCTGAGCCCCAGTCAACTCATTCTTGGATCCTTATCATTGCAAAGTGGGTCTCATGAGGGAGGCCAGTGGGATGGGAGGCCTTTTTCTTTCCAACCTGTCCACTCGCTAAGATCCAGCTTTTCCTATTTTAAGAGTACATGATGTAACTCCCAAGATGGTGATCAAGCCAATTAAACTAAAGTACATGGTTCATTGACATAGCTGGAGAAATACTTTGTCCTGTGTAATCTCAAATAACTGATTTTAAATTTTCTTTTGAAAATTAACCTTTCAACATTTTTCATTAAACATGATTCAACTCACTATGATGATTTAAATTAGAGGTCAGCGAACTTTTTCTGTGAAGAGCCAGAGAGTAAATATTTTAGGTTTTGTGGGCCATACAGTCTGTTGCCAACATTCATCTCTGTCACTATGGCATGAAAGCAGCCAGAGACAAGGCATCCATGAATGAGCACGGCTGTGTTTCAATATAACTTTACGTCAAAGTAAGTGGCGGGCCAGATTTGACCTGTCAGCTGTTGGTGACCAGCCGGAGTTAGAGGAAAAAAAAGTAAATGGCTCTAAACGATTAACCATGGAGTCATCAAAAGTAAACTAGGCCAACACTCCCCAACTGAAATTTTATTGTAATACTTTTGTTCTTTGAGGTCGATACTTTTTCTTCCTGTAACTGAGTGTTGCTTTGCAGTTTACATAATTGCCTATTTACCTGATGACTTCTTATAAGAACCATGCAAGGTAGCTCTTACTGTTTCCCACTTAATAATTGAAGAAACTGAGGTCAGCTATATGAAATTACTCTAAGATCATACAGGTATAAAAAGCAGAGCTGGAAGTCACATGGTTCTATATTCAAGCTAGTGTGTATGTGCATGCACATGCATTTCCCTACTAGAGATAATGGATAGGTTTGAAAATTGTAATTATTATTTCCGTGTTAAAGTCATAATGCCTTTTCAGTAGGATACTAAAAACATATTTGTAGTATATTTTCTGAACCATGACATCAGAAGTTATATTTAATCAGAAATAAATCAACTATAATTTGCCACTAATTTCATGATCTTTTTTAAGATTTTGTTTTTTTATTTGAGAGAGAGAGAAAGAACAGGAGTGGGGGGCAGGGAGAGGGACAGAGGGAGAGAGACAGGAAGAGGCCCTATTGAGCAGGGAGCCCAACACAGGGTTTGATCCCAGGACCCTGGGATGAAGACCTGAGCTGAAGGGCAGGCACTTAACTGACTGAGCCACCCAGGCGCCCCTCATAATATATTCCTTTTAGAGCAACAGATTCAGATATAAGTAAATTTTGGTGTTAAGGTTATAAGTTAAAACATTTAATAATGGAAAATAGTGCAACAAAACAACTTTACTCTGACCTGTAACACTTGTTTGTTCCACATAATCTGTCAGCTGCACATTGATGTCTCTTTTTTCTTATGTTTATATCTACTTTTTCAAAATACTTTCAGTTCCTCGAGAGAGAAGAGAGGTTATCTTAAGTGTCTCTCACATTTTCCACAAGGCAGCCCAGAACTTGGCATATAATAGATGTACCATAAGTCCATTTATAAATGAAATTAAGGAATTCAGAAAAATGATACTTATTAGATTGTAATATTTTTGTGTATTGAGTACAAATATGTCCTTTTAAACTAACATAAGTTTCCATATTTGCTCAAATATTCTATGATGGAACTAGACGCATAAAGGGATAATAATTATTTTAGTATATTGTTCCTAAAATTATTTTTCTAATAAACTGCATAAAATATAATACATGGTTACTTGAATCTAAATATATATCTTGTCATAGAAAACAGATCAGATGGAATTTTCAGACATTTAAATGCTAGCAAACATTATAATTTGCAGGAGTATTATTCCTCTGAAGACTCATGAGAGTTCAAATACGATCTGTTCTATCTTTTTACAGAGTAAAGATGCTAAAAATAGCATGGGCTTAAGCTGGGCCAGTTTTGTGAAATTGCTATCACTTCACTGGAAAATGCCGGAAATGAAAGCAGTCTGTTCTGGGGGACCTCCTGTAGATGATGGATTGGCACTCACACACCAGCCCTTCAGTGCCCTTACAACAAAGGCCTTTTACGGTTTATGGTTAAACTTAACACTAAGTATAATCTAAATATACGACACCTCATTGTACTTGCATTACAGTATGCAAATATAAATAAAGTTACCACAAATTGGTGAACAATTAATGAGATTCATTGCAGGGATATTTCATCACTGAATGCTATTTTCCTGCCAACTGAGACATAATGTATTTAATTCTAAATGACACCACCTGCTCCCACCTCTAAGTGAAATGAAAAAGCTGCCAAAGGGCATGTTGGGAATTAACTTGCAGGCTTCCTTTTAATCAGGCATTTCTCCATAATACTGAAAGCCAAAAACATAACGTAATGAAAAATAACACAGCTTTGTAAGTCGATAGTTGAATTTGGAGTGCTTGTTAAATAAAAGAAACTCAGGATTTACAGCATGATATTCCACAACAACAGTATTCTTCTCTTGCTGTAAAATTACTTTCTTACTCCAACGTAGAAAAAGAAAAAAGATGCGTAATAAAATACGGTATTATCTGACATGACACCAATATGAGGTGACTTAAGTAAGCGAAGAAAGTGAAGTGAATGTTTTCATTTGTCATAGTTACCATGACAGTGACAACTGTGAACTCAGAGGGTCTTTTATCGGAGGATTTGAAAGTGCTTCCTTAACATTAATTGATAACATTTCAATACATAATCCCCAGTGAAGCATCAATGGCTTATCAGGCACATTTTCCAAACAAGTAAAATGACTTAGAGTACAGACAGGTACTTTTCTAAGAACCTTGCAGTACCTTCCTTATAACTTTTCTCTTGATTTTTAGTCCTCTCTCCTGAGCAACAGTACTGTTCACCTTGAAGACTGGAGGGTGGCAGAAGACACACACACTTGCTTTACACCCATTTATTACCTAGGGAGTCTGTGAAATGAGGATTCATTTTCAGAACTCAAGTTGCTAAGGACGAACTTAGAACTAGGCAGTATAAAATCTGCCAAATGATTTTCCCATTAAGTCCTGTTTTCATCCTCAGAAGTCTCAAAATGGTGCCCTAATTAAAAAGTGATGTCAAAATCACATTTGAACTGCTCATGTTTGTAAAATAATTTTGAAAAGTGCTAAACTGAAACAAAGTGATTCATATAGAAATATTCACTCTCCCATTCGTTCAGCAGTCACTCACTCACTCAAAACATTTTCCTCAGTTCCCTCTATATGCCAGGATCTAGGTGCTAGGAATAGGTCAATGAATGAGACGGCCAAAACCCTTGCCCTCATGGAGCTTACAATCTGATGAAAAGATAGAAGATAAATGGCAGAATGCCATGAAGAACAGTAAAGAAGGTAAAGAGAATGGGGTAGGAGATTTTACAGAGTAACTAGAGCAGGTTTCTCTGAGGAGAGGACATTTGAACAGGAATCTGGATAAGGTGAGGAAAGAGATCAAGCAAATACTGATTACACTGCATGCCTTCCCTTCTTGCCTGCTCAAGGACTTTGCTCCTGCAGGTGTCCACCCTCCATCATTATTTAGTCCACTTTCTACTTTTTTCCTCACCAGCATACAAATATGTTCTAACATATTCCATCCTAAAAATAATAAAATGCATAAATACTTATATTTGACCTCATATCTTCCTCTAAAATCCATCCCACTCCATTAATCTATTTCCCTTTACAGCCAAAGTCCTCCAAATAGTTGTCTATACCCAAAGTCTTTTTTCCCTCCCATTTGTTCTCAAACCCACATGGAACTGGTTTTGATCTTCACCACTCAAGGAAATAGCTTTTCAAAGTCATCAGTAACCTTCATATTGCCAAAGTCAATTCTCAGTCTACATCTTCCAACAGCACTTGACACAGTGGATTCTTCTTGAAATATATTCTCTTGGTTTTGAGCATACCACTCTCTTGGCAGCAGTGGCTACCCATCTCAGTCTTCTTCGCTGGTTCCTTCTGATCATCCTAACACAAATCATGGAAGTGTTTTGGGCCTCCATCCTTGCACCTTCCCTTCCCTATCTACACTCACCCTGACTCATCCAGGTGATGCTTTTCAACTGATAGAGGACTTCCAAATGTACCTGGAGCACAGAACTTTTCCAGATTCACATATCCAACTGCTTACTTGACATCTCCACTTAGTTGTCTAATAGCTATCACAAATAAAATGTCTCAAATCTAATTCTTAATTTTGCATTCTCACACACACTTGGTCTTCCTCATTGTGGAAAATATGGCTGCCACAATATCATCCATCCCATGTGCTCTTCTTGCAATGTGACTTTGACATGTCCTCCATTGAGTGGTAATGTGTCTCTCTCCCTTCAATCTGGGTGTACCTTTGTGATTGCCTTGTCCAATAAAGTATGGAGGAAGTGATGTGATTTTTAAGACTAGATCATGAAAATTCCATGAACTTCCACTTGGTTCTCTGGGGTCCCTCACTCTCAGAACTTACCTGCTGTGCTATGTAAAAGCCTAAACTGGCCCACATGGAAAGAGTACCCAGAGAGGTCATGTCTAGGTGTTCCCACTAACAACAAAGCTAAGGTCCCAACCCAAAGATAGTATCAACTGCTAGACAAGTGAATGAAGATTGATTCCAGACAATTCCAGTTCTCCACTGTTGAGTCAACTCTAGGCTTTAAATCTTCCCAAATGAGGCTTCAGGTATTGTAGAAGAGAGACAGGGCTCCCCTAGACCTTGTTTGAACCCAACCCATTGAACCTGTGAGCAAAATAATGTGGATCTTTTTATGCCACTAAGTTTAGTACAACAATAGTAACTGGAATGGATTTACCAGTTGCTCAGGACAAAACTCTGAGACTCACCTTTAATTTTTTCCTTTCTCTCATAAACACATTTAATCTATCAGCAAACCCTGCAAAAATGAGCTCTTCCTTTGAAATACATCTAAGATCTATGACTTCACACTACTCTCTCTTGTTTGGACTATTATGGTAGTCTTGTAACTAAGTCTTGCTTCTCCCTTCCCTCTCATACTATCTATCCTCCACATGATATAAAGAATATTCTTCTAAAAATATATCATGTCACTTCAACGTTCAAAACCCTCCAATGGCATTCTCTGTGAATCAGCTTAAAAGCTAAAGTGCTTATGACCTATGTGGCACTTGATGATCTGGGTCTCTAGCAACTTGCTAAGCTTATTCTTCTCCACTCTCCCTGCCTTGTAACCTAGAATGCAACAAGCAATGGCCTCCTTGCTCTTCCTTAAAAACATCTGGCACACTCATGCCTCAGGGCCTTTATACTTGCTATTTCTTCTGCCTGGAATATGCTTCCTCCAAATAGCCATGTGACCACTTGCTCATTTCTCCCAGGTTCTGGGGTCAAAAGTCACCTTATCAAAGAGGTCTTCCTCAAGCAATTTGCATAAAATAGCTTACCACATACCCAACATTCTCTATTCTTATGCTGACTTACCATCACCTGAATGATTATACATTTGATTTTTTGCTTATGGTCTCTCTCCTATAGGAGGAAAGCTTCCTGAGTACAAAAACTTTGTCTTGTTGCAAGTTTTCATCCCCAGAACTACGATGGTCCCTAGTGATAACAGAACTTAATAAAAATTGCATGTTGTTAAGTACCATTCCAAGCAAAGGGAAGATCAAGTATAAAGGCCCTGAAATGGGAACCAGCTTGACTTGCTTAAGAAACAGTGTGACCAGGACAGAGTGTGCATGGGGGAGAGCAAATCAGGTGAGGCAGCAGCAGAAGTCAAAGACCAGAACACATAGTTCTTTATAAGGCTGTGGCAAGAACCAAGGGGAAAAAACTGAAGGGCAGTGATGTGATCTCATTGACATTTTAAAAATCTAACTCTAGATGTCTGTGGAAGATACCCTGTATGAAGGCTAAGAGAAGAACTATTAGGGAGATCAGTTCAGATGGTTTTACAGTAATTCAGACAAGCAGGATATGATGGTGGCTTGGACTGTGATGGTAATGACAAAGAGCTCCTAGGTGGTCAGACATAGGATGCATTTTGAAAGCAGAGCTGAACAGACCTGTAGTTTAGATATAAGATGATGAGAGCAATCGGAGAGTTTTGGCCTTAGCAAATGGCTAAACCATGGTACTGTTTTAGCAAATGTTTTACTTTAAACAAGGGTCCTGGGGCACCTGGGTGGCTCAGTCGGTAAGCATCTGCCTTCAGTTCAGGTCATGGTCCCAGGGTCCTGGGATCGAGCCCCGCATAGGGCTTCCCGCTAAGCCTCTCCCTCTCCCACTCCCCCTGCTTGTGTTCCCTCTCTCGCTGTGTCTCTGTCAAATAAATAAATAAATAAAATCTTTAAAAAATAAAATAAACAAGGGTCCTATTTCCATAAGATGAATTCAGAGGTGGCAATCAAGTCTCAAAGCCATGTTCAATTGTATGATGGTTTAGATAAACAGAAGTTCTGAGAACCAATGGGTAAATACTTTGATTCTCAGAAAGCCCTAGACATGGTACCTAAACTGGAATAAAATATACCAAGAGGTTAACAGTGACACCCTCACATAATGGAGATCCATGTATGCCATTGCCTTGGAGAAGCACCCCCAAAACCTGCATGCATAGATGGCCTAAAATAACAAAGACTAACAGACTTGGTATCTGTCAGGCAAGTCATCCAGAAAATTCCACAAAGACTTTTCTGCCCATGGAGACATAGCCCTTCAGAACATTTACAGATGCTCCAGGAAAAAAAAAATTACACTAAAGCCCCAATATGAAACTACTCATATAAAGAATTAAGTACTTACACATCTTTCTCCCAACATGCACATAAAAGAAAACAAATTTGTAGGACAGCTGCTGACAAGGGCTAAAAAGGAATGTAAAATATTGAACCATGTATAAGAAGTATAGCTCTGTAGGGAGCAGCCATTAAATGGGCTCCAGTGACTTGGCACTATCTGAGCAGAAAAAGTAAGCTTGCCCAAATAGCTCTTCTCTTCCATAAACTATTAAGACTTTTAACATATTTGTCATTCAGTTCCCTGAAAATATTTTGGCAGTCATTTTTCTTCCTCTCTTCTCCAAAAGTAGAAATGAAAACTATTATTGTGCTATCTTTAGTGATAATTATTCTGATAAATATATATATACATATATTTTTTTTAATATTGACCCTCTGGACTTTCTTTGTCCTAGCTATTCTTGAATTTTTCAGTGGCCAAAAAAAAAAATAAAATGATTTTCTTCTCCTAGTCTGGAACCAACTGGGAGATAGACAAGAGAATCAAATGTTAGCTTTATTACTGATAAAGCTGATCAAAGAATGTGGCTTACAGGGGCAACCACAGTGAGCCCTCTAACACCTTCTAATACCCTTGAATTGGACAGTTGCCAGCAATACTGATAGCTGCCAGCCACTCAGGGGAGATCCGGTCCTAAAAGCTCACTGATAGAGAATGTCGGTCTCAGAGAGAGGAAGAAGCCTAAAGGAGCCCATCTGCGCATAATCATTTCTTTCTGCCAAACTCAACCCTGGAAGGAGGAAATAATGAGGTGAAGAGAAGCAGACATCTTCCTCCCATGCTTTTCTCTCCTGGAGAATGGAATGGAAATTACCCTCCTCCATGAAAACATGAAGAGTTAGGAATAAATGTTCCTCCATCTGACCCTCCTAAATTAGACAAGGGAACTACATTTTATCTTTAATTTTGGAGCTGGATTTAAAACAAAAACCAAAAAATCTTCTACATTTATTTTCCGCTTTCATTATTTCTGACATACATGAATGAGGTGGTTGGTGGCTACTGGGCGTAGATGCAGAAGGAGAGGTTTGAAATCTACTCCCTCCATCTCTAGCTTATGGAATTAAGCAAAAACCTTTTTGTTTGTTTTACCTGAAAAGTGCTGTACTATCCGCTAGGGTTTTAATAGAACCAAATGGAAGCAAATTTGAAGGGCTTGGCATATGAGTGCTGAATTAATGCCATCTTCTTTTTTCTAAGCCTGATTCAAGACTAGTATAGGAATTAACATTTGTTTTGAATAAAACCTCACAACTTTGCCACTTGGTTGATCGTAACAGTCACTGGGACTAAATCTCAGGTTTATCAGGTCTTGTTTTTCAGTACTGATTAAAGATTCCTTTCTAAAAACAACAACAAGAAACTTCCATTGTTCTCACCCATTGCTTAAATTCTATGAAATACACACACACACACACACACACATATCATTTAAGACCTCAATCTTCAAAACATTACACACACAACAAAACAAAAATGCCACCACAAAACAAATATCCCCAGATCCTGATAACTCTACCACAGTGCATGAACATGGCTAACGTCACCTTGGGGTAAAGTGCTTTCCAGGTTTACTTAGTAAGGCATGTGGAAAGCATCAGATGTTTTGATCATGAGATGAAGATCCTTTAGAATCATATCTATTAATAGCTAAAAAGAATTTTAGTATACTTCCAACCCCTTTATTTTAAAAATATCTCAAAACCAAGATAAAGAAAGGTTAAATTACTTGAAGTTGCACAATCAGTGTTCTAAATAATTGTGTTCAGACTCCTGATTCTGTATTCCTTCCTCTCCTTCAGACATATGGAGGGAAACACAGAGGAGGGGATGTGGTGGGGATGCAGGATGACTAGAGACAACAGAAAGGATGAGATAAGAGATGAACTCAAAAAGTGGCCAGAACATTCTAAACACAAACATTGCTAATTTTGTGATAAGCTCCCAAACAAAATGTGTATTATGACTACATCATGCTCTTGAGTTTACTGTTTGCACCCTAGCCCTATCCTGATCACAGAAACAAGCTTGTAGAGTTTCCCTGGCCATTCACTCAGTATTTATCACATCGATTCCATATTTCTACTTAGTGATGATTAAAAATCTAAAGCAAGCACACCATTTGTAAAAATCAGTATCCTATCATGGTTTAAATATGAAATATTGAGCAAATGGGCCAGAAACGAGCGTGGGACTTTCCTGTAGCAGTAATAATGAACATTGTCATACAATTCTCTCGAGGGCAAGAGAGTATGCTGACAATGTTTTTTACTTAACAACCCTGACAACCAACTCAAGCATAAGCATAGCTCCCATAGAGAAACATCTGCTGAACCAGAAATATGGAGACACATGAAATCTGTGACCAAAAGAGAAGAGAGCACTAGAAATGTGACCGCTCTGCGATTTAAGTCTATATCCTGTTTTTTAGTCCTAAAGCTGATGCCCTGTACATTGAATCAAGGAATCACTCTAACACTGGTCATATATGCAGGGAATCAATAGCAATCAACCAATATTCAAGAGGCAGCTACTAAATCCCAGGTTCTGGGATACAGAGGATGAACCACCTTTCTTACCCTCAGGAAGAAGGTACAAAGAGCCCTACAAAGCAGGGAGACAGAGATAGATAGACTTAGAACTCATCCAAGGCTTCCCCTGGAAGCCAAGACACAGAAAGGTAATGAGTTCAAGGTAATGGCAAAAATAGACCACCAGTCTCCTGACTCCTGGCATGGTGCGGTTTCCCACACAACAACTCAAAATGAAAATATTCTATTTGACTCCATTTCCCCCCTCTCTTTAGGGTTTAAAAATCTTTGTTTCCAACTTTCAGAAGGAGGTTTTCTAGCCAACACTTTCTAATTAAATATCATTGAACCATGTTCCCATCTGATGATAGCTTAAAATGCAATCTCAAATTGAGAGATTTCTCCCAAATACTAAAAATATACACTGTTATATTTAGTTATAGCACAGAATGTATTTTATTTTAGTTATATGCAACTAATAGAATCACTGAACACTACATCAAAAACTAATCATGTACTATATGTTAGCTAACTGAACATAATAAAAAAATAAAATAAAAATAATCTCTATACCCAACATGGGGCTCGAATTCACAACCCCAAGATCAAGAGTCACACAATCCACCAACTGAGCCAGCCAGGCATCCCAGCACAGTATTTAAAGGGAAGAGAAAACCATTTAAACTAGAGAAGGAAGAACCTGAACAGATTCTGCAGACCAACAAGAATGATGCTGTCACAACCCACAGCTCCAGTTATCGCATAAGCAAGCCTTGCAATGATAATAGGTGAAAAGATGGGCTTTCTTGTTTGAACATCTGATTGGCTAAGACTGCCTACTTATACGGTGTTATCTGAGACCTCCAGAAACTACTGCATTTACAATGCACACATGGAATAGCTAAAGGCCTTAACCCACATTAGCTACTCTCTCATTGAGAATTAGGAGCTCACCAAATAATGAGGTAGCTCTCTACAAGCTCCTCCCCCAAAAAAGCCCACTGACAAGGTCTCGTTTTTCTTACCACCTTTAAGTAAACAACTCCTTTGGAACTATTAAAATGCAGGCATCTAGAGAGCTTCAACTTTCCATGTAAAAGGCAGAGAGTGAGGTTATCTTTCATGATCCTTCTGCTCATGGAATAAGTTGTCTTTGTTTCTGTCTCAGCATATACAAAAAAAAAAAAAACAAACAAACAACCCTGCTATGAAACAAATTTTTACCTAAGTTCAACAAATGGAAAAATCTGAGTGAAAAACAACAACAAAAAAACCCCTCAACTTTAAATGGAACATCTCACTTAATCTGAAGCCTCACCAAAATTACATGATATGTCTTATATAAAATACCAGAGGCAGCTTGAGGGGATAAATAATGTTGGATTTGAAAAAAACTGCCTTTATGTAAGAATAAAAAAAGAAGACAGTTTGAATTTTTAGAGTGAATTAAAACATAATCTTCCTACCTTCCTCATCCTTGCTGTAATTAACTAATTCAGACAGGTAAAATTTATCTTATTTTAAAACATTTAAATATATTAAGTTTGAAAAATAAGAGGCAATCAGTTAGACAACATAGTTCTGTTGAGCCAGAGCAAGCTGGTAGGAAGGTAGGAAGGTTCAAGTGTACCTGCCATTGCACATGCCTACACTGTGCACTGGACCTAATTTATTCATCTGTTATTTACTGGTTACCTACTACGGGGAAGAGACTCTCCTAGGCCCTATGGGAGATTCAAGTTATAAAATAATCACTGACTCCTGGAAGTTGAAATCTAATGGAAGTAAAACACATACATCAATGATTACAGTACATGTCCACATAAAGTAAGGGTCATGTCTGCATCAAGAAATGCCAAATCACCCAACATAGGTTATTTGCTTTTAAATAAATTCCTGCATTTCCCTATGAAAAATTAAATAACAAGGAAGACAAATTTAAAGAATAACTACGATGCCTGAGAATAATAGAAGGGGGCAAAACAAGGGCTATTTAAGACACAAGAAATATCAAAATATAGAATCAGGTATGCTTTGCAATTAATCACAAAGTCATAAAAACTCTTTGGATGTCAGAGTTTATGACTAATTTTTACTAAACAAAATATAAAATATTGTGTTCCTCGTGTAACTAATTACACCTGGACACAATTACGAAAAAATGCAGACGTTTTAAAGTTTAAGTGCTATAATTAACTAATTCAGGCAGGTGAAATTTATCTTATTTGAAAACACTCAAATAAATAAAGACTGAAAAATAATTAGGAGAAGAGGCAGTTAGGTAACACATACCTGCTGAACATTTACTCTGTGCTTGACATTATGGAAGGTCCAAAGAAGAATCAGAAGGTAAGCTCCCTGAAGGTAGGGAATATACCTCATTAACAGTTCTACCCACAGTGCCAAGTGCACTCCCTGGCCCAAAAGAGATAGTCAATTAATACTACTAAGAAATAAACTTAGAGAAATAAATAACTGAATAAATGAATGATAGAATCCCTAACATTTGACATTTATATCAGTTAACTTATTTCAAACTACTCCTAGAAAAAAAGTACTATTTGCAGTGGGGCAGCTAAGAATAAAGCTAAAAAAAAAAAGAGAATAGAAACCAAATAGTGAAAAAATGGTAAAAGTGGAGGAAAGATGGTTAATGTCAACACAACGTCATAACTATTTTTGAGTTTCCTAGCAGTCAGGAGAAAAGGGAAGCAATTTATTTTGCAGTTCTTACTGACTAAGGGAAAGCACCAGTCTTCATAGAAACAGATATTTTCTTGAAACTGTATTGTAAGAAAAATCTTTCTTATATAATGTTATATATAGAGAGAGGATTTATATATAAGGAACTCTAGATATCTTAACGGGCAACAATGGCAATAGCCTCTTGCAGAAGATGAACAAAAGCTCTTCCTGGGGGCCTTTGTTTTAATGGACTTGATAAAAACCTAAAGGATGGGAATAAACTGTAACTCAAATGAGGCATTTTTACTGGCAGTTAAGCTTGTTGCTTTCTGATGACTTTAACATAAAGTTTGGAAAAATGTTGAGGAATAAGTGTTGATACCACCAATCTCAAGTGCCAGTCATCTCCCCTTGATCCTACTGGTAGGAACTGGATGGTAGTCAATTCAAGGTTAAGGTCTTTGCAAAGACCTATAGACTCCTATGTTTCTTAATTGGATACTTACCACATGTATTCTAAAGCTTAGAATTAGGAAATAAAGGTCTAAATTTGAGGAGGTTAAAACCAGTTTTTAAAAAGGGGACTCTCACTAAAATCAAGTCAAAAGGAAAACAAAGATAATTCAATAAAAATTAAGTAGACAACTTGCTTTCATTATATTTTTAAGACTACTTTATTGAGGATATTGTAAGACTAATTTAGATTTTAAGGTTTTTATTTTTTTAAAGGTTGAAAATTATCTATTTTTATAGCTTTGAACTTGTTTGTGGAAGCAGTTCATGTAAAGTATGGATTATCATCCATTTCGAATTATCTACATAATTTCTAAAATATTTTAGTAAAATATTTTAGTAAAAAATTAGTCATACTAGAGTCACATTTACTCAAGGAACTAGAATATATGATTTCTAGATCAGAGATTACAAATTTACCATTTTTCTTTACCAACAATCATTTTATTTCTCCAAACTAAAGACAGAAAAGGTTCAGTAGTAGCATCTACAAGCAAAGTCAAGACACCACAGGCTTGGCAAATATTAATAGTTTTGTCTCAGTTATCAATTCCACTGGTTGAAGCTTTGTTTCAGTTCACGCAGGAGTCTCTAACAACTAGCTTAGCTGTATGCCAGTCCAAATCCACTGTAAATCATCGCATGATAATAGGGGTGAGACTTGAAATTCATTTTCATAGAAGTTCCTTGAAGATGTGCTATAAATTATTTTAACACAAAATTGACCTTAAAGGTCTGTTAAAATATTAAATGCATATTTAAAATATTAACCATTTCTTTACTGTAAAATCATATCTGTTCAAACAGAATTCATGCACTTGAAAGAAAAATCTGATTGTTTTCCTAATCCCCATTTTCTTTTCACTTCCAAGTTTCTAATTTGTTATGGTTGTATATTCCACAAAGCACTTAACTAAAAGAGATCATTAGGAAATGTGAAGGAAGTATCAAGCAAGAAGTCTGAGGAGTGAGATGTAACTGGAGTTTTAGAAGCAGTTTGAAAACAAGTATGACATTACAAAAAGCAAATAGTCAAGCTCCCTCCCACCCACAGCTGAAGAGCAAGTACATCTGATCTAATGAGGTATCTCTTCTGTGTAAGCTGATTTTTAGTGTTTACCACGGATCTGTAGGGAATTTCTGAATGACCAACTAGGGAGATGGAGAACAAAACCAGAAAACCTGCAAATACATATTAAGCATCAAAAATATCAAATCAACAAAAATCTATAAAGTATCCCCTATATGTGCATACCTGCCAACTCCATGAGAGGTTATGAAAAGAATGAATGAAAAGATGGGTTCTGCCCACAGAGTTTATACTCTTGTTTGGATGAAAATATATATAAATCACTTTCTCATAACAAGTTTTCCCTAATACTTTAAAAAAGTATTATACTATTTTTACTCATCGTTACAGAGGGCATCTGTACATTTTCTTAGAAACAATAACAGGTTAGAATCATTTGGCCCTAACTACATTACCATTTCAAGACGCCTATGCCTGGATTATTAGATGATAGCCAATCATAACTTTTTCTCATGGTGCCATCGGTAAAGGGCAGAATGCCGATTATGTGGGGTGAAGAAGTGGCTCTAAAGATGAACCTGCTCTGTCTTACTGCCTTAGCCAGCTAGCTAACTACCTCATAAATGAGAGCCACTAGTCATACGAGGTACCTTAATAGGGAATGTGGATCAAGTATTTAAAAACTCTAATCAAATAAAATCAAAGCACATGGCATACAGACTGTGATTTAGTAGATTCATTTTTATATGTGGATGACAGCATGCTATTATCTGCGATTCCTTTTAGCTCATTGACTCTGCTGTACATAGTTGAAAATGATGCCAGTCCTAGTTTTCCTGTAGTTTTCTAGGTCTGCTAGAAAATCAAAACCATGCATAACCTCTGACACGGAGCTCGCACATGTTATCTCCCCCTTACAACGGACGAAACTACCCCTTTGGGGGTGTGTTGCTATTCCAAAATACTGGGTTTTGCTTAGATGGAGCCTTTTCATATATTGCTTGTGTGAACTTTATTTGAACTGTCCAAATTAGAAATGTATGCTCTGTAGACCTTGTTCCCAAAACTGGATTTTCCAACCACGTGCTTGACTAATATTTTTATTGTTCTCATGAGAAGGAAGTTGGTTGACTGAGATTTTGAAAAAGGATTCCCCCCCCCCAAAAAAAACCCCAAAAAACCCATAAGGAGTAATGCCCTTAGTTAGATGCTACAAGATGGTTACAAGAATGATACAATAGATGCTACTAGATGGTTTATTTATGCTACTTAAAATTCTAAGTAGAAGTAGAAATTGAATAGGGTGATAGAATGTGAAGACAACTTTACTCTTCAATAATTCCAGTTGAAACCCTCTGAAACTAGAGAAGTACATGGCTAGTGATGTCCAAACAATGTCCCATTATGGATATAAATGAAAAATACCTAGGCCCTATACACATGCCTTGGTAAAGGACAACTTCCCAGTGCTGACACAGCAAGACTGTCAAGGCCTGGAACACTGGGTAACAGAGACTGGGCTGAGTGACATGACTTGTTGACCGGCAGAATTACTGCTTTGTAGGGCTCTGTCTGGTGCTGACAGGCTGGGTGGGAGAGAAGGCAGCAAGTCCATAGTTTTAGGATCCTCTGACTGGGCAAAGAGGTCTCTTATTCCATGTGGCAGCCAAGATCACCAAAACCTCAGGTATGTAGCTATGAAACACATGAAGTCCTGGGCATACACCTTGCAATGTACATTCTTTGCTGTGTTAGGAAGTGAACCAGAGTATCAAACTGAGGGTTTTAGAGGGGAGGGGGGTGAGGGGGATGGGTGAGCCAGGTGATGGGTATTAAGGAGGGCAGGTATTGCATGGAGCACTGGGTGTTATATGCAAACAGTGAATCATGGAACACTACATCAGAAACTATTTTTGGTGCCTAACAAAACAAACAAATAAAATCTTTAAAAAAAAAAAGTGAACCAGAGTAAAAGCAAATTTGAACTAACTCCAAGTCAATGATCTTGCCTATCTTTGAATCTAAGTAAGACTCCTTGGTCTAGCCTAGCAGAAATACAAAGTGGGATTTAGAATTAAAGTTAAAAGCGGTTACTAAAAATTATCTTCTGAACTTTCATGAAACTGGAAGACTTGAGGTTAACTCAGTGGTGTGATTACATTTAAAAGGAATTTTTATTTTAAAGACATTTTGTGTGTGCATGCACGTGTGTGGCTTGGTAGGTGTAACGCTACTTTTTACATCTTTTCCACATTGTTAGGGAGAGTGCTGTGGTTTACTTCAAATTAATATCCTATAGTATTTTATAATTTTATCTATATATGCACTATAAAATATCTAGATTACAAAGACCTCATTATCTTTGGATACTATAAGCACTCAAATACTAAGAAATGTGTAATAAAATTGTAAGACATGGTCTTCTATTCAGAATATATATTATTAGCATGTTCTTTGTTATGGGCCATAAAAACCACTAACTATATAAGGTTCCTTTATTCACTAAGTATTTATGGAACATCTACTTTCTTCAAAGCACAGCACTCAGAACCATGAGAACATAAAGCCAGGAACCAAAGCCGGTCCCTGAGGAACTTGTAAAGAGAATGAAGTGTGAAGACACATACGAAAGGCTAGTAGAGAAATTGCAAGGCACATAGGCACATTACTCAGCCCTGCACAACACTTGCAGGGCCTATTTCTGGACCAGTTAGCTGTTGAAGGAGAACTACAGGTATGTTCCTTGCCCTCATGGAGTTCACAGTCTAGAAGGATAGATAGGAGTATTAAAAATGTTCATTTTTCATTACTACATGATGTTCTAGAATAGGCACAAAAATAGGTTATAAACGTAATTACTAGGAGAATGTCAAGATCAGCTCCATAGTGGTTTTATAGGGAAGCCTTCTCCAAATAAGGGAATCTGGATCTGAGCATTAAAGGACACATATGATTGGGACAGGAAAAAGGTCAGCATTGCAGAGGCATTTTGGGTGATTGGAACAAGATGCACATAATCCCTGAGACCGGAATCCATAGGAGGAGCTGTGTAGGGCTGGTAAGGATCAGACAGACAGGAGATGGGGGATAGGAAAGCAGCAGTGAGGCATGAGTTGCAGAGTTCAAGGATGGTCAGTTGAGGTCAGACTTGAATATCAAACTGCAGAGCTGGGACTCCATTTGATGGCCATAGAGACATACGAGGGGTGGAATCATTACTGTTTAAGAGTGAGATCTCTACAAAGGCAGACTCTGAAACAAAGTCTAATGTTCAGGATATTTATTAGAGTTCTCTTGGGATCAACACCTGGGCAGGAAGCAGAGAGAAAGTAGAATGGGGCCCCAGGAGAAGCCCACTGACTCCACAAGGAGCTCTGCAGCAGAAATGGCCATGACTCCAGGAAGAGTGTCCAGTGTTGGGTCTTTATACTTCTGCTGCAGGCTGTCATTGTATGTGGGCCATTCTGGGAACAGATGTGACCTTGGACCAGGCAGCTCTCCGCCACCAGGGCAATCCCTGAAGGGGCTGACAGGCTGTCCACTGGTAGCCCTCCCAGGAGCTGGGACAAATCACTCCTTGAAAGAGCACCTGGGGAATTACAGATACCAGTTTAATTTAACAGTGCAATGCAGTGGTTCTTGAACCGTGGACCTATTACCAGCAATATTCCATCACTTGAGGCCTTGTTAGATATGCAAAATTTCTAACATCACACAAGACTTAGTGAAACCATCTCTGGGAATAGGACCATTCAGGAATTTACTTACCTAGACTTCCAGGTGCCTAGGATACACATTGAAAAATAAATCAGTGAGTAAATGATGGAATAGTCTCATTTCCCTACATCCCACTTCTTAGTTGTACTGCTTTGAATCTACATGTAAACCCTCTTAAAAAAACAAAAACAATGAATTACAAGATGCCCTATTTATATACTAATAAACTTAAACATCCAGGATTGGTAAACACTCACACTATGATCATGCTATTGGATATTTCATATTTAAATACTATTTTTTCACTCCAGTTACTATTTTCAGATTTAAAAAAAATTCTTCATAGTATTCCTAAAAGAACCTTCTGAACACTGACTATGTGCATGGCACAAGTCCATATCACCCTAAACTCTTCTGTTACAGGCTCTTCTGGGTTTCTGGAGCAAAGCCTAATTTCATGGAGTCTGATATCTCGAAGAGGAATGGTTCACCTATCACTCAAGGGACTGACCAAATCCAGTCAGAAGCCAGGGTACTTTGGAACTCTGGTTTCCAATGTACACTAAATCCTGTGGTACACTAAGCCCCAAATGCATTCTCCTGTTCTTTCTGGGCACATGGTGACTCAGATAGAGATGATACTTCCCAGCCTTCCTTGCAGCATGGAATGTAAGTCTGGATCAGGAGAATGTGAGAAAAGTGAAGCATGCAATTTCCGGTTATCTTCAACGGAAAGGCAACCAGCTTTCCCTGAACTTCTTTCCCAACCCACTTCTACCAGGGGCTGGAATGCAGATATGGCAGGAATCTAGCTTTGACTATGCTGATGAGGGTAACTTAGAAGATATAAGTACAGCATACAAGGAGTCTGGGTCTCCGAATGGTGTGATCATGCACAGCAACCCTGCCAGTTGAGGACTGAAATCTGAGAAACAAATCTCTCCCATTTTTGTTCAACTGCTTTACCTTTACCCTAACTTGTACACTGATAGCCGACTGTGTCCCAAGACAGCATCTGTGATTAAATAAGGAAATGAGGTCACTGATGTTCTTCATATTTCTGAATGGCCTGGAAATATTTTTTTTTGTAAATGTTATCATGGATGATTGTTTCCTATTCTTGAACAGAGTATAAATGGGTCCCACCAGTTTTTTCAAAGATACAAGAGTAATTCAGAAGTCCTAGAGAATAAGTAATACAGATACCCAGGAGGTGCTTCATCTACCACTGACATAATGTAGGTTACTTAAAGTTTATCAAAAAACTTAAATTTATAAGGCCAAGACTTACCAGAATGGTATCTGGTAAGTTTTTGTCAATAGTACAAAATCACTAGTAGAAGGTAAACTTCATGAGGGTAATGAACGGCATATTTGCTAAATCCACAGAACCCAGAAAAAATTCCTGGCACATAATAGTCACTACCTAAGATTGTAGAATGAATGAATGATTTCTTTTGCGCTCTAGTATCTGAATGATCAGAATAGACAAATACAGAAAGAATATTCAAGGATTTTCACATATCCTGAAATACATTAAACGTTCTCAAAATAAACTACAATCAAGTATTTATTACATAAAGAAAAATCCCACGATCCTCCAATTAACAAAACTTTTGCTATTAAACTTACTGATTAAATTCAAGATTTATGAACATTTGTGTCAAGGGAAAAATATAAACTCCTAGAGCTATTAAGAAAAATATAGAATATGAAATGGCTTTTTATCACAACCAAATAAATACAGTGCGTTCCCTTATAACAATGGAATAACACCGGCCTTACAATCAGACTTGTTATGTTTTAGAGACAGGATCTTGAAAATTAACTTAAATCTATAAATTAATGAAGGGGCATAATGCTAAACCCAGAGCACATATTTTATACCAGGTAAAAAGATCAAAAAGACTTTATGTTTGGCATTATCTAGTCTGTTTTCAAGCTTTCAGTAAACTACTCCAGCTGGATCAGTTGCTAAAGCAGGCCAACCATTAATCCAATAAATCAATTAGTGAACCAGTTATCTTTGTTCCATTTCAAGGAAAAAGACTGCACCCTTTACTAGGAAGGCTTATTATTGATCACTGAGAGAGTCATAAGATGCATAGGTTAATCCATAAAACTATGCACTAGAAAAACAGTGCAAACATTGTATACATTCAAGGCAAGGAGTTCAAATGTCAGTGTTCAAGGGAGTTGGTTCATGTTCTGGCTCTGAAGTTCATCATTCTGGGTGACTCACTTTAGACATTACTATACCGTAATTTTTCATTATATCTAATGCACATGTTATTTCCCATCCATTTACCTCATGGAAACATTCCCAGACTAACATGATAAAATATAATAAAACAGAACAGAGACTATGGAAAGAAGATGTCATATGGATCCAAGATAGCATTAAACCTATTTGATTACTAGACAAGATTTATCCATAGTTTCAAAAGTATTCCATGTCTCAGCCCTTATTATCTGTGTGCTTTAGAAGATAATCCTCTTCATTCTATGTTAAGCATGAAGAATTTTTAATCTTAGGGAAAAAAAATGGTTGGCCTCAAAAAACATACCCAATTAAAGGGATACTACACACTAAAATAGCAATTAAGATAATAAGATATTTCTGTGCTCTGATCTGTGCCTGCCAAATTTCTGGTTAACTTCCCAATATAGAAATATGATCCAATTCAAATGCTTTTTACTAAAAAAAAAAAAACCTCACATTTTCTGGCATATTCAGAGAATGGTGATGTGAAAGATGAGAAAATCTCAATCTTGCCAGAATTTACAAGAGAATCTGAGAAAGTAAAAAGCATTAAAAAAAAAAAAGTTAAATATTTTCTTAGGATGAATTGCTCCCATAATCAAGTGGTTGGTATCCATCTCTGTATCACTTCTTGATCACTACTGATTGGCTTATTATGACTCTAGGTTTTAAAATTTTTCTGTGTGCACATTAAAGCCAATAATATGCTCTAATTTTATACATCCTTGAAGACACCTACCCTGGTTTTCCCTTTTCTGAGCAGCTTTATTCTTGGAGCAGATTCTTCTAGTCCTCGTGGAGTTCTGCTCCATTTTAAAACTGATAGAGTTAGTTCCATTTTTTTTTTTCTAATTCAGTAGCCTCTTCTTTTTTTTTTTTAAGATTTTTTATTTGACAGAGAGAGACAGCAAGAGAGGGAACACAAGCAGGGGGAGTGGGAGAGGGGTAAGCACACTTCCCGCTGAGCAGGGAGCCCGATGCGGGGCTCGATCCCAGGACCCTGAGATCATGACCTGAGCCGAAGGCAGATACTTACTTAACCGACTCAGCCACCCAAGTGCCCCAGTAGCCTCTTCCTTATTCTCAACCCAGAAAGACATTTCTCTGTTTAGCCATGAAAAATAAACTTAGAGGTGCATCTAAATTTTCCAACATGTATTCTAAAAAAACTCTTTTACTCAATCTCCATCTTGGACAAAACAAAAAGAGGGAACAAACAGACTCACTTCTTCTTAATGATTTCCCTTTGTTAGTGGCACCTTCCTCCTTGTAGTCACCCAGACACCAAGTCTAAGTTCTTCCAAGGAAGTACTTGATAATTTGAAATCAATGACTTAGGACTCACATGAAAGCAACCGCCATTTCCGAAACAGTAATCTGAGAAAAATCATTTAAATACATACACATACACACACACATTTTTAAAACGATTAAAACTTAATGTTTATAAATTCATCTTTTTATGCCATCTCTTTAATTTTATAGTTATTTAAAGTGTCAGCCCATCTAGTAAACAACAAATTATCAATTCCATATGGAAGTTCTGTCATCCTCACAAAACTGACCCCCCCGCTAACCCACTGACTCATTCTAGACCTTCCTTCAAACCTGATATAAGTCAGAGGAAATCAGTGTAACTTCTGCCCCAGTTGATGATATGCATTGGCTTAATATCCATGTGTTAGGATTATAATGGTTTCTAGAGCTACACATGGCCTAGAGGTTCTTGCTTAAGAAAAAGTTAACAAGTTAGCTGAAATATTTTCAAAGGGTTTTAATTTTACCTTAAAAAAAAAAAAAAGGATTGCTAAGGTAAGGACAGGGAGTTGTAAAATAATGATTTTCTTACAATAATTACATTTCACTACATGTTCTTCACTCCATGTCCGCTTAAAATATATATTTGGATAGAGCTATAAGCTGTCTTAAGATAAGCGAAGGGCTGTAAAATTCCATTTAAATGCCTTCTGTTGAGAATAATTTCATTTTTATTTTGTGTCAGTAACCTAGTACACACATAGGAATGTGGCACGGTGGTAGGCTACA
Source organism: Mirounga leonina (assembly GCF_011800145.1). Lineage (NCBI taxonomy): Eukaryota > Metazoa > Chordata > Mammalia > Carnivora > Phocidae > Mirounga > Mirounga leonina. The sequence continues at coordinate 52,905,602 of NW_023270451.1, forward strand.
GAAATCGGAGCCGCCACCACGGGCTAATGATCTCATACATTTGCTGTCATCCAACATCTTAAATCTTTAGTCTGCAATTACAATAGGGGCAGGGAATCCAGAGTTTCTTTATTTTAGGCCACGCTTTATTAATGAATGCAGTCACTAAAGGGCTAATTGTATCTTCTCAGCTATTAATTGACTTAGCTCCAAAATGACTGTATCAAACATATGGTGCGAGATCCAAGCAACTGTCCAGGGCTGTGCACAGGGGGCATTTGGCTTCTTTTTGAAAAGAAGAACCAAAGGTAATCACTTTGCAGCTGCAGTGCAGATGGTTTTCTTTACACCATTTCACTGAATACTAAACAGAAACTGGGAAAAGTTTGAAAACATAATAAACAAACAGCTGAGTGTTAGCTTAAATGCTCTTTGCATCTATCAGAGAGAAGCATTCAGACTCTCTGGATGTTTACCAGAGAGTTGAAAAGAAAAACAGAGATGTGAAAACTGAATGAAATGGTTTTGAATTTGTACCTAAATATGGTTCTGCGTGGTTTTCTTCAAAATAACAATACAATTAAATCTCTCTGAAACTTCATTTATGGGTGTCATGATTCATAATCCTCGACATCATCAAAAGTTTAGGTTTTTCTGAAAATATGCTGAGATGAGTAAAGCTGAAATCACCTTTCCCTAAAGGAGTTACATGAAAACCATGGAGACATCTGTTAACCTTCCTTCTTTCTCCTTGGTTTGCAACCTAACACACTGCCTTGCCTTGAAATAAAGATGTACAGTGAAGCTCAGTTACCGTTTCAACTTCACACTCCCTTATTCTACTCTGGCAGAAAGAAAATATTAAATAGAACACTGATTAGTAGACAGGAAAAGAGCAAAATCCTATCAATGATGGGTGTGGCCTCTTAATAGCCTCATGGGTAATAATGGTATATTAAGTGTAATAAAGACCACTAAGATATTAACATTAAAAACAAATCTGGTTACACAAATACGCATCTGACACTCCTCTAGACATTGGGGTTATAACAATAACAAAATACTGTCATGCACATAAGCATACATACCTAGTACTTCATATATAACTAGAAAGACTAGCAAAATATCACCACTTTTAGTTTCTGATTATGGATTAAACTAAAAATAGGATTATGGCTACTATTTATGGATAATTTTTCTTGTCTTTGGTTAGATGCTATCTGATTTTCTAAAACTAACATACATTACTTTTATAAAAAAGAGTTTAAAAGACTGGTATATTCATTATTAATAGCAAGCAGTTTCCAACCAAATTATGGTATTACTCTGTAAACTTACGGATTAGGTAAATACAGTCCTTTTTTTTTTTTTTAAGATTTTATTTATTTATTTGACAGAGAGAGACACAGCGAGAGAGGGAACACAAGCAGGGGGAGTGGGAGAGGGAGAAGCAGGCTTCCCGAGAAGCAGGGAGCCCGACGCGGGGCTCGATCCCAGGACCCTGGGATCATGACCTGAGCCGAAGGCAGACGCTTAACGACTGAGCCACCCAGGTGCCCCCAGTCCTTTCTTTCTGTGTTCTCAAACCTCCTAGAAAATCAGATACTAAAATAAAGACCTTCAAAAATTGAAATAAACCATTACTGCATTTCTCTAACAGGGCAACTAGGTGCTTCATCACTGAAGGAGTTCTTGAGCTGTAAACAGCAAAACAATTCAGTCGAAATATGTTCTGAAGCCCTACTGGCCAATGGCATCACACCCAGAAAAACCTCAAAGAAAAGAAAAACTCTACCTCTTCTCCACTGCTCTCTTCTTCCCCATACTTGAGCTCCATAAGCTTTTCACACACTTTGCAAAACAGCAGTAGCCTCGCATTAGGCAAAAAAAGCAAAGACAAACCACGCCAACGCCAGCTCTAAGTGGTTGGTCGCTGGTGTGACGTCTTTTCTCCTAAATGCCTGCCATCTGGAGCAGGCATCCTCACTGCTCGGCCGTGCCAGCACCCCTCTCATTCCCGACGCTCAGCTCAAAGTGTGTTTGCTTATCCCTTGTTTAGGCCTCTCAATTTCTTTCTTCTCACTTGCTTGCCTTTCACTTGGTAAAATACTACAACTGCTGCCTTTAATTCACTTATCAATGTTCAGCTAAAAAGGGACTAGACAGAATTCCCATATAGCTGCAGCTATCCCTTCCAGCCCAATGAGGAAGAGGACTCCATTCGAATCCTTCAGGCAGAGAAGCTGGGCTGTGCCACACTGAGCAAATAATTGGTGAAAACTTGACAGCATAGGTTTCCAAAGGAGCTCATTTTTTCCCCCTCTAAAAAAATCTTAATATACTGGGAAGCATAGGACCCCTTTCTGGATATTGTTAGTTATTAAATGGCCTACAAAGATACGTTGAATTTTTGACATGAGGATGAGGGTTGAAGTGTAAGATAGATACCCAGCTGCTTATCAGGACTTGGGCTGTGATGAGAGCTTGAGGGGCCTCCAATATCCCTAGGATGCTACCATTCCTCAGCAGCAGAGCTTGAAGCTGAAGGAGAAAGAGCCTACAGCCTAATTTAGCTTGAGAGTGGATTAGTCATGATGAAAGATACTCGAATTCGTTATATACTACTCGGAAGTTATTTGGGTCTCAAATATGTGCTTTTCTTCAAAGTAATAATCCAATTAATCTTCTCTCAAACTTCAATTATGGGTGCCATGGCTCATTATTATAAGCTTAGGTTTTTCTGAAAATGTTCTGAGATGGGTAAAGCCGAAGCCAATTCCGTTTCTGTCAGGCCTGCAACACAGAACAGCATGTACATTCCCTGGGAGGACAAAAGAGGCTGAGGTGGGGGTGAATGAAAGACTCCCAGACCCATTTCTGAGGATGAGGGTTTCTTCCATATGCTTGGATGTTTTTTACTTAGAGCTTGCTTCTCCCTCTCCCACTACCCCTGCTTGTATTCCCTCTCTCCGTCAAATAATAAATAAAAATCTTAAAAATATATATCCATATGTAGTTTCTAATTAGAGTGATAGAGTATATGAAAATAATTTACTTCTTTCTTTCACACTTATTCATATCTTTCCATTTAAGGGCCTTAATTTGCTTAATTACTACATAATATTCTACCATATACAGGAAACAATTTATCAAATAACCAGTAGGATATTCTATCCCACAGTGAGCTATTAAAGGAGAAAAAGGCTGGCTAGAAGCAATAACCTCATTTCTGGAACACACTCTGTATCATTATTCGCCACCGAAGGAGTGCCACAGACTTAGAAGGAGCCATTGCGGAAGGGTGAGTCCTGTGGAAGAAAGTGGGGTTGAGGAAAACGAGAACAGAAACTCAGGACAACTGAGAAAAAAAGAATGCAATCAGAACCAAATTTCATTGCTCTCTTCACAGATTCTCATCTGGGAGGGTAGGAGCTAGTATCAGGAGGTTTTCTTTATTATCAGGGAGGAAAATGATCATACACTGGTTGTAGTAAAACGAAGCTCAGGTTGGCCTTGGACCTGAGCTAGGACTTCTGGATCAGGAGTGGAAGATTGCAATGGTGATTTCTGTGGACTCACAGAAGATGGAGGCAGTGGAGGGGGGTGGGGGCGGAGGTGAATGAAGGCAGCATCCAGGGAAATTGTAAGTCAGTGAAGACTGAGACCTAGGACCACTGGCTCTTCATGGGCTCATACTTGAGCTTATGAAAGTCCAAAACTGCACAGGTCATCCAACTGTCCAGTACACAGAAAATGTCCTTTTGTGAACCCTAGCAACTAGTACGTCTGCAAGTATCAATTCCTGAGGTCTGGAACCATATTTACTCAATACTCCACAGGCACAAATTTTTATATTCATTCTATTGTATGCAGAGTAATTACTGAAAATTGATATCCCTTCACCCTCCTAGTTTTGAAAATTTAATTAACTGTAGTAATTGGCTAAAAGCCATTTTTTTATTACTAGAGTTTAAGTTCCTTAGGGACAGGGACATCTTCTTTATTCTGCTGTGTATGCCTGGCACATATGATGAGCTTCGCCTAGCCAATACATTTCATTCAATGTATCTATGAGCAGTGAAGCCTGTGGGAAAGGAGGAGACAGGAAGAGAGAGAAGGAAATGAAGGAAAGAAGTGACGCAGATAAAGAGCGAGCCTAAAGAAGGAAAAAAAACTCATTTCAAAATCATGTACATTCATCGGTAAGAGTATTCCATGAAGAGATCTTTTTTGCAAAGAATAGGACACAGTTTGAAAAGAAGATTATAATGGCTCTATTTGGTTTTTCTTCCATTCTTACCTAAAATTCTATATATAGATTGTACTTCTTTACACATTTCTCCCTTCTTAAAAAGGCAAATCAGGCAAATGCCAAATCTATTTTTATTATATCAAGATATATGTGCACTCACATAACTGGCGTTTTCAAATGCTATCATTTTTCTTAAGCCAGCTAGTTTGCTTAATAAATCCCCCCTGGGGCGCCTGGGCGGCTCAGTTGGTTAAGCGACTGCCTTCGGCTCAGGTCATGATCCTGGAGTCCCTGGATCGAGTCCCGCATCGGGCTCCCTGCTCGGCAGGGAGCCTGCTTCTCCCTCTGACCCTCCCCCCTCTCATGCTCGCTCTCTCTCATTCTCTCTCAAATAAATAAAATCTTTAAAAAATAATAAAATCAATCAATCAATCAATCAATCAATCCCCCCTGGCAGACCGAAAGCAGCCTGAAACGGAGTAAGAGTTACAAGAAATCACTCTGCAGTTAAAGTGTTTTCCCCTTTATTTTAGGGCTATGCTTTCTTATAAGGATTAAGTACATTGTGAAAAAGTTGTCATAAAATCAAAGGACATTGAGTGCAAAGAGGTATCTGAAGAGTTTTTCTAATTCATCTTATTTTTAGACAGCAGAGTGGCGCAGCGGAAGCGTGCTGGGTCCATAATTCATCTTATTTTCGCACCTTATTCAATAACTAATTCCCATTCTAAATGAAACTTTTCTCATTTGAGCAAAAAATGAGGTCAAACTACTTTTCCTTTTTGATTGGGTCGTTTCAGCAGGAAAAAAAAATGCAGAATTACTTCAGGTCTGGGCTGAATATGACAATTCTTAATTGTAGATTTTGGATTATTTAAAAACATCAAGGTAAAACATTTTTAAATCAAAGTGGAGCTACCAGGGGGAATGGGAGAAGGATGTTTGATTGTATGTAGTTAACTGCAGATCTGACATAAATAAGCCAAGGTTTTAATTCTGCACAGAAAGATCAAAAATTCCAGGTAAATACTCAAGATTTCTTCATTTCCATATAGATACTGCCCTTGGCTAATTTAATATTTATTAAGTCTCTACTAAAAGACATTTTTATACTTTATCTGAGTTTAAGATTAAAAAAAAAAAAGAGCGATTTAAAATTATACCCAAAGGAAAGTCATTTTACTGTGCTGTTTCTGTAGATAAAATATTTTCATCTAAACTAACTTCCTAGACAGAAAAATATTTTCTGCACTTAATTTAGAACATAATCTATACTCAAAAGCATAAAAAAAAATAGTTTAACTAAAGACCTTAATTCCCAATGAAGCAAAGAGCACTCTTGCTTTGATTGGCAGGACTAGGCTCTCTCTGCTTATGAAATTAGCCAGGAAATTGCTACATTTCAATTCCACTTTTTTCTTTTCAGGACCAGCTCTAGATGAAGAGTCAAGCACCCTTCTAAATGCCATTCCTGCTTTTCCCCAATGGAGAACTTTTCCTATGTCACAGAAATGGGGTATGATGTTTTTATCTGCAATTGCCATTTTGGGTTGGTAGCACAAACATTAAGTAGGACCCACTTGAATTTTATATTTCCATCAGTTTTGCATATTTTGGCACAGAAGTCTCTTTTTATGATGACCGAACAAAGACTGAACAACAATATCCTAATTTACTTCCCTCTAAGATTGAAACATCTAGGACCAAAGTAAAAAAGTTTTATATAGAAAACAGCAACAATGCATTATCAGAGTATATGAATAGACAAAGAATTAAAACAGGTAGTGCTTAGGTATAAAACTACCATCACAAACATATCAACTGTTTTGGTTGTTATCTGTTCTACATTTACCAAGACAATTTGATTTCTTTTTCACCAAAAACTGTGTCATGTATAGAGTTATATACAATTAACATGTAAGTTTATATAACCTGCTAATAATTGATGGCTCAGAAAAAGTTTAATCTCACTATAAACAAGTATTATAAATATAAAATGGACTTTTAAAAGCACAGTGCAGTCACAGTACTTAACTTGCTAATAGGCATTTATTATGACATTTAATCTATTTTCTCCTCACTGTGCTGGGTACTATGCAGGTTACAGAAATGAAACACACGGTCCTTTTCCTTTAGAAGCTTAAAATATAATTGAGACAATAGCAAGCCTCATAAAACCACACTGAACAATAATTGCTCAACTGTGAGGTGCCAAGAGAGAGTGCTCTAGTTAGCAGATCATAAATCAGTGTGGACTGGAGAAGTCCACAAAGGGCTCATGAAAGAACGGAGACTTGTGTGGGACCCTGACGGAAAACAGGGTAGAGAGGCATCAGAGAAGAGAAGCAGCTTCGTGTGTGTTTGTAGAGGCTACAAGGGCTGCAGGAAATGAGGCTATGACAGGGCTGAGAAAGGCTTTCAAGCCAAGGCAGTCAGTGTGTGAGCTGGACATTACATGAAAACGTGAGGCACCTGTTCTGGCTGATATGCAGAAGTGGGCCCATTGAGGAACAGAGGAGGACTCCTTGGGAGGCCAGGTAGAAATGTGGTAGAGGTAAGAACAGGGTAAGAACATAAGTGTGTTGATGAAGGGTTGCTTTCAGCCACTTTTTATCCACTTGGGCAAACCCAAGGTGCCAAGATCACAGAGCAACAAGACCAGTGACCACAGTAGCATGAGGTCACTAGATATTCACCAGAAACTTTTCTTCCCTCCCAAGTTTTTACTTAAATTCCAGTTAGTTAACATACAGTGTAATATTAGTTTCAGGTGTAGAATTTAGTGATTCAACACTTACATACAACACTCAATGCTCATGACAAGTGCCCTCCTAATACCCATCACCCATTTAATCCATCCCCCTGCCCACCTCCCCTCCAGTACCCCTCAATTTGTTCTCTATAGTTGAAAACCTGTTTTCTGGTTTGCCTCCATTTCTTTCCTCACCCCCTAAGTTCATCTGTTTTTTTTTTCTTAAATTCCATATATGAGTTGAATCATACAGTATTTGTCTTTTTCTGACTTATTTCGCTTAGCATAATCCTCTCTAGCTCCATCCACATCATTTCAATTGCACTACTAGTTATTTACCCAAAGGAAAAAAAATACCGATCTGAAGGGATACATGTACCCTGAGGTTTATAGCAGCATTACCAACAATTGCCAAATTACGGAAAGAGCCCAAATGTCCCTTGACTGTGTGCCACACACAATGGAATATTACTCAGCCATCAAAAAGAAGGATTCTTGCCATTCACTATGAACTTCTTAAACTAGACAGTATGATTTTTTTTTTTTTAGAAGGTAGGCCTCAATGATTTTTACTAAATAAAATGTCCTCTTGGAAAAAAAAAAGTGAATTTTAGAGCTAAAGGAACTCAGAATGGAAAAAAATGAATAACATAAAAGGAAAAAGAGGAGAAAACTCCAATTATAAAACACACCTTCCAAGCAAAGCTGTAACTATTCATTTTCATAATGTGCTTAAATTAAGGCTGTGTAAGCATGTGCGGAGATCAATTCCATGTTTTCTTTTAATTTCTCTATACCATTTAATTAGTATTTACCTTATTGTTCATTTTGTTTTGCTTATTTGCCACTTTTATCTTAGTTTCTCATATTTAAGGTCTGACAATTCAGCTATCGTCTGGTAACACTCTCAAAGGTTTTATTTGGCACCACTTATTATGGGCAGATGATGAAAGTCTCTGCTCATTTTTATCACTTCTACCTAACTCCTGAAGTAGACTACACAAATTCAATAAGAATCCAAATCTACTTATCTTCAGGGTACAATACAAAATCCATCTATTTATTCAAGCCTTTGATTAACAGCATCTATATTTATGAAATGCTCTGGGCTCTGCAGGTGAAAATATTTTATATGAAACTCAATTATTATTAAATATTCTTTGATGCTATCAGTGTTTTATGTGCATATGTGTAAATTCAATAACTTTAGCCTCAGGTCTAATATTTTAAGTTTGTAAACTTAGAAAACAAGAAAATGTCCTCTTTAAGTAGGAGTTTAACTTAATAAACCAGAAAAATTATAAAATCAAAGTTACATCAAGAAAATGTCTCTGGTATCTTGGTCTTTTGTTTCCCTTTGAAGGCTGGGAAGTCTGAAACTATTACTGAGTAACTATTAAATATTATTTGTATTTGTTTATTTTCTGCTTGTCCGATATTCACACGTACATGCCCCCATAATAGTTCACGCTCAGCTTGAAGTAACATCAATAAACAAGGAACTTCTGACAACTGGCAAATTCACTAACAAAGACCAACATTTCCAACTCTATTGTGCCTGAGACCTGCAAATTACCGACTACGATTATATTTTCTTTTGACCTACTGATGAAGGCACAAGGTCCTACTTCAACAAAGGGTGGCAAGAGGTGTCTGAGCTGAACAGTACTTGAGCTTCAGTCCTGGCGTTTGCTAGGTGTACATGCTGGAATATATCTTAAGTATTCTGGGCTTCCTTTTCCTCATCTCTACAACAGACATGAGTATCTCCAACATCCCCCTTCACCCCCCACATTAACATCCTGCCAGTTGATGGTAATGAAGGATGAGGACACTATTACTGCCTCTGATGAGGATAGTAACAGTGTCTCTTACACGCGGAGGACTTAATTGCAGGTTGGTCCCTGTCCTGTATACTTTATATACACTCATTTAACTTTCACAACAACCTATAAGTAGACACTCCAATTATTTTCATTTTAGAACAGAGGTTAAATAACTTGCCCAAAGTCCAAGAGGTAAGGAGCTGGTATCCAAATCCACCCAAATCACACTCCTAACTGTCATGCTACTTTATGAAAAGTGGTGTTTTACAATATAACTATAAACTGAGATTTTAATCAATGAATTTACTAATAATTCCATTTCTCCTGACCTCAATCTAAATCTTTAATTGCTATTTTTGTCATTCTCTGGTTGTATGTGCAACACTTTAAAGGGACTTGGGGTATCAAAAACGTGATCCCTAAAACCACCTTGTGAAAAACATTGAATAGCTTTTAATTTGAATTTCCTTTATGAGAAAATTTAGAGTTAAGACCCAAACACTCAGGAGACTTCTTAATTACAAAGTTAAGTTTCTTTTAAGCTTTCACAGAGTAAGGTAGAACAAAGCCAATGGATAACATAGCCAGATTAGAAATCTTTTCAAATCTTTTCTCCAACATAGGTCTCTCTCCAAAGGTCTTGACAAATCAGATTTAATAAAATGAAATAAAGTTTATTGTTTTCTCTCAAACCTACTTCTAAATTCCTTCTTCTGAGTAATGATACCAATAATTACTTGCCTAAGTCAAAAATCTGTAAATCTCTTTTCCCCCACAAACTCACATGGTCACTCAATTCCATAAAATCTACCTTCAAAATACTGCTCAAATCTATTCATGTCATTCCTATTGCAACAGATCATTTAATAGGATATAAAATGTCCTTTGTGATTAAGGACAATTAACCTACCCTTGTCATTTCAAGTCTTCTCTACCTTACGTTACAACCTCCCAATAATTCACTGTTCCTTATACTTTAGCACAAGTTCCATGCCTGTGTGCATGAAAAGTTCTCTGCTTGGAATTCTTCTCTTTCTTACCAACACCTCCTTATCCTGCATACTTCTTCCTCTAAGAAATTACTCCTTACCTATCCCCATCTTTGAATTCATAACTCTTTCTTTCTTGTGTATGCCTATATTATAGTAGCTTACATATTGTAGGTGAAGGGTAACAAGTTCATTCCTTTTGTGAGATTTAGATCTAGGCTTTGTTCTTTGAATAGGTTTTTTTTAATTCCCCCCCCCCCCCAAAAAAAACCATGCAATGAAAGTATTATCCCCATTTTACAGTTGAAATCCTTGAAGCAAGGAGAGGTTAAAAGACTATAATCCAGAAGGGGTGAAGCCAAAAAAAAATAAAAAATAAAAAAAAAAATAAATTTGTTGATCTCAAAACCGCATACTCTTCCTATTTTACCATAGTACTTTCTTATGTGTTTATAGGTCTGTCTGCTCCACTGGCCACTGAACTCTTAAAATGCAAGAAATCGATCTTATTCAACATTGAGGCCTTAGGATCTGGTACATGGTCTGGCATGCAGCAAATGTCTGGTGAGTCAATGAATGAGCCCATGTATTGTTTGGTTCACTAAAATCCTATTGTTATTAACTACCATTTAACAAATGCTTGTTTCATCAACATAACTAATAGGGAAAGAAGATTTGAACAATGTTTATGAGTTTTTAATGTAATTTTTATTGAGTTTTTGTATGTTAATTCATTAATATAAGAAATAAAGAATAATACTGGTATGCTTTATCCCCCAACATTATTCAAATTGGCTTTTTCCTTTCAATAAGATGCTTGGGATAAATTATTAATTTCTATTCTTCCAGAAAGGTCTATTCATTTTTCACACAATAACCTAAGCCTTAAATGTTTTATAAAAATGTTTTTTCATATAGTCTGTACACATTTGTGCAATCATATTTTGACCCTTCAAAAACCAGTACTGGTAATCACTAAGTGATTTTTAAGGAATACAATAAAATCTGGAATGCTTTTTAGGAAGGCAAATGTATTCTTTTTAGCCTAAACTTATCTTAAAGATAAGCTTATCCTAAGAACAGGGGCATCCTACTAAATAAGTTCTACTTTACGGAATTAGCTATTATGAAACAAGTATACTAAATTGTCATACATTACAAAGGACAGCGAGCTTCTCACCATGGCAGAGCACCCAAATAAGCGTAGTCTATTTGTCCCAGTAGCCCCTCCAAACTCTGAGTACAAAATTGAAAGGAAAAAGTCAATGCTATGAGAATTAATGGATGGAAAGGAAATTATGAAGATTTTTAAGGTAGTTCAGAGAGAACCTTTTGGTGGAAGATGTTTGGTATAGAACTTTCATCATCAAAATACTATGGCTAATCTTTCATAAATATGGAGATCAGAGAGTATCAATTCAACCCTAGAAGTCAGTTAGATATACTCAGACACAATTCTTGTCTATGACCCTTCTGTCCAGCTATTATTTAGAAATTTCTTGGAGAATGATCTACTGATGGCACCACACAAATACATGAAGCAGTCATTCACTTGTCCAGCCGATACAGAGCATATTTTATAAGCCAAGAGACTTAACATTATCTCAACTAGTTTTCATTATAAGTATTATCGCCTCAATTTTTTTTTAAAGAAAGCGCATGTGATAAAGAATCAAATAATATGGAAAGGTATGAAGTGCAAAGTGAATGCCCCCTATTACCCCTTCCTCAATCCCTCATCACTGCTTCCCCAATACAACTCTGGTTCCTAGTTTCTGGCCATTTATCTCTATAGACAGAAATATGCAAATTATATACACAATGAAATCCTACTAAAAATAATTCTCTGCATCTTTAAAAAATACTGTTGGGGCGCCTGGGTGGTTCAGTCATTAAGCATCTGCCTTCGGCTCAGGTCATGATCCCAGGGTCCTGGGATCGAGTCCCACATCGGGCTCCCTGCTCTACGGGAAGCCTGCTTCTCCCTCTCCCACTCCCCCTGCTTGTGCTCCCTCTCTCACTGTGTCTCTCTCTGTCAAATAAATAAAACCTTTACTAAAGTATGACAGTATTTTTTTGGTATCTTGAAAAGATTTTCATAGTTCCACATAAATCCTATTTTTAATGTCTGCAATATATAAGCTACTTCACTGTATAGGTACACTTATTTAACCTCTGCCTCTATTATGTTTTTGTTTTTTGTTTTTTTAAGAGCAGGAAATGGAGGACCGGAGGGCAGAAGGAGTGAAAGAATCTTAAGCAGGTTCCATGCCCAGTGCAGAGCTGGATGTGGGGCTCAATCTCATGACCTCAGGTGAAATAAAGAGTCAGATGCTTAAACCACTGAGCCACCCAGGTGCTCCCCCACACCCCCATTTCCTTGTTTGGCTGTTACAAACAACACTGGATTACATTGCTGACTCAACGACCATGTGAATTTAAGTTCTGACAGATACTGCCAAATTGTTACCAAAGAGTTAATACAAATTTACACTCACCACAAATTTAAGAGAATGCCTATTTCCCTCACATCTTCTTAGGACCCCTGCCTACTCTTAAAAATGCAGGAACTCAGTTTTTATTATGTGAGTTTTATCTACTGTTAGAAATTAAATGGGAAGTATTTACCTAAAAAGAAAAAAACCCATTTTTATGACAACTATAATTTCAACTGAGGTTCATAGATTAAGTAACCTAGTCAGAGCCAACAAAAAAAATTAGTGAAAACATCGGTTTTAAAAAGATCTACAAAAAAATGTAAATGTCAGCCTTAATAGAAAACCCCTGGATTTTCCTATCTGCTCCAGCATTCAGTCTGTTACAGGATGCTGTTTTGCTTGAAGTATATGAAGAAAAGTGACCTCAGATGCAAATGTGTAGTTAGAAAAGGGAGGTGCACTTTAATAGCCCTTTCACATATTTGCAGGTACTCTTCTTTGATACCACACCAAAACCTGACAGTGGTATTTTCTAAAAGAACCATTGCAGTGTAAAATCTGAAACCCTATCAAAACCGTTAATATAATGAAATTATATTAAAATCTATTAATTGAGCCACATCCATATTGTACTTTGAATGGATCTTTACCTGCGCAGGTAACTTCATGCACTGGTCATGTGGAAAATACCAGTACCTTAAATTAGGAAGATTTTCCAAATACTGTCTTATACAATATTCTAAAATCCCATTTATATCACTACCAATCTCTTCAGAAAAGTCTAAGTAGCGAGTTCTCAAGCTCGTGGTGGAAGACACGTTTTCCAAAATTCAGAATATTGCAAAAAAGCTTCATTCCATCATTGTCAACAAATATTATTAGTTGTCTTCCTTGAAGTGATAAGTTCACATCATTAACTTTTGAGAAGATACCTGCCAAATACCATACCCCCAATAACTATAATGTTAGTGATTCTTCCAAATAAAAATGGCATTACACGTCAAAACAGTGGCTAGTTCAGCTGGCAACTCAATAGCACAAGAACTTTTCAAGACCACAACTATACTTCAAAGTGTAGCAAAACTGATTTATACAGACTTCCCGTTTCATCACACAAAATAGATCGCACTGTATCCAAAGGCTGAAACTTAATAAAATTAGTAATTTTACTCCTTCATCAAGGACATTCTTATATTAAATTACATGTTTTTCTGCCAGTGTGTAATGAAAAAGACAATAATTACTATAAGTTCAACTTGGTTCCTTTATTTGCGCTAAGGCACCAATAGGCTTCCTACCATTGCTTTTGCACTACCAATGAAACTCAGTGAAAAAGAGAAATAAGGTCGTAACATTCTTGTAAAAATAGTTTTGACTTCACAGACTTCTTAAAAGGATCTTGGGGATCCCCAGGATTCTACAGACCATAGTTAGAAAACTGCTGCCTCTATCACCTCCACTTGGAAGGTGAGGAAACTGAGGTCCAACAGTAAGTGATCCACCCAAAGACAAACGGTAAACAGCACAGCTAAAATTCAAACCCAGGCATTCGAACCTCAAGTTCTGGTCTCTGAGGACGGTGCAACTTAGGACATGGTTCTATCAGTTGCCAGTACTGTCACAAAGTTTATACTAAAATGTCGCATTGGTCCTTGCTTTGCCCTCTCAGATTATAATATACATTCATTCATCAAGTATTTAGATCGACTATGAGCCAGAGACTCAGCCCCATGATGGGGATGCCAAAATGAATAAGGTATTGTCTTCACTTTCAAGGATTTCACCATCGACTGGGGAGACAAATGTATGAACCACTATCTGTAATTCAGTGTGATAAATGCCATAATAGTATTTGGAAGTATTTTGGAAGCACAGAAGAGTGATTAATTCTGCCCAAAGAAGGGAGAAGGGGGATCGGGGACTTACCAGCAGAAGTGCATTTTAGTTGGACTTGAAGGACAAAGACATGTCAGGATAGTCCTGCACATACCTGAATACAGTTCTTGTGTTTCCTGCGTAAGTTTCCACTACTTCGAATTAAGTATCTCTTGGCTCTCAGGAATATGAGGATAGGAAACCATCCCTGTATTATGGGAAAGGCCTTCTGAACATATGTATTGACCTTTCTTTTGCAAGTATATATTCACATTTGTTGACATTAACCTGTAATTGTGAGCCAGACAATTTTGTCTAATAGCCAAACAGTTTATTCTAAATTACAATTAGGACCAAATGTGCAAACTGAAGAAGCTGTTCACAAAGTGCCCCAATCAGACCTTTTAGTCACCTTTTTTTCTAAGACAGAGTGCAGCAAACTTTTTCTGCAATGGACCAAATAGTCAATATTTTACACTTTATGGGTCAGATGGTTTCTGACCCAACTATTCAGCTCTGCCCTTAGAGTGTGAAAGAAGCCTTAGACAAAATGTAAATGAATGGGCAAGGCAGTGTTCCATTAAAACATTATAAAATAGGCAGTGGGTCCCATATGACCCATAGGTCATCATCTGATGGTTGCTGCTGTAAGCCATGTTTCTGTTTGTATCCTCCTCCTCCCTCCTGCATACTGGAAAGCACATTAGACTCAGAATTAGGAGAACTGGCTTTTAATTCTACTTGCTAAAAACCAGCTGTGTGAGCTTAATCCAAATGCTTCACCACTCTGTTACCTGTTTCTTGATCAAATCAACTCTTTAGATTTTATGATCAGTAATGACCCTTACTAAAATCTGAAGTATCACTGCAAAGTAATTCTGTTTCCCCAGGTATTCCTAATTCATTACATCATGGAACCAAAAGTGACAGTGATAAAAAAAAAAAAATGAACGTGGCCCTTGGTGATTTTAATAGAAATGTTCATCTCAAATGAAGAGGGGGCAGCTCTACTTCACGCTACAGAAGTCAAGTTCAAGTCTGAGGAAAACACTAATAAAACTGTCCAGGGGAAAACAACCCACCACCTAAAAATTTTTGCAAGTTTTAGCGAAGCAACTATGCTTGAAAGAACTGGGCAACGAGTGGAAAGCAGAAATTCAGTGGGCATATTACTTCTTAAATGCTTGGAAGCAAAGATTAGAACCTAATTAAAATATTCTAGGTTGGAATAATCTCTCTGGTTCCTGGATTCTGACCAATTATCAATTCTGTGCCTTCTGAATTGTAAGTCTATAGAATTATTGCTAATAACAATGTTTAAGTAACATCACTAATCTCATATATTTGTATCACTATGGAGTTTACATCCTTACGTATTCTATCATTTGAGTTTCCTGACCCCATGAGACTGGCAAAGATAAATATTACCTTTTGGCAAATAAGAAAGCAGAAAATCGAAAGGCTGATTGTCTACCTAGAAGATTCTTGTCTTAATATCCTAAAAGGGGGAGGGGCTAGAGCTAAGCTCCCAAATCAGCTTAGAAAACGTAGACTGAACACTGAAAACAGCACCAAATATTTTGTACATCATCATCCCCTTTATATCCTAGGGGGAAGGAGAACTTGGGGGGAGTGGGATTTAACAACTTAACAGCTTCAAAGCACTTTAAATTTGGAAATAGTTGCCCAACATTTCGCTTTAACTGTTAGAGTTCAATTTACCTGGTTTTTCTGTTGTGCTTCAACCAAATGCTTTTTAAATACACCTCATAAAATGGACAAGGTGGGGGTGCATTCTATACTAAAATTCCACTGGTAAGGACTCTAAAAGTCACCTCCTTCAATGTGATTGGACTCATAGATAAAAGCCATATTCTTGTAAAAATAAAATATAAGCAGCTGTGAATAATTTAAGCTAAATGGCATGAATGGATTAATATTTTAACATTATACTTGCCTTCTATCGAAACACAACTTTGAACATAATAAATTTGGTTTTAAAATGGAAATCCTCAAAATTCTGAATTTTGTTCCTTCTTTTAATCTGTATAATTAAATTCACCTTTGAAGGCTCCTGAAGGTTGTTGAGGGCAGAAGAAATGTATTTTTATTAAAATGAGTCCATCTGTGGGAGACCTACAAAGAGATTTGAGAAAGCAGCAACACAGGAGCTAAATCATACAAAGACCCAATCTATTCTGGATGAGGAAACTCTTCATCAGCTTGTTCCCTGGTGAAAAAGATACCATGGGGGAAACTACACGGGGGCAAATCACAGGTATGCTCGCTCTTCCATCCTCTCCCTCATCCTCCATTTTGTCCACAGACTGAATCAGGTTCCTTATTACTAACACCTCACATTACCTTGTGTGAGAAAAAAGATTAAAAAGAAACAGTTAGTGGTGTGCTTAGAAAGGAGAAATGCACGGTAGGTCTCCCACAGATGGACTCATTTTAATAAAAATACATTTCTTCTGCCCTCAACAACCTTCAGGAGCCTTCAAAGGTGAATTTAATTATACATATTAAAACTCCTACTTTTGTTTCGACAAAGTTGAGGGAATTCATGTGCTGACCGGGTACACAAACTTCAGAACTTTCTAGCAACAGAGGGCGAGGCTGCTTCACTTTCCTACGGACAGCCTCCTTCTAGAACCTCAAATTCTCCAAGGCTGTGGATGGAAGAGACAGCATGTGGGACAATGGTGTATCTTACATGCGAGTTTGTTTCTAAAATCAGCCTATAAGGCAAAATGATCTAAAACCAAAAGATCCTTGAAGATCCCTTATATTTTCCTTAAAACACAGCAGGTACGGTTTTGCGACTATAACCTCGTACACATAAACAGAATGCACTAAATGCACAGTTTATAATAAAGAAGGCCATCTTATAACAACAAAAAGCAACTGAAATATTTAAGTATTAAAATTACACTCAGTCCTGTGAGAGACGAATACCATGAGGCACGCAAAAATCCTTAAGAACGGAGACTAACTTGCTTTCATTGTTCTTAACATTAGACCCCTTCTCTCCTCTTTGTTCTCATTCTTTCTCTCATCCTGACTAGTTTTAGTTGAATTCAAGTAACCCTGGACACTGAGGTACCCCAAGGCATTCTGAGTCTTACACGTATGAGGTTTTTTTTTTTATTGCTACCGTAACTAATTACCACAAATTTAAAACAACTCAGATCAAATATACACTTGAAACAACACAGAACTATTATCTTACAGTTCTGTAGATCAGAAGGTGGGAGGAGCTGCCGTCGGTTTCTCAAGGCTGAAATCAAGGTGCCAGCAGAAAAGGCTCTGGAGGAAAATCCATTTGAAAGCTCATTCAGTTGGCTGAATTCAGGTCCACAGAGCTGGAGGACTTGGTCTTTTATTTTTTGCTGGCTGAGTGCCAGGGGTCTTCCTAAGCTTCTAGAGGCTCCTAACCCCACTTTCTCCATTTTTTAAAGCTAGTGACATTGGGTTGAGCCCCTCTCACACTTCAAATCTCTGTCTTCCTCATCAACCAACTCTATCTGTGCTGCACACCCACCCCCCCTCTGATTTGAAAGACTCCTGTGATTATATTGGACCCACCTGGAAAAATCCAGGCAACTTGCCCTACTTTAAAGTCAACTAATTACTAACCTTCATTCAGTGTTCAAAGTGCTTCCATAGCAATTGCTAGGTGAGTCTTTGATTAAATAACACAAGGATGGGAGTCTTGGGAGGACACCTTCAGTATTCTGCCCCCCACACTGTGAGAACAAACTCTTGGTCTCTCACACATACTTTCTTACAGCTCCTAAAATATGTCACACATCTAGCCACAAGTTGCAGGCAGCCAAACTGGTAAATAAAAGTTTGTTTGCAAAATGAAGAAAACATGATGAGACATTACAAACATTTCAATAAAACCATAAAGAGTTTCAATACCAAGTGTAAAAATAAGCACACACTTAAGGAAGAATGCCCTGGCCTGACAAAGATACCACAGAGAAAGAGCCTGCAGAAGCTTCATTGTTCTCTGGACATTTGGGGGTCACTGATTTATTGAGAGGTGCCCAGGTGTTACTTCTTGCCAGGTGAAGTCTATCTAAAGTGCTTTGTGCTTTGAAACAAACAGCACTCTGAGTTTTGTTGAAGGCCTCACTGAAAGTCCCTAATTGAATCTAAAGATCTCAGCTGGAGTTTGAGACACTTGCTTCCGAACTGACTTAACTTCAAAATCAAACCTGTCATTCTTAGCCAGTATTTGCACTGTGCCGTCTCTATCCCGGCATATTCCCAGGTTTGGCTAAGTAACATCTGAGGAAAGGAAGCCATCCAAGAATGCAGGATGCCCAGTAGTTACTGTGTTCCTTGTCCTGTTGCCAGTGGTCAGAGGTTTGACCACTCTCTTCAGCAGACAAGTCAGCCTCCATTGTTTCACCGTCACTGGTGACGATTTGTAGCTTTCCTTGGTCTGGCTGCCATTGGTTAATTCAGAACATTGTGAAACCCAAGCCCTGTGCTGTGCAAACTGCTTCCTGGTCACCTGGAACTGAGTCTCTATCCTGTGGCCTGCAGTCAAGCCTGGACAGGGATTTCACAGAAATTTGACACTGTTAATGGTGAAAAGTTTGCTTTTTCACAAGTACCACCAGGCAACTTAGAATTCTTCATAGGGATTCTAGAAAGCAGAAATTACTAAAGAGTAAGAGAGTGCGGCGGGGGGCGGGGGGGGGGGCGCGGAATTCAAATGACACAACCATATGTAACATGGAGATAACTTTTTTTTTGGACCTGAGACACTAACTTTGGGTAACAGGCCAGTAGGAGATAGGATTAGAGGAGCCTTTTCTGATCCTTCTAGTCCATTTCCTGATCTCTTTTCCTCTGTGAACTTTATAGATGATGTACAATGATCCTCAAACACAAGATGTAATCAAGACACCTCGAATGGCATTGCTTCTTATTTAACCCAAGGGCTGCAGAAAGTTTTTTTTTTTTTGCGTTGCTAACTCCCAGTAATGAGAGATATTCACTCCAGCGCAAGGAAAACAGGAGCTCTTAGAAGTGCTCTAGTCACTTAAGCTAAGTATCCTTAATTAAGTGTGTCCTGCCACCGAGGGGCATTCTTAGGCCACTTTGGGGCATATTAAAATTTTAGAGACTTCATAGGATATTCACTAAGGGAAAATAATAATATTAAATCTTCAGCTTTTTCAGAAGTTCAACTTTAGAAAGATCCGTTAAAGCAATGGCCATTTCTGTGCTTTTTCAATAAATAACTTATGCATTATCCATTGTATTTTATGTTACAGAACAAACAGACCCATGTGATACATTTCTTCTAGATTTCAATTGTAGCTAAAGAGTTGTTAATTAAGGTCTAGCCCCATCCCCATCTCTGGTTTTATTCAGCCAGCAAGGATTTTGTTCCAGTTTGGTTTTAGTCTGAATTCCTTTGGATGGGATGAAAAGAAGCTGTACCATTCTGTCTGGTTCACACTCAGCCTCTTCACTTATTTACCTACCAGCCTGGGCCCTGAGGGCCCCTGAATAAATATGGGAACTCTCTTTAGTTAAACAATGAGATCTAGATAAAGTATAATATTTTCTTTTTTGCTTTAGCTGCCAATAACTTCAGAGTTCAGTTTAGTGCTCATCTACATTAATAAATCCATTTGAAGTTGCTTCTAACTCCTTTCTCCTTATACTTTCCTTGTTCTGAATTTATTTCAAATTTTCTGTTTTATTATACTGCAATTTATTTTTAAAGCTTTCTCAAATCTTCTTTATAAATAAGAAATAAATCTTACTTGTATTTTTAAAATAGGGGCTTATACAGAAATAGACCAGATATAGGTTTCTTGCTTTACTAGAGGCCGCTCCCTTTCCAAGCACAACTGTCTATATATTTAAGAAATGGCTGCTAGACATCAATCAGACCTTATCCATCATATTAAATCAGAAAGTTAAGTGGGGTTTAAGCCTACATACACATTACATACTGAAGGAGATCAGAACATGTTACACCAAAATACACTGCTTTGGCATATTGATTATTTTGAGCTGAAGACACTTAAGAGGCAGCAGATGCAGGAAGGGCTCTCTGACCTCCCCCTTTCTACCTAAAGGCACGTCAAGATTATCTCATGAGACACGTCCACTCCCTGTACCAGACAGAGAACATTCTTAACATTAGAAACTGGGAATCTTTGCCAAAATGGATCTATACAAAAACAAACAAACAAGCAAAAAACTATTAAAACAGCCCTTCTCTTTCATTACTTTTCCCCATACATTTCCCACAATTTACTGCCCCCACCCCAAATCCCTTTGTTTTGTCACTTCTCTGCAAATTTATCATCCTTTGATTGAAAAAAAAGTATGTAAGCTCTCAGTTCTAATTGCTTCTTTGAGTCTTCGTTTTTCTTATGAGGACTCTCCTGTGCCCATCAAAGTATTGAATAAAATTTGATGCTTTTTTCTTGTTGATCTGTCTTAGGTTAATTTAATTCTCAGGCCCAGTCACAGAACCTAAGAGGACAGAAGGAAGATTTTCCTCCCCTACAACACACATATAAATTAGCCCAACTTAGTCCTGCAAGGAAGTGTCTAATCATTGTCCTTGCAACCAATCTGATTGACAACAGAATAGGAGACAAGTGCTGGAGGGAAGAAAGTTTTGTCTTCCTTCTGTGTCACCAGTATAACATTTTGGGACAAAGAACTACAACTTTTGTCATTTAGTGTTTATTATATAATCAAAAACTTGTGAGTTCCAGCTAGTTTGAAGAAGAGAAAATTATAGCATGTGACAGCACATGGCACGGGCATGAAAGTAGACTAGGGTTGGGGCTTCCACCTGCTACAGGGAGAAACTGTAGAAATTAATAAAAACTTAACAGAAAGCACTAGAAGAATCTATTAGAGTCAGCTGTGGTGATCTTCTCAGAGATCCTGACGTTATGGAGCAAAGCAGACTTGGTTCCATGACATAAGTGCCTTTTGCCACCTGCCAGAAGGCCACATGCTTACCGTATAACCAGTCAGCCTCAAAGAACAGACTAGAGATCAACACTGAGAGCCATCTGTAGGGTGGGCTTCAGAGGGAAGCACTCACTTGGAAATTTATTCCTGGATATGGACATGTCATCTGGGCTCATAACGTCACCATAAGAGTAACTCAGGAAGGAATAAGTATGTAGGACAGGTAACGAATCACCTCCAGGAAAAGCATTTGCTTCACCAAAGAAACAGAATAAAAACAAAACAAATTCTTGTGGCAAAAGGCTCAAAAATATAGGGCCCAGGGACCCATTTTAGGGAACACTGTGTAAGACTATGCCTGGATAAGGGTAGTATAGTCATACTATACTATTGTTGTTTGCTGAAGAATAATGGTGTTTATTACTTGAGACCAAAGGTCTGGTCACCTACATTACCTGGGGTATGGCAGACCTTTTTATAGACTAAAAATTTTTGTCCTTAGAAGTCTCGGATTATCAAACAAAGACTCTTAGAAAAATGC
Source organism: Mirounga leonina (assembly GCF_011800145.1). Classification (NCBI taxonomy): domain Eukaryota; kingdom Metazoa; phylum Chordata; class Mammalia; order Carnivora; family Phocidae; genus Mirounga; species Mirounga leonina. The sequence goes on from NW_023270451.1 coordinate 52,927,223, forward strand.
CAAGAAGTTAAGTGTCTCTGGCTCATCAACCTGTTCTCCCCAAACACGTAGAGAACCTTGGGGCTAAGAACAACCAGAAACTGAAGAAAATGACCAGGGGTAGCAAAGCTAGAAAAATTAAGCTATTCAGCTATAAATTTCTAATTATTTCTCCAATTGACATCCTTGCCTTTGTTCCTAAAGATAGTTTTCTGCTAAACTTAGTAGCTGTTTTTCTTTTCCTAAATCTTTTTTTCCCCTTTCTTTGTGAATTCAACTGGATAGGAATGAGATCTATGATTTTTGCATATATGAAACTGTATTTAATAAATGCTAAATAATAGAAGATTAGAATTTTTTAATAACCCTGTTTATTATTCTCATGATCTATTTTCTCTTGTTCTTATCTTTAACAAATCTTTCTTTAAATGATCACATTGAGGGGTTGCTATCTACCTTGATGGGTCATTGACTTTGTAGAGCATGGCATATGCTGAATTGAACACTGTAATTACATTTAGACCCAAGGCAACACCCAATTGTTCATTCTCATGTGAATCTGGAAGCACCTACAAATGACATATGTTAATGAATTACAGATCCTGTGGTGAGTTAATAGGATAACAAATCTCAGTCAATATTGCATAAATTGGGGCGGGGAGAAGCTGAGCTCTTTGTAAACATATGACCTGGTGGGATGGAATTCCTCTAGAAGCAGCTAAGAAATGATAAAGCTGAGTTAATATCAGTCCCTGTATTCTCATTGTTCTGTCAACCTACTCGATTCATATGTTCCAGCTGGTTGTTTCCCCGAATTTCTCTGAGGGTAAGGCCTGATTTTACAAGTATTGTTGTAATTTGGGGAGAGGGGGCATACCCATAAACACACATGGCAAAATTCTCTCATGCATCATGAATTATTAAAGATCCCCTTAAAAGCCTCTGTGACACTAGGCCTTCTGTTTACTGCCCTTGTGTTTCAGGTGGCTGATATGGTATAATGAGACATAAAGCATTAATGGAATTCTATTTTTATTTTTATCCATCAAATTGGAAACAAATGGAAGAGACTGACAACATCCAGTACTAGCAAGGGTAACTAGGGAGGCAGGGAAACTCTCACTCACTGCTAATGGCTGTGTTTACCACCACCGCCTTTCTGGAAAGTGATATGGTAATATACACTACAATTTAAAGGTAGAAGTATCTTTTGAATCAGGCATCTCAGGTTGGGAGGTTTTTTTGTACATATTTATAGGCACATACATAAGGATTCAGGTACAAAGTTGTTTACTCCAGTATTGTCAGTAGTGGCACAAAACTGGAAACAACCTGAATGTTCACAGTAGAGGAATGATCAAATATGATACATCTACATGGAATATTATATAGCTATTAAAAAGAATGAATTAGGGGCGCCTGGGTGGCTCAGTCGTTAAGCGTCTGCCTTCGGCTCAGGTCATGATCCCAGGGTCTTGGGATCAAGCTCCACATTGAGCTCTCTGCTCGGCGGGAAGCCTGCTTCTCCCTCTCCCACTCCCCCTGCTTGTGTTCCCTCTCTTGCTGTGTCTCTCTCTATCAAATAAGTCAATAAAGGGCGCCTGGATGGCTCAGTTGGTTAAGCGACTGCCTTCGGCTCAGGTCATGATCCTGGAGTTCCGGGATCGAGTCCCGCATGGGGCTCCCTGCTCGGCAGGGAGTCTGCTTCTCCCTCTGACCCTCCTCCCTCTCATGCTCTCTGTCTCTCATTCTCTCTGTCTCAAATAAATAAATAAAATCTTTAAAAAAAAAAATAAGTCAATAAAATCTTAAAAAAAAAGAATGAATTAGATCTACAGGTATGAGCATCAGGAGAATGTCTGTGATACATTGTATAAAGACAAGCAAGTTACAGAATATATGTATAGTATCCTTACAGTTTAGATGGGGAGGGAGAACAGGGGGAAGGAGGAAAGGGTGGAGAGTAAGGGGGGTGCGAAGGAAAGAGGTTAAGTGTAGGGAAAATGTAAAAATCTATTTATGTGTGTGTTTATTTTTGTATGAGCCGAGAGAAGGAATGCTATGCTGCAGGTAACTATCTAACAGGGGGTATTCAGAGGAATAACACAGTAGGAGGGAAGGTGAAGTTCTTTCTTAATACAGATCTGTAGGGTATGATTTGGTTACAAAAACATGGATAACCTTTGTTGTCTTTGTTGAAAAATGGCAGTAATATAATCTGAAAAAGACAGACTGATGTAGACCATATAGGGACCCCCAACTACTTCTTGAGAAGGAACCAGTTTTTAGTTCAGTGAAGCTTTAAGATGGCTGGACTAGAGTTGAGGGTGAAGACTAAAAGGGGCTTTCTTTTCCAGCAGGAAGACCAGCATGGTCTGGACATGAAAAGGCCTGGAACGACTGGCAAATGAGTCTTCAATTTCTACCTGTAAATTCCAATTTATAGGTTACAGAAGACTCTTCCTGACAGGCCAGCAGACCATGTAAGACCATGCTGCTTCTGGGCCTAGACTAGGGACACCCAGATTGTTTTTGCCCAATAAATCCCTGAGATAATTAAATGCCACTGTTCTTGCAGAACAACCCTTGGCTTCAGATATATGCTTACTGTCTTAGGCAGAAATAGTAGTTAGAATTTTTAATAGACTAGTTCTTTGCCCCTTAAATAATCACGTATAGTCAGTGGCTATCTGGGCCTTTAATCATATATTCCTAGAGTTTCTTTGAACATGCATTCCAAATAAATGTAAATTTATTTATAACCAATATATATGTTCTACCGTCAATCAATAATTGAAGTAGGCTCCACACCAGTGTGGGGCTTGAACTCACAACACTGAGATCAAGGGTTGCGTGCTCCACTGACTGAGCCAGCCAGGTGCCCCTGTCAATCAGTAATTTGACTTAATATTTGATGAAGAGAAATAGTTGGTATTTTATTATTTTTTCTTAATCCCTTTCTTGTGGGCTTCAGTTTTGCAGTAGCTGAGCTCCTCTAAAGGCCACAGCTCATACCAGCAGTTCCCTCCTTTAGCTACAACCTCAGCTACAAGTCTTGCAGATCTCTCCCCACTCTGACCCGTCTGACCAAGGCACAGTAATAGCGCCCTACTTTTGCTAGCCCAAGAATGCTTCGCTGTCCTTGTTGCTCCCCTCATCTCAGCTCCTACCTTTGTAAATAACCCCCTTATTAAACACTCCACAATTACACCAAGTAAGCATGCCATCTATTTCCTTATGGGATCCTGACCATACATATATATGCAAAAAAATCTACTAAGGGCTCCAGAACACATAAAAGTAAATTAGAAATTGATTCACTCTCTAACAGCTTATAATCCGGTGTAGGTAAGTGTGGTTCTTCTGATATCACTGGTTAAGGTCTGTATAGATACAACTGAGAAGGGGATAGTATTGTCATATTAATGTAGGTGATAAAAAAGGTAGAAAAGTCCATGGGGATAGCTTGTTATCTATAGGCTGGATTGGAATAATCCATTTACATATGACAGAATGAACCTGTATATAGAAACACTTTAACAAGACTTTAAATGCCTTTAAAATGCAATGTGATATTTGAAGGGGCAATTAAAAATTATGTGCCTTGCCCCAAATAATAATTTAATATATACTTATATGAAAAAAAATCTTGTTTTCCATATAATATTTGTTTTTTTAAACTTCTGCATACAAGCCCAGAGACTAAAAGTTTCTTTCATAGGATTTTAAAAATTATCTGGAATTAACAAAATGATACATTTTAGCAATTTGGTGGGGATAGGCTCAATTTTGGTACTAACTTGGTTGTAGCAAACAACTGGCTGTGTTCTTGTAGTAGAAGACACTAAGCTTTCAAGGAAAAGGACACTATTTAATGTGCTTGTTTAATTCAAGGGTCCAGTCAATAAACTGGAAAAAGTAGCACATTTACATTTATAGTTTGCTTTAGATTTTAAGGCCCTAGTGGTAAATTAGCTGGGTTAACAAGTGTATAATACACACCTCTCAATAGAACATTTACTTCAAAAATTTTAACTGACATTTATATTTTGTCAATATGTAAACAATAGATGAGATGATTTTTTTTTTTAAAAAAAGAGACAGCTCTTATCCTTAAAATTTATAACGGGAAATCTATATATGAAAATTGCTGGTAGATTACAAAGTAGGATCATTTCTCTCTAGGTATTTTTTTAGACAACTAGTAAGGCTAATCTAGAATCATTTAGTTTAATTGGAGTTTAGACAAATATTCCTACATGAAAATGTTACTGCTTGCCTTCGAGCTTCCAGCTTTTCTTTTATCATAATAGATTTGTCATTCATGCTGCATTTCAAATCAAATTTTACATGACTTCAAATAGATACACTAGGGAATTAAAAAATATTGACATACTATCACTTGAAGTCTTCTTTTAAAAACTAGAGTTTAGGAAAAACTAACGTTTAGGTAAAAGCTACTGAGTACAAGTTAGATTATATCTGGACTGGCAAAGGAAAAGTGCTTAAGTACTTGCATAAGTAACTGTAAAAAACAATGAGCACATAATCAAATAAGAACAGATGTAAGATTTTAAAACTTGCCTCTGTCCCAATAGCCTGGTTTTCAAAAGGGCACACACATAAATATGTCTTAGTTAAAATAAACACTGGGTCAATAAATCTCAAATTCATAAAATACACTCAAAACTTCAAACTGTTTAGCCTCAAGTGATACATTAGCAGTACAGACCTACATTAGAGCACTTAGCATGAAAACCATCCACTATGAAATAGGGCAGAGACACATTAAATATTCTTATCAATCTCAAATCCAAAAGGATTACAATTTAGAACATATGCAGGATCAGTTATGCAAAATGGACCCAATAGCTTCCCCAATAATTTTCTCACTATTTGGGGATGGATTTTTCCCCCCTATACTTCTGAATCAGCTGAACAGAACGAACAGAAAGGAAATATTTCAATAATTTATTTTTGTTGATTTGGCTAGAATAGCAAGTCATGAAACACTCACTGAACATAATGAGCTCCTCTACACTGTGATTCCAAATCTCTTTGAAGACAGGGCCAGCTGACCAGATGGTGCGCTGTAACATAATGCCTTTGAAACAGAGGCTTGAGTTCAGGTTCATAGGCCACGGGACAACAGAGGCAGATTGCGACGTGCAAGTGAAATATTCAACTAGGAAGACTGGGGGCTGCCAAGAGCAGCCGTACTCTGCTGCCAAAGGGCAAATCAAATGCCAACTTCCTCATGCCCCTGCTCTATCTTAGTATGTGGCTGCTTACTGTGTTTTGAACCTTTTGGGGGTGGGGAGGGTGGGGCAACTTTGAAAGGTCAGAGAGACAAAAGAGGTGAGGAATCAAGGTTCCAAAAATCAGTTTCCAAAATACCCATAGCCTGCTATGCTGAGAAAAGAATATATGGGCATTTGAAAATGATAGGCCATTCCTCTAAATTACCTTGTATACAGAGGGATTTTCTTATATTGCTCTTAATTAATGAGACTGATTGGTTAGCAGTCTGCCTTATGACTAAGTCTGACAGAGCTTAATGGAAGAGAAGCTTAATTGCAGAAAAGCAATGGAAGAAATTCATTAGAGAAGTCTTGAAACCTGAAAATTATGGGCAGCACAGGCTATCCGAATGGAAATTGAACAATTTAAGATGTCTTAATTAGATTTAAAACCAGAGCTTAGAAAAACTAAATTAGCTCTATCGAATCAGATAAAAAAAAATCTAAGATAAAATGCATGGTTATTATTGGATTACTCAAGATAGTCTGTATAGCATTGTACTGGTGATTCTATAAGTTAGCCTTTATGAGGAGTAATAACAACAACAAAAGGCAAAGAAGATACTGAGCAAGAATTTTAAATAGTATTGCATTTGTTCCTAACCTCGCAGTACAGATTTTAAGATGTTTTAATAACTGCCCCCTGCCAAAGTATCATTAAGGAAAAAAAAAAAAGTAAAGGAAAGCTTAATTTCAACTCTGTTGGGCAAAAAAATAGAGGACACAAACCAAATATTCCAATTTATTATTCATTTGAGTTAAAATTTATGCAAAACAGTCATGATTCAAAGGTGGTAACAATATGAGTATTGAGAGAGCCAGCCAAAGAGTCAAAAGAATATTATATTTACTCGATAAGCATGGGGCATCAGGATTAAAAGTAAAGGGAGAGGAGAGGAAGAGAAAAATATCTATAGCATAGACAATCCTAGAGCTTGTCACTTGGTCATTCGTATTCACTGGACAAGTAAGTCTCAGGCACCATGCAGAGAATACATCTTAGAACAAAATACTGAAGGTCCCTGCTGTAATGGAGAATAAAGGCTAATAAACAAGTTAGGCATTAAACAAAAATAATGTAAATATAAATTATACATGGAAACGAGCACCATAAGATGTATAAAGTCACTAGTGTAAGGTGATACTAGGGAAACGTGATTTGGATGAGGGCCTAGATGAGGGAGTGATATTCAAGCCAAGAGACCTGAAACTGGAGGAAGGAAGAGCTAATCATTCCAAAGGAAGAATACCTCTCAGAGGGAGCAGCCCTGGTTGGAGGCACCATGTCTTTGAGGCAGGAAAGGCGGTTGGGGTGGCTAGGCATGCTGCGTGAGATGCATGGAGGGGAGGGGAGGAGAGATGAGCCTAAAGAAGGGTAAAGGGAACCCAGGCTAGTAAAGATTGTGGATTTTATGCCAAGGTTTAGAATCTACTTGAAGCATGGAGACTTTGGATGGATTTAAACAGAAAGGTGACATGATTGGATGTGCATTTTTAAGAGTGTTGTCATTGCTGAGCCAACAGCGTTGCGAAGCAGAGGTCACTGGATTCCCAGAGCACACTGGTTAGTGTATTCATTTAACACTCATTTAAGAGGGGCGCCTATGTGGTTCAGTCAGTAAGCCTCTGCCTTTGGCTCAGATCATGACCCCAGGGTCCTGGGATTGAGTACCACATCGGGCTCCCTGCTCAGCGGGGAGCCTGATTCTCCCTCTCCTTCTCCCCTTGCTTATGCTAGCTCTCTCTCTCTGTCAAATAAATAAATTAAATTAAAAAAAAAAACCCACTCATTTAAGAAACATTTTTCAATATCTATTGTTTGCTGGTTCCACTGAAAAAGAGAAATGCAAAGATCGAAGGCTTGAGATTTTGTTTTCAAGAAATGTAACAAACCATTAAATAAATATGATTAGAGGTAAATGCATATTTAGAGCTATGTATACAATGCTAAGGGAGACCAGGGAACAGTGCACAAAAAGTGATAAACTTTGATCTGGGTCTTGTAAGACAGTAAGAGAGGAAAAATATTCCAGGTAATAGAAAAATGAAGAACATGGAATGGGGGCACCTGGGTGGCTCAATCTGTTAGGTTCAGGTCATTATCTCAGTGTTGTGAGATCAAGCCCCGCATCAGGCTCCCTGCTCAGTGGGGAGTCTGCTTGAGATTCTCTCCCTCACCTTCTGCCCCTCCCCCTGCTTGTGTGCTTTCTCTCTCTCAAATAAATAAATCTTTAAAAAAAAAGAAGAAAAATATGGAATGGAATGGAATGGAAACCAAAAAGTTTCAGCAATGCTGGATCTAGAGAAAAGTATGGAAGAGGAGGCTGGGAAACTGGATGGGGGTATTTTAGATACTAAGGGATTTGAACTTTATTCCATGGTCAATTGAGGAAACCACTGAATGAATTCAAGCCAGATGAGATGTTGTATTTTAGAAGGATAATTCTAGGCCCTTGTGGAAGGCTGATGGAAGAGGAAGGCATGAGTGGCAAGGAGGATAGTTGAGAAATTTTTGCAGTAGTCCAGAGAAGAGATGCTGTTACCAACTGAGTGTGTCAGTAACGAATTCACATGTTGAAATCTAACGTCTAATGTGATAGTATTATATATATATATTATTACATATATTATTTATATATATATATATAATATTTAAATAAGCTCTATACCCAATGTACGGCTTGAACTCACGACCATGAGACCAAGAGTCATGCACTTCTCCAAATGAGCCAGCCAGGCGCCTCCCCCTCCACTTTGCTGGTATTAGAAGGTGGGGTCTTTGGGAAGTGATTAGGTCATGAGGTTGGAGCCCTCATGAATGGAATTAGTGCCCTTAAAAGAAGAGGCGGGAGAGATAGGTAGTTCTCTTTCTGCCATGTAAGGACGCACCAAAGAGTTGGCAGTCTGAACCCTGAAGAGGGTTCTCACCAGAACCCAACCATACCAGCACACTTCATCTCAGATTTTCAGCCTCTGGAACTGTGAGAAATAAATTTCTCTTATTTATAAGTAACCCAGTCTATGTTATCTTGCTATCACAGCCCCAGCTGACTAAGACAGGAAAGACATGACCTAAGGGAGAGTATGGAGATGACAAGGATGGGCAGAATTGCTCTCCCAATTCCTTCACATTCATCTTGGCTTCTCCCACAATGAACCGATAGCCAGGAATTTTACTGGAGAGCCACGAGGTTCAGTAACCTGCACACCAAGGGCAATGTAAGAGCCCCTGGAGTCTGTATGTAATAAGGAGGAATGGAAGAGGGGTCCCAGAAAAGGAAACCGGGGAGCCAAAAGCACGAATTTCCTGACTTCTTCATTTTATCTACAAAACTGGATGGCTTCAGCTTCTATCTGCAAACTCTCATCAGCTGAGATTTTAAAGTGGCATGCGCCATAATGTCATCATTTCAACCTGACATCCAAGAAAGCAGCTGCTTCAGTGCCAGAATGTGCTTAGACTTCTCTTTCTTGCCTTCCTTTCCCCTTTCTCCTTCATTCATTGTCTATTATTTATTTGCATATCTGTCTTCCTCAGCACCCAGCACAGTGCTTCGCAAGTAGTACACACTGAATTAATATTGGTTTAATGTTTATTTATGAAGACAGTAATTGATGACTGAATGGATGAATGGAAATACATAGCTTTTGAAAATTCTGCTCCCCAACCCCCAGATTCTGATTTAATTATCTAGGGTGGGGCCTGATCATCAGTATTTTTTAAAAACTCCCAGATCATTCTCCTCTGCAGCCAGGTGAAGAACTCCTGTCCTATAAAATGACCGACTGTTAGATCACATTCTCCAATATTGCATTTTTATATCTCTCACAACACAGGCACAGAAAATGTTACTTGTCATACATACTAAGGAAATACTTGTTGAATTATACTGATTTTTAAAAATCAAACCACATGCATTCTAATAAATTAAAATTATAGGATTTTTCCAATGAGGTTTAGGAAAACCTAAGCCATTACACATTAGAAAGGTTTGCTGAGGGGCACCTGGGTGGCTCAGTTGGTTGAGCGTCTGCCTTCGGCCCAGGTCATGATCCCGGGGTTCTGGGATCAAGCCCCACATGGGGCTCCCTGCTCAGCAGAGTATGCTTTTCCCTTTCCTCTCCTTCTGCCTCCCCCACCCCCTCAGCTCTTGCTCTCTCACTTGCTCTCTCTCTCTCAAATAAATAAAATCTTAAAAAAAGAAAGAAAGAGGAAAGGTTTGTTGAAAGGCTTTTAAAATGTACAGCATGGATGTGGGGACATGAAACGTAATATATGCAAAGCAACTGATTTTCTGCTTGTATTTTTGCACTAGCATTTTAGATCTTATTTTAAATATATTTCTTTTAGCCTGATTATAATAAATGTAGTAAATGCTCATTTGAAAAGAAATTCAGATAATACAGAAAGTATAAAGAGGAAAGTAAAACTCATTCCTCTCCCATTTTATTGTGAACCTAAAACTTTCCTAGAATATAATTTTTTTAATTAAAAAAAGCAATTCAGTGTGTCTATCTGTTTGACTTCTTGATGAACTTGCAAGAAGCAAAAGAAATCAGAAAGGTAAAACAATCAAGAGATTTGACCATGCTAAAATAGGAAGTATACATGTATATGAAATGAAAAGGCCAACTATGAGGCAGAAAAAATACTTGCTCCCAAATTATAACTCACAATCTATTAATGTTATTATATAAATCAATATGAAAAAAACACATTCAAAATAAAAAATGAACTAAGTTCATGAAAGAAACATAATGGCTGACACACAAATTACTAATGAGCATATAAAAAAATGTTGTGTATGAGCGATCAGAGTAAAATATAAATTAAAACAATAATATTTACCATTTATCAAAGTAATAAAAATTAAAATAAGTGATAGAACTCATTGCCCATAAGGTGCAGGTGAGAGGGTGTTCCTATACACTGCCACTGAATTATGTAGCAGTTCAACAATATGACAGTGTGCATGAAGAGGCTTAACCCGCCAATTCTGCCTCTAGAAATCTGTTCCATAGCAATCATCAGAAGTGTACAAAAAATTCATTTATAAAGATGGTTATTATAGCACTACTTATAAATGTTAAAAAAATACAAATAACCTGTGGTCTCCAAATTAGATCCAGCTACATAGGTAGAACTAATTCAGTAATTTAAGGCAAATTTTTTTAGTGGTCATAGAAAATGTTCATAATGTAATATTTCATTTTGGCAAAAAAATCAAAATATACACATGAAATGTATTTAGAAAATAGTGGTATTTGAAGATGATATAATTATCTACCTAGAAATTCAAAGAGAATCAGTAGGAAAACTACTAGAACCACAGAGTGTAATGCCTAATAAGGAAATAAATTCAGGAAAAAAAGATATATAAAGCAGCTAAAACAAATCAGAAAATACAATATAAAATAAAACATAAGACTGAATGCTCAAAAGTTAGAAACTATAAAGCAAAAGACAGGTTTTTCATCCTCTGACAAAGGAGATAATAAACAAAATTCAAAGATGCATGAAAACTGGGAAATATATTTGCAAACTTAGACAAACATTTCTTGTTCATAATCTGTATAGTAAGCAAAAACATCAAAAAGAAAATACCCTCTATGAGAAAAACAAAAAAAGATATGAAAAACAATTTACTGAAGGGAAAATGAAGATGATCCATAAGCATGTGAAAAGATGTTCGTCCTGACAAAAAAATCAAACAGACACTAGGAAAACAAAAATATATATATATTTTTTCATTTGCCTATTAGGTTGGCAGTAATTAGGACACTGGTTAAGCCTAGGGTATGAAATTAAATTTTCTTTTTGATTCCTTGGTAGAGCTTAGACATGTATAAATTTTACAGACAGAAATTAAGTAACATTTGTCAATAAACAATAAAATTTAAAATATATTCAGTGATCTTGAGACTGCGATTCTATAGCTTATTATAAGTATGTAATTTGGCAAGTACACATAGATTTCTGTAGCTAGACAATCTTCCACCAAAATTCATGATGGTAAAAAAAGAAACATTCAATGCTTCTCATAAGCCACTTCAGATTTACTAAGTTTAATGCAGAAGAGGCTTCATCCACGTAGTTCAAGATGCAGAGAAGAATGAATGTCCAATGAGGACACTTTGACCAATCGGGGATGAGAGTCAACAGTTGAATTACTCTCTCTTCCCTCCTTGTCCTGAGACAATGTTTATGTCCCCTCTTAGGATACATTTCTGCAAGACTGAGTAATCAACTGTGCCAGATACTGAGTGGTCAGCTCAATGGATCATCCTCATTTTGGTTCTTCTTGCCATCCTTGTCTCACTCCCTTTATTCTCTCTCCCACTTACCCTCAAGGACTGGACTAACCCATAAAGCTATGGCACAAAAGCCTTTTCCTTATACATTGCTGCCTAGGAATTTCCAGGCTAAAAGAACAGTGGATAGTCTAAATGTCCATCATTAGGAATTCAAACGATGTAGAAGTTAAAAAGGATGAGATACCTTCATTTATTTTCGTATGTGTGGCAGATTGAATTTTCCAAAACTGGCCTACCAATATTTCGGTTTCACATTCTCTTCCAGAACCTTGCCCTTGTCCCATTGAGACTTAGAGTCTACTTCCTCTACCTTTAAACCTAGGCAGGCCTTTGTGAGTGAGCGACTGATGAAATCCAGCAAGACTGACATAGTGAGGCTTTAAGGCAATGAAAGGGGACACATCTTCTGCTTGGTTCTGTCTCTCTCTCAAGAGATATCATTGCCTTTTGAAGACAGCCATCATTTTGTGAGGAAACTTATGTCAGAAACTGTGAAGGGTCTGAGATTTTACCTACCTGCAAGTAAACGATTTAGACTGCCACAGTATGTATGTATGTATGTCCATATGTATGTATACAGATATATACATATACACATATCTGTAATATTATGAATATTATCTGATACACACACACACACACACACAGAAAATATGAGGCCTCTGGGTTAGAGATGAAAACTATTACAGCAAAAGCAGCAACCAGAGCAACATCTTGCATGAGTTTTCCAGCCCCGGTCCCATCCTGCTGGATGACACAATAATGGCCAGATGGTCCCTGCATATGCAGTGGGGTGTATTATAGGATAGAAATCCCCAAACTAGGAAACTCTGATCTTGTATAGAGTTGCTGGCGATATGCCAATCTTCCCTTCAGGAGAGAGAGACTGGCTTTATCTCTGTTCTGGAACATAAGCAAATCTTCTAGGGAGGAGAAAGAAAGTTTTTATATTTACTACCCTGATTATCTCCAGGGAGGGAGATGTCTCTAAGCTTTACCATCTCCTGGAACATCCGCTTATAAAAACACTTCTCGGGGCGCCTGGGTGGCTCAGTCGTTAAGCATCTGCCTTCGGCTCAGGTCATGATCCCAGGGTCCTGGGGTTGAGCCCCGCATCGGGCTCCCTGCTCAGTGGGGAGCCTGCTTCTCCCTCTCCCACTCTCCCTGCTTATCTTCCCTCTCTAGCTGTCTCTCTCTCTCTGTCAAATAAAAAAAAAAAAAACACACTTCTCAATTGGCTGTTATTCTCTTTGTTCAGAGGACCAGGACCATGTAGAGACATGAGATATTCATGGATAATTGTCCCCAGGCCATGGGAGACCCCAAGTGGAGACATTCCAGGGGCAGGCACAGCCAAGAGCCAGAATCGATTGCCAGATACATGAGTGAACAAGTTTTTCACTTGTCATCCTTAGACTCTGAGTCCTTCCAGCTGATGCCAGGTGCAACAGACAGGAGCTGTCCCTGGTGAGTCTTACCCAGGACTGAGGACACTATTGTTGTTTTTAAGCCTTAACTGCATCTTGAGGTGGTTTGTTATGCAGCAATAGATTGCTGGTACAAGGGCAAATGTCCCTGACAAGTTAAACTACATAAGCAGTTGTAGAACAAAATGAATAACTTGGTTTCGATTAAGACATGTATCTGAGTATGTATAGAAAGACACAGAAAGGGAAAACAAACACAAACACAAAAATATTATGATGATATACCAAATGGATTCATTTTGGTGGGACTTGAAATTTCTGCTTTGTACATATATGTATTAATGTTTTTTTTTTTTTAAATAAAGACATGTATGAGTTTTATCAGAAAAAAAGATTTTTGCTTTTATAAAACAGTGCATATACACCTTAATCTCTGGAGTGCATGTTCATAAGTTTTTAGTCTTCCTTACATTTTCTACCCCCCCACCCCATCAAGTTTCTATAAAGAGTAGGCATTGAGTACATATATAGTGATGTGAGGTAATTAGGATAGCAGTGGGAATGCTTTTAGACAGTAAAAGCTGGTTTCTTTTAAAGTAGAAATGTCAGGCCATTTTTCTACAGCCTTGGGTACCATGTGAGATGATAGGACCTTTAGAGGACTTTTAAAGAAGAAAGTGCTTTCCCATATATGAAGATAGATAGCACTTGTTCTATTATTATTTTAAAACTTGATCTTAACTATCATGTTCCTATTTTTCTCTCTAGAAGTACCTGTTGAGAACAGATTTAAGAAATTCTAAAAATTGAAATTTTAGTTGTTAAAGATAAAATGCTAGGTACAATAATTTTACATAGCATTTTTCATGAAATAAAAATTCGCCAGAGAGAGTTTAAAGCAAAATAGTCAATAATGACTATTTATGTAGGTTATCTAGCAAAACCATAGTTCATTGGACAATGTACTTTATTATGAAATAGCCAAAGAAACTATAACTTCTATAGTAAATAATAACCACAAAAATCTATGGACTTCAGTACATATTATAAATGCTGTTCTAACATTAGGCAGAATTGTTTTCCTCTTTAAAAGTATGACTCATTGAGGCATCTGGCTGACTCAGTTGGTAGAGCATGTGACTCTGGATCTCCCGGTGATGAGTTCAAGCCCTATGTTGGATATAGAGCTTACTTAAAAAAAAATAATAATAATAATAAAATGTATATTAAAAAGTCTAACTTATTTTTACTAGGAATATTATCAAATCAAAATGAAAACAAAAGAATGTATTTCTTATAATCATCAATAAATAGTCCCAAATTCTTAAAACTAATTAGTGTTACTCAGGTAGGCGCATATGTATTTTAAACATATGCATTCTAATGTTCTACAAGTATATAACATTACCATAAATTTAGAAAGAAATAATTAACTACCTACTTTTCCACTTAGCATACTTATACTTTCCTTTTTTTAGAAAAATTGACAATATTTATGTGTCAGCAAGAAACAAAGAATAAATTTAATACTTCACCCACTATGCTTTACTAAATCCCTCTAGAATGAATCCTGTGGGACAGTAACAATGAACACATATTTACTCTGAGTAATTTTGGAAAATCCACAGGAAAGAACTATGTAGTCTTTCTTACTATTAATATAAAATACTGCTCTGTAAAATTATTATACATTAAGGTTCATTTTGTCAAAATAATACATATATGCTGTTTGCTCTTCCATCCTAATAATATTATAACTTGAAAAGTACACTTAAAACATTACTGAATAGGGGCGCCTGGGTGGCTCAGTTGGTTAAGCGACTGCCTTCAGCTCGGGTCATGATCCTGGAGTCCCAGGATCGAGTCCCGCATCGGGCTCCCTGCTTGGCGGGGAGTCTGCTTCTCCCTCTGACCCTCCTCCCTCTCATGCTGTCTCTCATTCTCGCTCTCTCAAATAAATAAATAAAATCTTAAAAAAAAAAAAAAAAAAACATTACTGAATAGGACACAATATTACTAGACCTTGAATTCCATGACAAATAATCTGGCCAAATGAAATAAAAAGAAAAGATAATTGATATGTGGACATGCTAAGATTCCAAGATTATCATTACTTTAAAAGATATGCCTAAATCACACAGACTCTGAAGACCAATACATAAGAATTGGCTAAAGGGATTTTTATCAAATGATCAGACCTCAAATTACATGACACAGTCTTGAAATAACAATGGTTTGCCTGAGTCTCTAGTATCTGTTAGCTTACTCAGACTGTCCTCTACGTGACTGCAATGTTCTGGGATCAGTGACCACATACAGCTCTGTATTCTCCATGCTTAGACCATGCTTGATATATAGCAAATGTAAAAAAAAAAAAAAATTGCTCTTGAATAAGACCAAAAAAATCAGGTTTCTAGAGCTGTGGGGTTTATTCTCTAAAAAAGTATCTGTCATGTTCCCAAACCCATGTTAATGACGAATCCCATGAAAGGATGGTTACATCTTTTTAAGGCCAGTTCCATCACAATTTAAGGAAACACACCAAGATGAGAACAGTCCGAAAATATTCAGCCAATTTAAGAACACACACTAAGAAGATAACCGGGAAAATTTACCACTGTAATAGAGAATCAATCTTATCTTAAATGATTACTAAAGTTTCTGCCCAGGGAGAAATAGCTTGAAATGGGAACAAAAGAGATTAAATGGGTAATGAAAGTTACATAACCTAAAGTCTTGCACACTGGGCACTTCTATCTTCTCTGTAAGTCTACAATGTTTAGCGTAATAGACATCCGGTGCCTGTGTGGTGATCCACAGGTGCAGTGTAGTGTAATGAACTCTGTATCAGAAATTAGGCATTCTTGGCTCAGTCGTTAAGCGTCTGCCTTTGGCTCAGGTCATGATCCCAGGGTCCTGGGATCGAGTCCCACATTGGGCTCCCTGCTCGGTGGGGAGCCTGCTTCTCCCTCTCCTGCTCCCCCTGCTTGTGTTCCCTCTCTCGCTATGTATCTCTCTGTCAAATAAATAAATAATATCTTAAAAAAAAAAAAGAAATTGGGCATTCTGGCTCCACCTCGACTGCTGCCAGTAGTCTGGCCCACAGGAAGTGAGCTCACTTGTCAGGGCTTCATTTCATAAGGGGCAATATGCAGGATACGATCTTCCAAGTACTTCTGATTCTATGCTAAGAACCAATCTGAGCAGAAGCAGACCCTGAAAAAGAAGGGAGGTCACTCTTCATGATCCTAAAGAGAACACTTAGTATCCCTTGTACCCTCGCCATCTGTCCATTTATTCAACTTGGATGATATTTCTATTTTCTCAGTCCAAATTTGCCCCTCCTCTTTCTTTCAAAATCTGTCAAAACTCATCTTCTTCAAGATTCTTTGCCAAACATCTCACCTTTATTTGATCACTATAATCAGTCCCACAATAGTTCAATTAGCTATGCCACTCCTTAAAGTTAAAATTAAACAGGCACTTGTCAATCTGTGTCTTAATTTATATAGGGGCACCTATCTGGGTAATCTCCTCAAAAATTATACTTAATATAGGAGCATTAACTAATCAATCAACTCAGTGCTCAAAAAAATAATGTGATAGGCACAACAATGGAAACCGGTGTGCTTATAGTAAAATACATCTTAGAAAAAGTTTTGAAAATACCAAGTCTCAAAGTGCCTCTTCCACATACTTTTTATGAGGTTTGAGCTTCTCATCCACTACAGCAACCGTTTTTCTGACTTAATGTATTTTCTTTCAAAACTACCACATTTATAAAACTTTCAGTACAAAACAGAGCTGTATCAAAACTACCACTTAAAAACGCTCATAATCAAGTCTGTTAAAGTGAGATTATAGGAGAAAAGGCAGTTTAAGGGGTTTTATCGTTTTAAGGCAAGGGTCCTTTTTCTGTCAAAAAGATTTTTTTCTAACTCCTCAACTAAAACGCCTGTACAGATTCTGGAAGTTAATAAGTACACTTAGTTAAGGGCAGAGTACTGCCATTTGCCAATATATGTAGAAAACCCATGTTAATTTCTAGAAGGGAAACCAATCACCTAGAACATGAGGCAAGGCACCTAGAAATTAAGGCAAGACAAAAGCAGTCGCCCATAAGTCTAGTGATGTATAGTGGAAGTGACATTATTTCATCTGATACAAATTCATGAAAAGGGAAAATCAGGCTATTTTCTTATAGGAGATCAAAAATTATATAAGTGTCTTGAGCAGCTAGCAAGACCTGACATAGCAACTCAATCTTCCACTTAAGGGAAATTGATTTGAAAAAGGGAGAATGTCCATCTCATCTTTCTTTCTGGTACAAAACACAATAGTGGTGTTTAATGAACACTCACATCTCGATATGCTTTAGAATGTTACCATCATTCTAAAGTTAACCATCAGTGGCTGGGACCAGGGTGGGGGGGCTTTAATGAATAAGAAATAAAGACTCAGTATTTTAGGTCTCCTAAATGCTGATGAAATGGCTTGATGTTCATGAAACAGGAGTGGTTTGAAGAGACAAGGGGTTCTGGGACCCACCAGCTGGTTAGAAGAATCATTAACCTTGATGAAACAAAAACCACTGCTCCTGGCAGACATTTCCAAACAGTCCTCTGATTGATATTAAATAGCACCATATAAGAGATCAATGTGTTCGATTGTCTGGGGAACATTTAGCAGCTTACTCATCCTGGCAGACGTATCTGGAGACTTGCACAGGGTCATCATTAAGGCTTTTTGGACGGCTGTAGTATCACACAGGTAACACTTTTTCCAAAGATTTCCCAAGAAAAACTATCTCTGACTGGTTATAACCCGCCATTTTAATTCATTAGTGACCCAAGTGCTGGAGCAAACTCAAAATTATTTCTTGAGGAAAAACTGGCCTTGACCAGAAGAAACATATGGGTGGCTGGCCTCTTGTTTAGCCAAGGGTGCAGGTCTGGCTCTATAATTTTTATAATAGAATAAAAGTCCTATCATCAGCATGATCCGTTATAGATCTGCCCTTAATCCGCACTATACAACACCTGCCATCTAGCTGTCTACAGATAGTGTCACACTGAACTATTTGTTATCTAATTCCTATAAAAAATGTTGACGAATATAAAAGAAATTTGAAAAAGAAAGTCCAAGATAAGGTTTTCAAGCACTAGTTCGACTAGTTGAATTACAGGCGTATCATGGACATGTTAAAAATACAGATGGCTGGATCTTATCTCAAACTGACTAAATCAGACATTCCAGGAAAAGAGCCCAAGAATCTCTATTTTAAACAAGGACTTTATTAGATTTTCATGAACACTCAAATTGAAGACCACCCGTCTAAGGAATTCAGAATTCAGTCAGTCCTCAAGGTACCTGAGACTCTTCTGCCTTTGAGTTGCATTAAACCTCTGCAGAGGTTAACTAAAACTTCATCATGTGAAGTTTTATAAATCTATAAATGTTTCAATGTTAAAACATCATCCTTTTTATTTCGGTCACTATCACAAACAACTATGTGATTTCTGCTTCTGTCTTTGCTATAAAAATGTTAAAAAGGGCATTGCTAATATAACACTTAGTGTTAACTCTATCTCTTTCTAAGAAATCATTTGAATTCATTTTCCTAATTATAAAAACTGTTATTCAGAACATCTCCGTTTTCCCCTGTGCTGCCAGGAAGCTCAGAATCAAACCAATGCCTAACTACAGCAGTCACATTAAACGCTTTGGCCAAAATGACAATTTCATGATAAAACTGAGAATGCTCATCAAAATTCTGAGGATTCCAAGGTCTCTTTAAAGACTTTTGACTGAGGAAACCATATTAGAGAATTTAGAGCTTTTGAAAGTCCTTTTTTTTTTCTTTCAGTTTTTAACTATGGCAGTCTGATATCTGCTACACAGAAAAACCTAAATGCAAAATGTTAGAAATTCAGATAAGGTTCTTAGAAAACATTTCAGGGAAAGTATGATATTGAAACGTTTAGTCCACAAACTGATTTTTGCCAGAAGAAATTTGACATTACAATATATGGTGCTCAGACAACTGGCATTCACATGCAAAAAGGTAATTTAGACATACACCCTGACCCTTTATAAAAATTAACTAAAAATGGATCATAGACCTAAATGTAAAACACAAAACTCTGAAACTCCTAGAGGATAACACAGGAAAACATCTAGATGGCATTAGGTACAGTGAGGACTTTTAGATATAACACTAAAGCCATTCATGATCCATGAAAGAAATAATTAGTAAGCTGAACTTCATTAAAATTAAAACTTCTCTGTGAAAGACACTGTCAAGAGAATGAGAAGACAAGCCTGATTAAAAAATGGGCAAAAGAGCTCAATAGACAATTCCCAGTGAAGATATATAGATGGCATCTAAGCATATGAGAAGATGTTCTGCATCAGAGTTATTAGGAAATTACAAATCTAACCAATAATGAGATACCACCATATCTATTAGAATGGACCAGATCTCAAGCACTGGCCATGTTCAAATGCTGGAGAGGATGTGGAGCAAAAGGAACTCTCATACTATTGCTGGTGGAAATGGAAAATGGTACAGCTGTTTTGGAAGATAATTTGGCAATTTTTTATAAAACTAAACATACTTTTACCATACGATCCAGCGGTTACCCTCCTTGGTGTTTGAGTTGAAAAGTTGTGTCCACACAAAAACCTGCACATGGTTGTTTATAACAGCTTTTTTCAGAATTGCCAAAACTCAAAAGCAACCAAGTTGCCATGTATTATTAGGTGAATGGATAAATAAACCATGATACAACTAGAAAACGGAGTGTTCTTCAGCACTAAAAGGAAATGACCTATCCAACCATGAAAAGACATGGAGGAACTTAAAGGAATATTACTAAGTAAAAGAAACCAATCTGAAAAGGCTGCATACTGTATGATTTCAACTATATGACATTCTGGAAAAGACAAAATTATGCAGATAGTAAAAAAAAAAAAATCTGTGGGTGCCAGGTGTTAGTGGGGAATGAGAGATAAACAGGTAGAACATAAAAGATTTTTAGGGCAGTGAAACTATTCTGTATCATGGTGAATACAAGTTCTTATACATTTGTCAAAACCTGTAAAATGAATGTATACCACCAACAGTGAACCCTGATGGAAACTGCAATCTTTGGGTGATAATGATGTTAGGACAAGTTCATTGATTGTAATAAATGTGCCACGCTGGGGTGGGATATTAATAGTGGGGCAGACTCTGAGTATGTAGGGACAGGGGCTATAAGGGAAATTTCTATAACTACTGCTCAAGTTTGCAGTGAACTCAAAACTACTCTAAAAAACAAAGTCTACTAAAAATATGTCTTTTGGGAATAAAATGTCATACAAATACAATCTTCAAAACTGTCCCCTTTGTCAGTGGCGTAGTTTTTCCATTTTAAACTTAGAAAATGCAAAGTATCTAAGTTATTAGAGATCATCCTTCATAATCATATAGAATTCTGAACTATAAATTTATTACTTGATCTTATCTTCAATGGCCTTAAATGGCTGTTATATCTTTGGTTTAAAATATTGATATTAGGAATTCAGGAACAAATCTGCAACACACATCATTGTTTATTTTTGCTATTGTTATATTCAATATTTAGTCTATTCTGAATTGATTAAGGAGAGATCAACATCAATGTTTTGTATGGTCAGAACAACCAAATCAACTGCTGGGCAGCATTGTGTTCCATTTTGTAGAGCAGGCAAAGTAAACAAGCCATATTGGGGGGAAAAGGAAACTATTAAAGGATTAAACTACCTACCTTTTAAATAACACATTTTCCACTTTCCCTCATATTTCTAAGCTATTTCAGACATTTGAGTATGCTATGACTAGAGGCATAAGTTGATAGAGAATATTATTTCCTATAGAGAGGCGTTTCCATATATAGTGTGTTCTTGGATTCCTGAAGATCAGTTAAAAAGCAATGTCAAGTTGAGGGTAATATTTTTTATTGGCCAATTTAATGTTGATAGACACACTTACAGAACTGAAAAATGTACTTCCTGGAAGCCAAAGGAAAAAATATCTTCTTCCCTGAGAGCATGTCTATTGTTACTGTATAGTTAATACAGTGAAGGTATTATCAGAAGCTTAGCTTTAAGAGTCATGTAGCTGGATTAGTGCTAGCATCATTTTCTATACAAATGAGGAAAAATAATTTATCCTTTCATTGATGCTACAACTCTACTGACAGTTCACTAACACAGATTAAATTTATAGCAGCAGCCTTTACATGTCATCAGTACCTCCAAAATCACAACGTGCTCTCTTCCAAACATACTTTGTGAGTGAACTCACCTACTTTCCTTTGCATTTCTCAAAGCCATTCTGGGGAAAACAACACAACAACAACAACAACAACAACAAACTAAGAAAACTAAAACAGAGGTTAACTTTGTTCGTTTAAAAAAAAATCAAAACAGTGCTTTCAATTTTGAAAGCTCAAATAGTTACACTTACATGAAATTAGTCATATTAGTAATATTAAGCAATTGAGGGGCGCCTGGGTGGCTCAGTTGGTTAAGCGACTGCCTTCAGCTCAGGTCATGGTCCCAGGGTCCTGGGATCAAGCCCCGCATCGGGCTCCCTGCTCGGCGGGAAGCCTGCTTCTCTCTTTCCCACTCCCCCTGCTTGTGTTCCCTCTCTCACTGTCTCTCTCTCTCTCTCTCTGTCAAATAAATAAATAAAATCTTTAAAAAAAATATTAAGCAATTGAAGCGTATATAAAGGATCCAATCAACTACAGAAAAAAACTGACATCAATATTTTCTTTCTTTCTTTTTTTTTTTTGAAAGGTGGCAGAAGGTGCAGAGGGAAAGGAAGAGAGAGAATCTTTTTTTTTTTTTAAGATTTTATTTATTTGACAGAGAGAGAGAGCACAAGCAGGGGGAGTGGCAGGCAGAGGAGAGGGAGAAGCAGGCTCCCCACTAAGCAGGGAGCCCACACAGGGCTTGATCCCAGGACCCTGGGATCATGACCCTAGCACTAGCCGAAGACATACGCTTAATCCACTGAGCCACCCAGGCACTCTGGAGTGAAAGAATCTTAAGCAGACTCCACACCCAGCCCAGAGCCCAACACGGGGCTCAATCTCACAACCCTATGATCATGACCTGTGCCAAAATCAAGAGTGGGATGCTTAACCGACTGAGCCATCCAGGCACTCCTGACATCAATATTTTCTGATTATAAAAAATTTACAAATTATTTGAAGAGATTTTGTTTTTGTTTTTTTTGTTGTGCCACTATTCTTTTTTTATTATTATGTTGTTAATCACCATACATTACATCATCAGTTTTTGATGTAGTGTTCCATGATTCATTGTTTGCGTATAACACCCAGTGCTCCATGCAGAATGTGCCCTCTTTAATACCCATCACCAGGCTAACCCATCCCCCCACTACCCTCCCCTCTAGAACCCTCAGTTTGTTTCTCAGAGTCCATTGTCTCTCATGGTTCGTCTCCCTCTCCGATTTCCCCCCCTTCATTCTTCCCCTCCTGCTATCATCATCTTCTTCTTCTTCTTCTTCTTCTTCTTCTTCTTCTTCTTCTTCTTCTTCTCCTTCTCCTTCTCCTCCTTCTCCTTCTCCTCCTCCTCCTCCTCCTCCTCCTTCTCCTCCTCCTCCTTCTTCTTCTTCTTCTTCTTCTTCTCCTCCTCCTTCTCCTTCTCCTTCTCCTCCTTCTCCTCCTTCTCCTTCTCCTCCTTCTCCTCCTTCTCCTCCTTCTCCTCCTTCTCCTCCTTCTCCTCCTTCTCCTCCTCCTCCTCCTTCTTCTTCTTCTTCTTCTTCTTTTAACATATAATGTATTATTTGTTTCAGAGGTACAGATCTGTGATTCAACAGTCTTACACAATTCACAGCGCTCACCATAGCACATACCCTCCCCAATGTCTATTACCCAAGATTTGTTTTATCTCAAAGTCAAGAGCAAAAAGAATGATGAACATGTTTGGGGCTTTCCCACTGATGGTTTTACTGTGTGTGAGGAAAGGCTCTACTGTAAGAGAAAGAGAAGACAAATGAGCTAAAATCAGTTTGGCTAATTTAGTTTCCATCAGGAGGAGGAAATCAACTATATTTCTACCAGTAAAATGCTTTTTGGTGGTTTTCATTAAGGAGAAAAATCATTTTTTTAAAAATAGGAAAGGCTTTACATATCAAAACATTGGCAAAACTTTGGAGAGGTAATTTTCTTCCACTAATTATTATGAGCTTGAATTCTGATAATCTGAAAATACAATTCAAAAGTCCCTAAAACTTGTGACTTAACCATAGGCCAGAAAGAAAAAAAAATCAGAAACATGTTTTTCTTATTTCTCAACTAATTCTAGAGTTTGACCAATTGTAAGCATATTTCTAATAAAAATTTTAATATAATGACCAATGTAATGTAAAAATGTAAGTATTTATTATAATATCCAAATGCCTAGAATTGATTCAGAGAACATGGAAAACAAAGTTATTAATTCAAATTAACATTATCATATTTCAAAAATTGTAAGTTATGTCCTCATGACCACTATGATTTATTTCTAAAATATGTATATTTTTTGTAAAATATGTATATTTCTAAAATATGTATATGTATATTTTATGTGGTACATATATACATTAACTTATGTTGTAGAAATCGTTTCATCTCCAGTATACCATGTGTCTTCTTAAACAAACTGTGTGTAGGTGTAAAAACAGCATACATTACACATTCATACATACATATATGTGGATTTTTTTAAAATATTTTATTTATTTATTTGAGAGAGAGAGTGAGAGAGAGAAAGAGCACAAGAGGGGGGAGCGGGAGAGGGAGAAGCAGACTCCCTGCTGAGCAGGTAGCCCGATGCAGGACTCGATCCCGGGACTCCAGGATCATGACCTGAGCCGAAGGCAGTCGCTTAACCAACTGAGCCACCCAGGCGCCCCCATATATGTGGATTTTTACACAGCCACTGTTCCCCAGTGGGGAATAGGAATTTCTTTTTTTTTTTTTTAAGATTTTATTTATTTATTTGACAGAGAGAGACACAGCGAGAGAGGGAACACAAGCAGGGGGAGTCGGAGAGGGAGAAGCAGGCTTCCTGTGGAGCAGGGAGCCTGATGCTGGGCTCGATCCCAGGACCCTGGGATCATACCTTGAGCCGAAGGCAGATGCTCAACCAACTGAGCCACCCAGGCGCCCGGGAATTTCTTTAAGGTAGATATTTAAAGTGAAATTCAAGAGAAAAAGAAAAACCTTAATTTGGATTCTCAAAATGATTAAACCTTACCCATTATTCCAGGGCCTATAAAGACATCTGTATTTTCTGAACACATTAATTTATTTTAAATAATTTTTTTCAGTGACAATCAACTGTTACACTTTTTAAATTTAATAATAATGCAAAATAATGACAGATACCTAAATTTTGTCATGAGAATGTGACAATTTTGAACATATTCTTCTTAATTGATTAATGTCATGGTTTGCTCTGCATCACTGCTGGAAAAAAATATAGAGGACAGAAAAGAAAAAATGATATTTGGTCTCACCTTTTGAAATTGTAAAAGGAAAGAAAACAGTCTTAATGCCTCTCCTTATAAGGGTCAAGAGACACTACTGTTTATCTACTTACTTCAGTTGTATATTCACATTTTCTCTATTCTTACTCTTCTGTATCATCCCCCCTATCTTCCGATTAGAATGGAAGCTCCTTGAGGGCTGGAGTAGTTCTCAGCACGCAGGCATTATTTGTTGACCCAACTATTCAAAAGACTATGACTCTCAACCTTCAGGTTTACAGGTTCAAATTATTTCGACAACTTAAAGGGGCTAGAAAAAATTCCCCTGCTACTCATTGCATAGAAATTGTGATGATGCTTGTCCAAATGGGTGATTTCCTGGAATACAGATGTCTGTGGGGAAAAGGCCATTTATCTGTGGCATATTTGCTATATCCAATCCTCTTTACCTATGGATAATAATTTTTAAAAATAGAATCTGATTACCTTCCCCACAGAGACTGGTTCACTTCTTTCTTTTATAAGATCTCTTGGCATGATGTGGGTTTTATTTTGTAGCATTTGTTTTGGTTATCATTTTATGTACTATTTATGAATGTCTCTTACCTTCGGTTGGCTATATGATCTATGGAGGCAGATCCCATTTCTGTCTTGTCCTCCTCCTAGCTTAGCATTATATATAATATATATATAATTATATATAAGACATGTAATTATAATATATACTAAATATATATACATACATACACACAAACAAAATTTCAATGAAATTTCTCCAAAAGCAACAAAACCTAAATTACTAAATTAACTTGTTTGAATCAGACCATTCAATATTCCATATACAAACTCTCAAAAGAATATATACCTGCATTCATTTAGAGGTTATTTTGTTCTCAGAACAGATCATGAGATTGCTATAGGGCTGTGCTAAATACCTATTCCTTAGTTTCTTTTGTTATGTATCCTAAATCAGCAAGGGAAGTGTTCCAAGTAGTTTCTTAACTATAAGCAACTTCCAAAGATCCAAATTTGCTTAACAAAGTACATAAGAATTCTGAAAAATGTAGGTCCCAGAAACCAAGGGTGCATATACCACCACTTAGAAAGGAAAGCAATGGTTTAAAGGGTCCCAACTTGTGTTTAATTAGAAAAATATAATAAAAGACATGCCAATGTAACCTAGATTCTCTTTTGTATTAGAGTTATTTGATGGCTACATTGAGTGGTTTGGCCAAAACCTCCTCACAGTATCCTAAGGCAAAATGGAAATGTGAGGGATGGATGACAATCCAGTTGGGTGCATTCATTGCTGGTTAAAATACTCATACCCAAAAAAGTATTTACTGATGAATAAGTAGATCTCAGCTACAATGGGAATTGTTCCTTCGCTCATTTTTTGCTGATGAATTCATCAGAAAGGCTTGGTAGCATACTTATTTAATGCAAAATATAGCTAGTGGGAAGGAGTGGCGTGAAGGACACACGCTTTGGGGTCCAAAACACCTGAGTCTGAATCTCAGCTCCTCAGATTAATAATAGTATCACCTTGGACAAACTATTTAACTTCTTTGGAGTTTAGTTTTCTGATATGCAGAACAGAAATAAGAATACCCCCTACAGACAGAAGCTATATGTGTTTCAGTTCCTAGTACTGTGCAGTGCACAAATATAGTAAGCACTCAATAAACTGTCATTCTTATGGTAACACAAACAATGAAGAGTCCTTGATGGATGTGAAATGTTTTACTTCCAGTACAGTGTATTTGGTGGCTTTTGCTAGGTGACACTGAACTAAGAACTGCTGGGAGACCATTTTTTATAGGTCTCTTGCAATACAGTGCATCTGCTGGGCAGGGGCACAGACTATCTTTATTCCAGGCTATCTTTCAAGGACGTTTGTACAGTAAAGAGCCTTGGAAGATGAAGATGATATCTCTCCCACCAGCAAAGGCCAGGTTTGCTTATAGCCTTAGAAGACGGAGATATCTCCCTCAGAAGCTTTGGGTGTTACCTCTCCTCATAGAAGATTCAGATTGCCTAAGCTCAGGATTCCTCTCCTGTAACATAACGCACTGTGTGTGTGGTTGTCACCTGGCCCACTTCACATTGCCATGTGGAAAATGGAGCTCAGGGAACCAGCACAAATTCTGATCCTCTAGTTACTGGGTTTGATGTGAGTAGTAAACTCCCTTCTGTCTCTGGGCCAGGAGTCAGTAGTCCTTTGCCAGCATCTATGATCCTATTGCAGACTAACTGATTAGCTTGCAAGTAGGGTAAAATTTCAGACCCTCCATCGTTCTTAACAAGTATCTCCAACTCTCAGGAACTTCTCACGGCATAGGTTTCTTTCTCACTTTCCTTATATTTTGCTCTCTTTATGTATCAGCCATGGGTCACTGTAGGTCAGCTTGGCTCCACTCCCCCATAGCTTCTTCCAAGGCTAAAAAAGAACAGCCCCACTCTGGGACATGTCTGTTCTCATGGCACTGAGAAAAGAGCAATGGAGAAGCCACATTATGGCTTTTAAAGTGTTTATTTGGTCATGGCATCCATCATTTTCTCTTGTACTCTGTTAGCCAAAGCAAGTCACTTGACAAGCCTGATATCAATGGGGTGGGGAAGTACACTCTTCCCACAGAAGCACTAAAGTATTTCCATCCCATATAGAAAAAAAGCAATGATGCATAATCCTCTTACAAGGAAGGAGGGTGAACAGTGGAGACACATAACACACTTAGTAGATGATAGTTACATTAGGACTAGTTATATTAGGATATGGCATAATGTAATAACTATATTAGGACAAAATAAACAATTTAAAAGATCTCAATATTGCAAAATTATTACTAATTGTTCTGTATTATACTTATGATAGCAAAGAATATACCAAACTTCAATGATTATTTTTCTAAAACTTGACAGGATAGAAATGGACTCAATAAGATGGTATGTAAATTGGAATAAATATAGTACAATTCATATGCATGTGTTCAAATATGCACAGGGACTCACAAACATGAAATACATATTTCTAAAAGAATGAGGAGAAATAAGTTTGTTACTATTACAGAATATGTACATAATGCAAAGTTTTGACCAAACTATAATTTAATAATCATAACCAAAGCTCTGAGAATTCTTCAACAACTGTGCTTAGCCTCTCTCATGTTCCCTTTTGAAATTTTCTGTTGTTTTTCTCAAATCACAAGCAAGAAACAGAGGGTGTATAAAGGGTTATTTATCACTTTTCCTGTGAATTATTTTAGACATAATCATCCTTTGAGCCATCTTTTCATCAAATAAGATCTTTGAACTCATTACCTGCACATTCGCACATACATATATTCTAACTTGACGTGGAATAAACATGTTTTACTTTGAAGCCAATGAACCTACTAAAAATTATCTATTTTATATAATTTCAAATCAGAAGTCATAATTTTGAGATTCTAAGAACTGTCAATCAACTCCATTCTACCATTTTTTTTTACTTCTAAAGACCTTTTACCATTAACTATTTTCTCTTTAATTTAACAAGCCCATGTACCTTGATGTATTGACTACATCTATTTTTTTTAAGTGGCTATGTTCCACTCAAGGGATGTTTTCCAAATTATCTAAATGATTAAATATCTAAATATTTACCTATTATCATGCTATTTATCTAACTCTATCTGGGATATTCAATTATTTAACTATTCTTATCCACATGTATCATGTGTTTTTACTGCAGTATTTGAAGTCTATATATCAAAAATAAATTTTAGCTATTTCTTTATTACTTATACGAGATTTTTGAGTGTCAAGAGGTGCATAAATCTCTGTGTACACACACACATACAGGCTTCTTCACTCATTGTTGGGACCAATAAGTATTAACTGAATGAGTGAAAAGACAAATACAAACACTAAACTTTAACCATCTTCTTAAAGAAAAGAATTAAGACTGCGATTTTTCTGAAATTTTTCCAAAAAGAAATAGAAACACACTTTCTGTCCTTCACATCTTGTCTCAGCTCCCCAGTGTTATCCTTCATTTCATTCTTATCAACTACATTCAATCAGCGCTTACTCTGAGTTCTGTTTCTTAATTACAAGCAATTGTTTGAAGCTCTAGCCATAGCTGATGTATTTTTACCTTACAAATGCTATTCTCTTGAACTTCCTGCTGTAAGAATGTTAGTAACAGATGGTGGAGCTTCTTGAGATATAAAACGATACTTTGCATATCAATGCAAATCTGACAAGTGACTTAATCACAAAAGACACTCTCCTTCAAAAAACAATCAGCTAGGCAGCATTGATGAACCCAAAGAAAAAAAGTCATCTTAGATATAGACTTTTCTGTATTTTTCTCTTTTCATTAATTGAGCAGATTAACACTTGAGGCAGCTTTCCATTTATAGTGTTTAACCTGATTTCAGCTCCATTTTTAATGAGGGCTATTAAGAACCCTGCATTAATTTCTCAAAGTAATTTTTTCAAGGAGTATGTGGGCATCACATACATGCACTTAAGTATAGATTAATAATTAATACAAAGCAGAATTACTTCAAAAATCATCTAGGTATGTCAAGGTACATCTAAGCATTAGGAGCTGTGGGAGTAAAGTAGAGAGAAGGCAAAAGCAGGAAAAAAAAGAGAAAAATCAATTCAAGGCTTTTGTCTAGTAAAGAGATTTCTATGATTTCTAGCCTTTGGATAAGCCCAGTAAAGAGATTTCTATGATTTCTATCCTTTGGATAATATTTAAAGAACATAATTCACATGTTTTAAATTTTGTTTTCAGTAGCAAAACCTGATCACAAATCCTTACCCACGAGGATCTATTTGTTGTTTTGGTTTGAATTTCAGGCTTTTTGCTGTTACTGCACTTTGGGTAATTTCTCAATGGGTAAAGAGAAGAAAAGATGGAAACCATTAATTTCAGCAAGAAATCTAAGTGACAGAAAAGGAAATGGGGATAAGCACAATGTAAGGGTCATATACACATCTGGTACTTAGTTGTAAGAGATGGCAGCAAGGATTTTAAAAAACCCCACAGAGGTAGTGGTTTGAGAATATTCAGATTACAGGGTAATGGTGGACAGAGGGGCGACTGTCTGAGCCACAGAGCAGAGAGGACAGAGTATCTCCTCCTACTGGCGTATTTATTCCCGGTGTTTGGGGCCCGTCAGCATTCCCTTTGCCACTCGAGAGGAGTGCTCCTCTCCCTCTTCCCCGTCCCTGTGATGTGCCCCCACTGTGCAACCTCCCTACTCTAATCTCCTCTCCCTCAGTAGCTTAACTCTTCTTTCTAAAATAACAATTTGCCAACCTTGAAGATTACTCCATGCTGAGAAAAATAATAGCAAAGTTTCAATTTATTATGCTTTGAGGGATATTTACATTTTACCAGGGGTTTCCTGGAGGCATAAAGCCTTAAACCTAAAGGAATGAACCTCAAATCCCGTGCATTTCACATCTACGGAGCAGTTCTTAGGAGATTTCAGTGTTCCCTAAATCAGACCTGCGCTGCCTGCTCTGCTGTACACCAGCCATGGCAGGATTTTACAAGATGCTCCAAGAATCCGAAATGAATGAAAAGAACCTCAAACAACAGTTACCAAATGCTAACACAATGATAAATTTTCATACAGAAATTACACTTCTGTGTATACTGTTGGCTAAAAGAAATTTTATTTAGGCGAGATCTTTTTATTCACATCCTCCTCAACCAGTAACCCATTTATATGGTAACTAATTACTATTACGTGAGTGTATTAGTCTACTCAGGATGGCTTAGCAAAATGCCATAGACAGCTTGGCTTCAACAACTATTTTCCCACAGACCTCGACGCTGGAAGTTAGAGACCAGGGGGCCGTTGTGGGCAGCCTCTGATGAGAGCTCTCTTCCTGGCTTGCAAATGGCTGCCTTCTTCATGTGCCCTCACATGGCAGAGAGAGCTCTAGCCCCTCTTCCTTTCTTATGAGGGCACTAGTCCACTCACGAAGGTCCTACTCTCATGACCTCATTTAAACCTAATTACCTCCTGGAGGCGCTAACTCCAAATGTAATCACACTGGGGGCTGAGGCTTTAACATAGGAATTATGGGAAGACAATTCAGTCCATAGCAGCGACAGAGCACTCCTTAAAACTTTTCTACAATAAAATGTATAAGTAATAAAATAATTATGTGTATATGGCAGAGATGAAAGGTGAGAAATAAGAGCACAATTATTACCAGAAAAAAAAACTTACCATTTTTTTTTTTAAACAAGTTTCTGTGAGTTTAACTGTCCCTGCATATCTTTTCTTTCTTTCTATCTTTCTTTGCCCCTCATCTCTAGATTTCACTTTGGATCAAGTGGAATGGCAATGCTATTCCTCGACATGTGAAAGCAACCACCAATCCAGATTCCTTCAGGCTTTTGTTTGAAAGCTCCTTATTTTAGTAGGTGAGCCTCAAGCTCTTATATTTCAAAAATAATTATGACTACACTCGAGTGCCATTCTCTGAAGCTGGTTGGCTTCTTGAAATGCCTGAACTCATTATCCTCATGTTGAGGTTTCTGATGCTGACATGCCCCAGCCCCTTGCAGGGGTGGGGGCTCAGTCAAGGCGCTGCCACTTCGGAACACCCCTCCCCCGCTCTTTGGGCTCCAGATGAAAATAATCAACACACCAAGCAACAAAAGAGAGCAATGAACTAAAGGCAGCTGACCTTCAACGACACAAACTCAAACTGAAAAGTTTCTATCTGAAGTTCCTTTTATTTTGAATATAAAGTTCTTGGGAGTTAAAAAAATGTGTAACCAACTTTAAAATTCAGTGATAGAGACAAGCATGAGATATCGGATGAGCAAGACTAACTAAATCAAGCCCAGAAAAAGAACACCTGGTGTATATTATTTTGGCTAAAGATTTGCTTTTCTTATTCCCCCAGCCCATTTTTTTTTTCTGTTTGCAACAAGAGGCATGAAATTTGTAGATTCAGTAATTACAGCAATAGTAACTATGCTGGATCAAGACAAATCTCTGAGCTAGTTTAGCCACAAGAACCAGAATCAATCACCCCAAGTATATCAGCAGCCTAGGAGGTTATCTAGTTATAATTTTGATCATCGAATGTGGGCCCAGGGGCTAGGGGGGTCCAAATCACAGCACAATTATTGCATACTGGGTTCCAAACTGCTCTAGTCACATTTACACATTCATTAAACCTTTGAGTGTGAGGCTTTGGTGTCGGCAAAGAGAAGAGACACAAAGATTACTAAGACATTTCCATTTTCAGAAAAATCTCTAACAGTAGAATATAGGAAGTGGCCCAGGGCAGGCACGGCTGTTTATGCAAGCAGTTGGTCAGCCGCTGTCTTTGAATGAGAAATTGTAATGCACAGAATACCTCACTAAACATTGTACTTGGTGCTTTTTACACATGCAATTTTCCTGGAATCAACTACCCTATCCCCATTATTCTTTCTACAATCTAATCAATGTCTTGTTCTGGAAAATAGCCAAGTTTTAACAGTTCTTGAACTGAATGCAAAGAGAAACTTCTGAAAAAGTAACAAAATTTCTGGGGAAAAAAGGAGAATGGAAGACTAATTATTTTAACACTCTCTTGGAAAAGAAAGCTCTAAGTTTTTCTAAGGCAAGAATGTTTCTCTCTAGGGAATGTAATCATTTTTGCCATTTTTACAATTTAAATCGTTTCTTTAAACAGGGGTGCCTGGGTGGCTCAGTGGGTTAACGTCTGACTCTTGATTTCGGCTCAGGTCATGATCTCAGGGTCGTGAGATCGAGCCCCTTGTCAGGCTCTGCGCTGGGTGTGGAGCCTGCTTAAGATTCTCTCTCCCTTTCCCTCTGCCCCTCCTGCTCATTCTGTCTCTTTCTCTCTCTCAAATAAATAAATAAATCTTAAAAAAAATATAGTTTCTTCAGTTTTTACTTGGTTATACATGAACTGCCTAAGTAAATACTAAATAGTGGAAATTCTGCTCCCAGAGTTCAGGAAAATTATGTTGGGTAGAAGCAATTATATGTGGGGCCATTAAAACTTCTAATAAGAGAAAATACATATTTAATTAACATACTCTCCCATTTGCCCATTCTAATTTCCTAATTTAAAATCTGATTCCGTAAATTCAAATAATTTGTAAATTATCTGAAACTAATTACATTGTACAAAACTCAACCAAGAAAAAAAAAAGGCAGAGTATGCATAAGTGTAGTAAAAATAAGAACCCTGAATCCTTAGAGTGAGATGTGTCTGGAGTTCCACTGTATCTACATAACCAACAATTCCAAACACACTCACACACAAACTTCAGCATTCCCAATAGCAGTAAACTCTGTTTAAATGCTATGTGAGGACAGATACAACTATGGGCTTCTATAAGCCAGTGTTTATCAAGGCATGGCCTGACCTTGCCTTAGAACGACCTTAGTTCGGTTTGGCAAATACCTGCTAAAATGCAGCTTCCCAAGACCCACACAAGTCCTTCTAAATTAGGATCTTAAGGAGGCCAGGAAATCTCTATGTTTAACAAGCACCCCCAGGTGTTTCTGATGTGCCTTAAACTTTGAAAAACATTGATCTAAGATTTTAACCAACTGAGCCACCCAGGCGCCCTTGATCTAAGATTTTAGCATGGATCACAGGATTCCGCTGCGAAAGCTTCAGAATGGAGTCACAAGCTTCAGCGCCATCCTTTCTCCCCTCCTAGGGAGATTTTATTGACCCCTACATGTCATGCTGTCCTGTGCATTCTTGCCAACCCAGTGATACCCCGACAGCACCAGTATCTTACAGTCCTACTACTGACCCTCCAGATGAGGAAGTTAGTTTTCTGGTGTCACCGTAGATTCCTACCACCCCCATTCTACTCTGCCCCTCTTCCAGGCCTCAGCCAGCCTGGTCCACTGACCTATTACAAAAGCCCTGTTCCTTGGCCCTGTTTCTCCTTGTCCTGTCTGCTTTTGATTGAATCATTATCATGTTTTTTTTCTTTGATTAGCTTCTTTTATTATTCATTTAGAGCATGAGTGTTCAAGAGCAAATACCTATTAAATTTAGCTTTACTTTATTTTCCCCATGGTCTTTTCTATTTTTTTTTAATTTTTCCAGCTTTATTGAGTCACAATCGACAAATACAATTGTAAAATATTTAAAGTATACATTGTGATGATTTCATATACGTATTCACTGTGAAAGTATTCCTCCCATCTAGTTAGTTAACACATCCATCACCTCACACATTGTTTATATATATATATATATATATATATATATATATATATATATATATAT